>NC_056751.1:237902351-238219851 GCF_019279795.1 Protopterus annectens
ACTACCAGGCTACAACTAATACCATACATTTCGGCCACAGAACCCAAACCGAAATACAAAAGGTGTGGGTGTATCCATATTCATCAAGGATAACCACACCTCCAGGTTAGTGGCACAGCATGATGCTTCAGAGATCATCCACGTGCAACTAACAATGGGCAAAACTGCAATTCAAATTGTAGCTTGCTACAGATCACCCACCATGTCCCAGGACCCCCATTCCGAGTTTCTGGAAACACTGGGAAACATAAAGGTCCTACCAAACACCCTAATATTGGGTGATTTCAATTACCCAAACATTAACTGGAAGAACTACTCAAGTACTAACTCCCTTTCTCAACTTTTCCTAGAATTTACGCCCTGGTTCAACTGGTCAACACTCCCACCAGAGGTGACATATTGGACCTGGTCATCACCAACATGTGCGACCGGTGTTCCACACCAGAGGTCAACCCCTCGCTGGTTAGATCTGACCATAAACAAATCACTTTTGATATCCATATTCAGGCCCCCACCCCCCCGGACAAGAATGCCACTGTGAAAAACTTTTCAAAAGCAAACTTCACGTTACTTAAAACGGAGGTGGAAAGTTTCAAAGCCCCCATGCTGAAGGATAACACTGTCCAAGCTGCAAAATCCTTTACTAATGCATTCTACAGGCAGCTACAAGAATGCATGGATTGTGCCATCCCAAGCAAAACCAAGACTCACTCCTCCAAAGAAAAGGAAACCAGTTTGCTGGACTCCTGCCATAAACAAGCTATACAACAGAAGGAGGAAAAGTACAGTTGTGTACACTTACCATAAATGTAGATTTTGAGTGTATTCACTGTTGCAGTCATTACATTTGGGTAATCTGCTGGCAGATTGCCCTCATTTGGCCTGAATTCCAAAGTCTTGGGTCCTGCATCGGCTGCTGTCTCCTCTTCCAGGACGTCAGGTCGTCAGGGGTATAAAACAAGCAGCCAATGCCATTTTCTTTAATTTGCCTTGCCCCAAATGTCAGGTGCCCCCAAAAAGGTAGCAAATTATATATATATATATATATATATATATATATATATATATATATATATATATATATATATATATATATATATATACACACACACACACACACACACACACACACACACACATATATATATACACACACACACACACACACACACACACACACACACACACACACACATACATACATACATACATACATGCATCAATATAAACTTTACCTTCATCTACGAGCCCATACACCACATAGGCTGTAAAAGATAGAGAAGGAAAGATAAACTCCAGAATGAAAGGGGGATGGCGGGCGGGTAACCTGGACTGCAACAGTGAATACACTCAAACATCTACATTTATGGTAAGTGTACACAACTGTACTATGTTCTTCATGTTTCACTGTTGCAGTCATTACATTTGAGTAGAATCCCAAAGCTATGGTTGGGAGGCTGGAGCTAAACAGCATTAGGTGCGGCTATAAGGCCCTGCAGAACTGCAGTGGCAAAGCCTGCCCTGGACTTAGAGTAGAGAGGCAAATGGTAATGCTTTGTAAAGGTGTGAACAGAACTCCAAGTAGCAGCCTCTAGAATGTCTTTGGTTGGTACTCCTCCAAGAAAGGCTGCTGAAGTAGCTGCAGCTCTGGTAGAATGAGACCTAATGCCCTTGGGCACAGGTTTACCATGGTGCAAGTAGCAGAAATGAATGTAGTGGCTTATCCACTTTGAAATAGCCTTTCCTTCTGATCCTGCAGCATATGTCACTAGTAATTGCTCAGTTTTTCTTAGAGCTTTAGTCCTGCTCAAGTAGAATCTTAGCTGTCTGTCTATGTCCAAGGAATGCAGAATTCTCTCCCCCTTGTTCTGCGGATTTGGATAAAAGGTTGGCAGATGAATAGTTTGGTTAACAGCCACACTGGAAACCACCTTAGTCATAAATGTTGGATTTGTCCTCAAAGACACCCTGTCTGGGTAAAATATGATAAAAGGCTCCACAGCCATGACGGCCTGTAGCTCTGAGACTCTTCTTATTGAAGTAATTGCTAGTAGCAGAGCTGTTTTCCATGATGAGAACTTTATATCAGCAGTAGCAGCTGGTTCAAATGGAGGCAGGGTGAGCTTTTCCAACACATAATTGAGGTCCCATAGAGGTATTGGCGATCTTCTAGGAGGCCTTAAATTTTTGGCTCCTCCAAGATACTGCTTTAGTAAGGGATGAGAAAAGATTGGTGGCTCTGTATTGTAATGAGCCAAAATGGCAGAGGCATGGATTTTAATTGATGAGAAAGATAGGCCTTTGTCAAGCATCTCAGTCAAGTATTGTAATATCTGAGGAATATTCAGTTCTGCTGTATCAGTTCCATGTGCTTGATTCCAAGCACAGAATCTCTTCCATTTATCAGCATAAGGTTTCCTAGTACTAGGCCTTCTGGCTTCCAAAATGACATCCATCACAGCTTTATTGAGAAGTGTTGTTTGTATAACTACATGATCAGCCATGCTGCCAGGTTCAGTGTCTGGAGTTGATTGTGCTGGATCCGATTGTTTTGCTGGGACAGTAGTTGATGTCTTTGAGGTAAGATCCAAGCTGGGTATTGAGACAAGTTCCTTGGGTACCAGTATTGGTGGGGCCAGTCCAGGGCAATTAGTAATATCTTTGGTTCCTCTTGTCTGACTTTTAGGAGGACCTTGGGAAGAAGAGGCATTGGAGGAAAGGCGTAAACTGTTTTTCCAACTGAAGGATAGGGCGTCCACTTTCCATGCTTGTCTGTGATAAGTCCTCGTGCAGAATCTTTTCAATTGATAATTTTGAGTGGAGGCAAATAGATCCATGTCTGGGCTCCCCCATTTCTTTGTTATCATGCTGAAGACTTGTGGATCTAGTTTCCACTCGTGAGGATCCATAAAGTTTCTGCTTAAATCGTCTGCCAGAGTATTTTGTTTTCCTGGCAGGAATTGAGCTTGAAGATTTATTTGGCAAGTCAAAGCTGTGTCCCACAGTGCCTTGGCTAATCTGCAAAGGGGGTATGAGTGCATGCCCCCCTGCTTGTTTATATACCACATGACCGTGGTGTTGTCCGTCTTTAATCAGTAGTTGTCCTGGATGAAGTAAGTCCTTGAAGGCTGTCACGGCATTTTGAACAGCTTGAATCTCTTTCTGTTTGATATGTAGATGCATTTGTTTTGGGGTCCATATGCCCTGAATGCATCTTCCCGCCATGTGGCCTCCCCAGGCATAATCTGATGCATCTGTTGTTAAGGTTTGGCTGGCAGGGGGTAGAGTGAAGGCCTGTCCCATGTTTTGGTGACATGCCTTTGCCCACCATAGAAACTCCTGTTGTAGGCAGGGAATGAGAGGAATCATGGTTTCCAGACTGTGACAATGTTGACTCCATAAACTTTTTAGGTACCACTGAAGTTTCCTCATATTCAGTCTTGCATATGGAATCAGTAGGATGCAGGATGCCATGAAGCCCAAAGCCTGCAGAATTTGTCTTGCAAATAACTGGGTTTTTGTTGCCATCAGTTTGAAGTATGTTGTCAGTTGCCTTTGCTTGTCTGGCTTGAGGTAAGCCATCTGGGCAGTTGTATGCAAGCTTGCACCCAGGAATGTTCTCTTTTGAGGTGGTACCAGTTGTGATTTATTTTTGTTTATTGTGTACCCTAGGCATGTTAGAAGCCTTTTCACAAACGCCAGGTGTTGAAGAAGAATGTCCTTGTTCTCTACTTGAATGAGACAGTTGTCTAAGTAAGGATAGATTTGTATGCTTCTTTGTCTGCAAAATGCAATTACTGGTGCCAGGCACTTTGTAAAGACCCTGGGCACAGTAGATAAGCCAAAGGGCAGTGCAGAGAATTGGTAATGCATAAAACCTGCCTTGAATCTGAGGTATCTTCTGCACAATTGCCTTATTGGGACATGCAGGTATGCCTCTTTTAGGTCTAATGTCACCAGCCAAGCATTCTTGCCCAGCATGGGCAGAAGCTGCTGCAAAGTCAGCATTTTGAATTTTGGAATGTCCAAGTATGTGTTCAAAATCGATAAATCCAGTATTGGCCTCCAGGCCTTGTCCTTTCTGGGTACCAAGAACAGTCTTGAGTAAAAACCTTATCCTTTTTCCTGCTCTGGTACTGGCTGAATGGCCCCCATATCCATGAGGGACGTAACCTATTTCTGTGCCTCTGCCCATTGATTTTTTGGCAGATCTGGCCAACCGTTTGCCATTGGCAGAGTATGGCAATGGAATCTGTATCCCTGTGATACTATGTTTAGCACCCACTTGTCCTGGGTTATTAACTGCCAATTCTGAGCAAAATGTGCTAATTTTCCCCCTAAAGGCGCTGCCAAAAGATAAGTGCTTGGTGAAGGCAGAGGGAAGTCATTAGGACTGTTTTCTGTAGGTTTGCGCTTTATCTCCTCAAGATTTGGAGGTAGAAGTGCCCCATTGCTTTGACCTGTATGAATCTTGTGCATGGTATTTGGAACCCTTAGGGTGTCTGGATTTGCCCCTTTGAGCGCTGTCTGACACAGGAAAGGACCAATTTTTTTGTAGGCCAGTGTCTACTGAATCTTGGTGGCTGCACTTGTAAGAAGTCTTTTACAGTTTGCATAGACTTAGCTTTGTCTTCCATTTTCTTTAAAACCTCTTCTGCCTTAATACCAGAGTATCATGCTGTAAAGGTGCATCTAGTAATTTAGCTTTAACATGATCAGGCAAATTTTGTTCCTTTAGCCAGGCATGCCTCCTAATCACAGATCCAGTAACTGCGGCCCTGCAGAAGGCCTCTAAGGAATCAAAACCACATTGCAAAGTATGCTTTCCAACTTGTTCAGCTGCATGCAATAATTCCTGCAATTCTTTATTTTCTGCACATTCAGAAATCAACATAATTTTCTGTTTTAGCAATCCCATAACATGTTGTTGATACTTGAGCATATGAAACTGGCAGTTTAAGGCCCTAATTGCCAAGGTTGCAGATGTATAAACCTTTTTCCCCCATCTATCCAATGCCCTTGAATCTCTGTCAGAGGGGGTAGGATTTTTTTGCTGTTGAGGCCTTGACTCCCTTTGGACCCTGTGAAATAGTTTCAGACTCAGCAGCAGGGTTTCTAAATAAAAATTTGTGTGAGTCAGGGACCCTGTAATATCTGTCAGGCTTGCTGGGAGCCGGAGGTAAGGAGTCAGGTGTCAAGCTTGACTCCGAAAACACATCATCCACAATGTCTAAAACAGGGGGTATTATGGCTAAAGGCCTGTGCTGAGGGAGAAGAAGGAAATCTCTGAGCCACTTTTATGATTCTGAGAAATCTGGACTCTCCCAGTGAAAATGCTCCCTCAAAGTATGCAAGGTTTCCCCAAATGAATAATCCTCAGGAGGTGATGCAGATGGTATAGATTCCTCTGCATCAGAATCCTCATAGGGAGGTATAGATAATTCCTGATCAGAAGAGGAATCAGAAGAAATAGAAACCTGATCTGAAGATTCATAATCAGTGTCTTGCCTAGGCCTCTTAACTGGAGGGAGATGGGAACCCCTGATCAAGGTAATAAGGTCTTCGGCCATTTTGATCATCTGTTTTTTTAGGCATAGAGGCCTGTGCACATGGCTCATGCATCATTTTTTTAGTTTTAGAAGTTGCTTTTGTCTTTAGTTTTGCAGCTGTCATCTGTTTGCTATAAAGATGTTGAAGCCTGAATACACCCTCAGAAGCCGGTGCCTACTCAGCGGCTCCAGACCCATCCAAGGGAGATACATCTGTGGGTCTAATACTTTGAGTATCTCGCAGCATGCCGGACTTCACATGGGTGTTGGTAGGGGCCTGCGACTCTAAAGTAGCAGGTATCAGGGGCTGCAAAGGCACATCACTGAGTACCGGCGAACCGGCAACTGGCTTAGGAGAAGCTTCGTCATCGGTTTTGGACCTCGACTGTCTCTCTCTGTCCTTTTCTTTGCATTTTTTATGCACTCCGGTAGTCGGATTGCTATCCAACGACATTTCTGGGTAGTTAAATCTGTTTCCAAAATACTTTGAGGCAAAAATATACAGACGCTTAATTGTGCTTTGGTTAAATCTAGCAGAAAACTGACAGCCAGGCACGTTGTGATCAGGGCCTAGGCAAGGAATACAGTATAAATGGAAATCCTTATGAGGTATTTGCTTCCCACAAGTAATACAATTATTAACTTTTTCTGACATCAGAATGGAGCAAGAAAAAAAAAGTTTCCCCAACGGGGTACCTGGCTTTAATGAAGACTTCGGTTCTGAAACTCAAATTCGAATATTTCAGGAGTCGGCCAACCGGCACTTGTGAAATGCTTCTGCTTCAGGCACCATGCGGCAAGAAAGACTAAGGAAAATGGCGTTGGCTGCTTGTTTTATACCTCCAATGATCTGACGTCATGGAAGAGGAGACAGCAACTGATGCAGGACCCAAGACTTTGGAATTCAGGCCGACTGAGGGCAACCTGCCAGCAGATTACCCACATGTAATGAATGCAACAGTGAAACACGAAGAACATCTCGTAAAGAAGAGGGTAAAATCCCAAGAAGGGAAGACATCCCTGATCATTACCAGCAAGAACCTACGATCCCTCATAAAATCATCCAAGGCGAGCTTTGAAAGAAAAATTGCCAAGGACTCCAAAGATAACCACAAGGCATTCTTTAGCTATGTCAATCTAAGTGGCAATTCTCAGATCTGCTCAGAGATAGTGCAGAATGGCAGAAAATACACTGAACCGACCGATATAGCCAACATCCTGGCAGAAAGGTTCAGTGCAAACTTCACCCCCCTCTCACCCCCAAAAGGGCCCATAACTATACCAGAAGAATGTAGTGTCCCTGAAATCACAGACACTCAGGTTAAAACAGCCCTCTCCAAAGCCAAAAACACAGCATCAATGGGACCGGACGGTGTCCCAGGCTGTGTCCTACATGAGCTCAAAGACGAACTAACCCCTCACCTAAACACACTGTTCAAACTCGGCCTCTCCACAGGCTCATGGAGGAGAATGAGAAGTTATGTACCTACCATAACGTTCCATGTTAGTTGTCTTCTTCTCGCCTTCTTTCTTGCTGGATGGGTTCGGAGCCGATCCTCGGCTCCGACTCGGCCAATACTAAAGCTCGAGAGCTATTTTTACCGGCTCGAGGCTCCCCTATATCCCACAATGCTAGGCGGTAAATACCCAGATCTCGTTTGATAGCTAAATGTATAGCAGTGCTGGTTTCCTAGAGACAAAGAAAAAAGAAATCCACCTCTATAGAAACCTACCTGTATAACTATCAATCAGGGGCAATAGAGGTGGTTGACGCTGTGTAAGATAAAAGATCCCAAGGATCCTCTCGGTCTGTCCGGGCTAGGGGGATGGAGGGTGGGACGCAAAAAAGAAGGCGAGAAGAAGACAACTAATATGGAACGTTATGGTAGGTACATAACTTCTCAATGTTAAGTTGTCAATCTCGCCTTCATTCTTGCTGGATGGGACCGCGTCCCTAGCACCTTTATCCTGGGTGGCTCATCGGAACAGACTCTTGAGTACGGTGGAACCAAAGTTAGCCCGGTTTCTGGAGGCCATATCCAATTTATAATGTGATATAAAGGTATGAGGAGAAGCCCATGTAGCTGCTTGACAGATGGAATCTATGGGCAGTCTGTCTTGAAATGTTACAGACATAGCTAACGCCCTGGTCGAATGAGCTCTAGGTCGTGATGGTAGCTTTTGGTGTCTGAGTTCATAAATTAAGGAAATTACAGAGGCCAGCCATCTCGAAAGGGACACTTTGGAAACTGGAAGGCCCGTCTTGCCTTCCGCATAAGATAGGAATAGCTGGTTAGATTTCCTAAACTGTTTAGTCCTATCCAAATAATAACGAAGCTGGCGATGAACATCTAGGAAATGTAACTTTTGTTCTGCCTTGTTGGAATAATTAGGGAAGAAAACTGGAAGGTTGATAGTCTGATTCAGATTAGCCTCAGAAGAAACCTTGGGTAAAAAGGAAGGGTTGGTCCGAAGGGACACCCTGTCTTTGTGGAAAACTAAGTATGGAGGATGACTGCAAAGAGCATGAAGTTCAGATACCCGTCTAGCAGAGGTTATGGCTACTAGAAAAAGGGTTTTCCATGAAAGCAATTTCAGAGAGCAGGAAGCGGTCGGTTCGAAGGGGGGGGGGGTCAAGGAGGCTAGAACCAAATTTAAGTCCCACTGAGGTGGGGGGTCTCTAATTGGGGGCTTGGGCAAAAATATACCTTTTAGAAAGGCTTTGCAAAGTTTATGGGACATGATGCTGGAGTCTGAAAAGCCTACATGGAAATTAGATATAGCCGCCAATTGTACTCTAATAGTAGACGAAGAAGAACCTGAGTGAAAAAGTTCTGCCAGAAAGTCTAGTATAGACTGGATAGGTGCAGTGAAAGGGTCTATGTTATTAGTTGCTGCCCAGAAGAAAAAACGTTTCCACTTGCTATTGTAAATCCTTCTTGTAGAAGATTTGTGGGAGGCTATAAGGATGTTACGGACCGAATGGGAAATTAAAGGAAGCCTGGCTAGGGTAGGAAGCGCAGCAACCAAGCTGTGAGGTTGAGAGATGGGAGGGAGTGGTGCAGCTGACCCGATTGATGGGTCAAAAGATCTGGCACTGGATCCAGATGCCAAGGCTGCTCCAACAGAAACCGGTGAAGGAACGGAAACCATATCTGACGAGGCCAGTAAGGGACAATGAGGATCACGTCGACTCTCAATGCGGTAGCTTTCTGAATTACTTGAGAGATCAGTGGAAAGGGGGGAAAAGCATACAGAAGTCCCTGGGGCCAATCGTGGACTAGAGCGTCCCTGGCGGGTTGACCTGGTAGGGGAAAGAGGGTGAAGAAATCGTGACACTTGCTGTTTTGGGGAGTAGCAAAAAGATCGCAGCAAGGTCGGCCCCATTTCTGAAAAATTTCTTCTAGCACTGACTGTTTGAGAGACCACTCGTGTGGTATGAGTATGGCCCTGCTCAACTTGTCCGCTATCACGTTGGACTTCCCGGGGATGTGCGTTGCTATCAGAAACCGCTGAGATGAGATCGCCCACTGCCAAAGTCTAAGTGCCTCTCGACATAAGGGATAAGACTTGGTTCCGCCCTGTTTGTTGATGTACCATACTACAGACATATTGTCTGTCTGAATTGCAATAGTCCCGGTGGGAAGAGAGTGTTGAAGGGCTTGCAACGCTAAAGGTACTGCTCTCATCTCCAGGACATTTATGTGCAAATGGCTTTCGAAAGGTTGCCATGTGCCCTGGACCATCCTGCCCTGACAATGCCCCCCCACCCGATCAGGGAGGCGTCCGTTGTCACCGTGGCAACCAGGGGACACACGAATGATCTGCCCTGAAGAACTTGAGGGGAGGTCATCCACCAAGATAGATGCTTCTTGCATGATTGGGTTAGCAGAATACTGTGAGACATTGGGAGCTGTTGGAAGGACCACTGAGAAAACAGCATCCACTGGAGGATCCGCATGTGAAAGCGGGCTAGGGGAAGAAGTGTAATGGCAGCTGCCATGGGACCTAAAACCTTCAAGACAAACCTGGCTTTGATCCTGTCGCACTGAAGAAGAATGTGAACATGTTTGCGGATATCTGATACTCTTTGCTCTGTTAGCTTCGCGGAAAGATGAATTGTGTCTATGGTGGCGCCTATAAAGGTAATAGCCTGACAAGGCAACAAGGCAGATTTTTCGAAATTTATGGAAATGCCTAGAGCTTGACAAGTATGAATGGTGTAGTCTCTGGATATGAGAAGTTGACGCTTGGTGGAGGTGGTAAGGAGCCAGTCGTCTAAATATGGAAACACCTGGAATCCTTGTTGTCTCAGATGAGCCGTGACCACTGCCATGCATTTGGTGAACACTCGGGGGACTGTAGTGAGACCAAAGGGCAGGGCTCTGAACTGATAGTGACTGGCTCCCAGCCGGAAGCTGAGGAACCTTCTGGAGCGTCTGTGCATCTTGATATGATAGTACGCATCCTGAAGGTCTATTGAGCACATCCAATTGTCCTGACCCAAGAAGGGTAGAATGGACTGAAGCGTGACCATCAGGAATTTTGTTTTGTTTACAGACTTTAGTCTGCTGAGATCCAATATCGGTCTCCAGTCCCCTGTCTTTTTTGGAACCAAAAAGAATTTGGAGTAGATTCCAGATCCTTGCTGGTCTGCTGGGGTTGGCTGGATAGCTCTTTTTGACAGCAGTTTTGATATTTCTAGTGCTGCTTGTTCCCTTAGACCGGGTGTAATGTCTGGAAGGGGCCCTTTTGGTTGAGAGGGGATGTGGACAAAGGGAATTTTGTAACCCTCGGATATAATCGACTGTACCCATTTGTCTCGAGTGAGAGAAAGCCAGGCTTCTGGATACAGTGATAATCTTCCCCTGACTGCCTCCGAAGGCCGACAGTCGGGCAGCTCCTCAGGGATGCTGAAAAGGTTTGTCAGAGAAAGTTTTTCTGCTACCTTGATTTGGCAGACACCCCTGCCCCTAGGGCGGCGTCTATTGCTGTTCCCCCCTCTGCCTCTAGAGGGGAACTGACTCCGTGCATCAGGCGAGACTCCCTGTGATTTGCGGAACCACATCCCCCCCCCCTTCTGATCCTTGGGGTACGGTCTAGAAGGGGTAGAAAGCCGGACTCCCACGGCAGAGAGAGTCTTGCCATCCTGTTCGCACCTAGTCAACGTGTCCTTCACCTGAGGTCCAAACAACGCTGAACCATCAAAAGGAGAATTAGTGAAGGACGCCTTGAAAGGGTCCGCAAAGTTACAAAGCCGCATCCAGACGTGACGTCGCAAAGCTACACCTGTGTCAGCGGCCCTACTCGCCCCGTCAACCGCATAGGAAAGAAGCTGCATGGAGGAGTTGACGATTGAATTCAGGGTTGCCAACTGGGAGTTCATTTTGTCTCCAAACCCCTCAGTTGTTGGATCCTGCAAAGCATCACCCATTTCCTTGAGCATATCTCTCTGAAGACGGGTGAAGTGACACAAGTAGTTCAGCGAACGCATAGCAAAGGTCGCTGAGGAGAACATCCGCTTACCGTACCTATCCATAGTCCTAGATTCCTTATTGGGAGGATGGATAGGTACCGAAGGATCGGCTAATTCCTTCTTAGTGGCTGCGGCCACCACCATAGCATCAACAGAGACGCCCTTGGATAAGAATTATTTGTCCTTAGGAGCTGTAATAAACTTGGACGGCCTTCGTGGGGTAGGTTCCACCGTATCAGGGGCTGTCCACGCCTTCCTTGCCACCACTTCCATGAGGGGGTCAAAGGGAGGAGATACCCAGGAGGTGGAAGGGCGAGAGCCAAAAGCCTCAAGGTAGACCGACTCATCCTCTGAAGGGTTAAGGGTGGACCAGTTCCCCCTCTGTATAAGGATCTCAAGGTTGTCTGAAAAGGAGACATCCTCAGAGGAGGACTGTGGGGACCCTTCAGACTCATCCAAGTCAGTATCCGAGGTGATAGACTCGGGGGAGTCAATATGCTTCCTCTTGCATTGTTTCTTCTGAGGTGTTTCCCCTGAAGGATCAGGAGAAGCCTCGGAAGAGGAGGATATTCCCAGTGGGGAAACTTGAGACGTTGGCTCTCTACGGTCTGGGACGAGAGGGTGGGTAGAGACCATCGCAGGCACTGTAGAGGGAGGAGCTGAGGGAGCTGACCGTGGAGCAGACAACGGGTCTAGCACGCTCCGCATGACCTCGAAGGTGCCCCGATCAGGTGGGGCCGAAGATCCCCGCTCCGAAGAGATGAGGACTCCTCCCGGCACTGAAAGGGACGGCTCCGAGGCCGATGTCGGGGCTGAGCTCACCAGCGCCGAAGCTCCGAGAGGGAGAATGGGGTCGGACAAGGGTCCGATGCCACTCGCCCCCTCGGAGCCGATGAGGGAAGCCCGGTGCCCAGATCCCTCAAAGGAGGAGATCGGAGCCGACGACGGAGCCGAAAGTGGAGGTATCTGCTCCGACGCACCGACAGTCACAGCTCCCAGAAGCTCTGGCTCCGAACTCATGGGAATCGGAGGAGGAACTGAGGAAGGGATGGGTATAGCCACTGACCTTTGGATAGGGCTATGCAGTATTTGGGCCAGTGCCTGGGATTTGAGAAGCCTGCTCACCACCCTCTCTAGGTCGTGGTCAGACAGTCTGGAGGACCGAGAGGAGTGGGACCTATGGCTCCTCTCTGATAAGAGTGGAGATCCCGGGGCAGAGTGGATAGAGCCAATGGATGGGGATCTCGACCTCTTCCTAATAGATGGCTCCGACAAAACTATCGGAGCCGTCTGAGTCTCTGACTTCTCGGCTCCAGCCGGAGCCGTGGCAGTATGGATCTTTGAAGCATTGGCTCCAGACAAGAGTCGATGTCGAAGCAGCCTTACAGTCACCAGCGGACGGCTCCGAAGCTGGAGCCAACGCCTTGGAAGGCTTTGAAGGTTTTCCTGACGCGGTCTGGGTCAGGGAGCCTTCAGGCTTTAATAAGCCTCGAAGTATAAGTTTATTTTTGTGTTCCTGCAGGACTCTTGGACTGAAAGCGTGGCAGACAGAACAAGAGTCCTGCAGGTGCAAAGGTCCCAGGCAATATACACAAGAAGTGTAACCGTCTGTCAGAGACGGTTTCTGACAGCACGAGTCACACTTCTTGAAGCCTGAGACCTTGGATTCTTTAGACATGCTAAAGTATCTGTGAAACACAGACACACACACAGACACATCTTTAAAGAAAGGGGAAAAACTAAGCCAATCACTCCACAATAAGGTATGACTAAGGGAATGAAGTTAGGAGGGCCCGAAGGCCTAAGGAAATTAACAGGGGATAAAAGGGAAAAACAATTAGGGGAACCTGAAGGAACTAGGGATAGATAACTAAAAAACTATTTAGAGAAACTATCCAAAGAAAAATAAGGGGATTCTAGAGTTTAACAACTATAAAAATTCACTAACCTGCAAAGCCGGTAGAAACCAGCACCTCGCAGCTAAAGCGGCAAACGACATCTGGGTATTTACCGCCAAGCATTGTGAGATATAGGGGAGCCTCGAGCCGGTAAAAATAGCTCTCGAGCTTTAGTATTGGCCGAGTCGGAGCCGAGGATCGGCTCCGATCCCATCCAGCAAGAATGAAGGCGAGACTGACAACTTAACATTGAAATTTAACTCCGCCATCCATTAAGAGTTTTCCTTCTTCCAAGCTCTCCACACCTGCCTTTACTTCCAAAATGAACAAGACTCATTTCTAAAGCAAGACATTCATAAAAATGAATTTAGTGTCACCTGCAAATGTAACCAGAGTTGCACATGCCGCCAAATAGTTATACTGTATCCTACTGTTCCTGGTAGGACATTCAACAGAGGGGGCATTCTCTCCACATGTACTCCTATAAAACCCATGCACTGTAAGTGAACAAAGATGGATGCTCAGAATGCAGAGACAAGATTTTATTTAAGATCCAAAATCTAATTATGTATAACCTGTGCTGAGGCAAATTCCTAACACATACTTTTTACTTGCAAGTTCTTACGTCAACAAATATTATGAGTTCTCACCATGAAGCTAGATCTGAGAGAAAAGCTCTGACTGCAGGATCAGGATGACCTAGAGTTATGGAATATGAATGCACAACAACATTTTTTCTAATGTACTCACTAGCAAGCCAAACTCCAGTAAGTACAAACACCAAAACTGTAGGCAGTTGGCTTTTTCTTGAATGTGAGCGGTTGAAAAAATTCTGTAGATAAGCCACGTCCTATTTAAAGGAGTACTTGTTGTCTTGTTTGCTAATGTACCAGGACAACCACTGTTGATACGCTCCTTTATGGGTGGGGGGGCACTACAAACCCTGGGATCTACAGACCTATCACTCTAATCTAATCAGCAAGGCTATGAAACATATATTGAACTTCATAAACTAGGATATCAAAAACACCATACACCTACGCTCTCAGTAATTCTGCTACATTAAAGGGGGAATCATATCTTTCAGAAGGTCATTGATGCTGAGGACAGTAGTCACTGGGTTCACAGCTTAAGTAGATTGGGGCAAGGCCTCCAACAACATTCCATTCTCACACTGCAAGTTGAGACCTAATCATGAACCCATACATGTTTAGGTGGATAGCAAAATGACTAAAAATTCAGTTAAACGTGGCAGGTGCCACCTCAAAGTAATAAAGAAACTAGTAGTGTACTTCAAGGATCAGTGCAGAGATCCATCCCACTTAGTATATACTTTTCAGAACTCCTTTTCAGACCTCCAAATTGAAAATCCAGACCAGTGACTAACAAAAGGATAGCTGATGACTGCAAATTAGGTGTTATTATCTGGTCACTAAGAAAGCATCACTATAACAAGAGCAAAGTCTTGCTAACCAATGGTGCACTGAAAAAGGGGTACAGTTCAAATGCAAAAAGTGTAGCACTGACATTTGACAATAAAATAATCTCCAGCTTACAACATAGCCAACATTCTTCAAATTGATACTGTAATCAGAGCTCTTGGCACTTGAGTAGACACAGCCCTTTCGTCTGACCACCATGCAGCTTTGGTAATCAGAAAATCCTTCTATTTAGCACAATGGATATCTAACAGGTATCTCATTCAGGTTGATACACATTATCATCTCACTGTACTCTAAACTATTTATATAGAGAATACTTTTCTCAACCTGGCATGTTCCAGTCCAGGCACATAACTCAGCTAGAAATGTCTCAGGGATTCCTAGCCAAAATACAACCGTTTTAAAAGACCTTCACAATCGTAACAGCCATATCTCCCTACTTTACATTTCAGACTCTTGCTGACTCTTGTGTGGAGGACTTATGTCTTGTCTCCAGTTCTATAACAGAGCTCAGAATTTGATCTGTTGCAATTTCAAAAGCCAAACAGCGCTGCTAACACTAGAGCCAAAGTCTTAATCCTCCACTAACCTATAAATAAAACATGCTGGAGGGCCAGATTTATTACACAACATCTACACCATCTCTGAAATAATCTATCCTCATATGTTAAAAGAACCATATCATTCAAGACTAACTTAGATGACTGGATGGCCATCTGCAAATTCATTCCTGACAATTTGTTACGCCTTAAAGAAGGGGAGGCTATGCAAAGAGGATAAGTATGTGAAAATGGTGCAAGACGTCTCTGCCTAGTTAACTTCTATGATCCTGACAAAAAATAGGCTTGTTGTTTACATACATCAACTGTATGACTGGCAAGACACAATGGATCATTAATAAATAACACTAAACCATAGTCCGTGACACCACTATTTTATAGCCTAAAGTGTTACTTAAAAAAGTCGCAGTCAAAGAAAACTTTACTGTCATTCAGAACTACAAAGCAGTGTAGCTGAACGAAATTACAAAGCTGAAAGAAATTACAATTTAACTAAAGCCAATTAAATGGCTGTAAACATGGCATCAGTTAATTTTACATCAATTTTTAGATAAGGTATTCCAGGCTGCAGGAGCAGTTTTAGAGGTGTTCTTTTAAATTGCTTATCTCAAGGACTAGAGCACTCGAACCAGAGAATCCCTATACCATACAACAGTGACTTTGTTGATGGTAATGAAAAGGGAGACCAGGTATGGAATAATGTTTATTTTTCTGCCTCAGTGTAACCAGTGCTGTCATTCTGCAACTACCTTGGATGCTGGCATGATACCAAAGGGGAGAATTCCTGAACAGTATTGATTGGCTGGTGCACAACAGCAAAGCAAACTTCTGGAATCCTTCCTCATCTCAACTGCTGTTAAATATATGAAGGTCTAAAGAGCACATTCATCATCATCATCTTCTGGATAGTACATGTAGGATAAACTGAAAAAGGTGAACATGTGAATGGACTCTTCTGGATGGATATATTTCACCAAAGACAACATCTTTTTTAGGACTACAGAATTATTCTGGGATAATATCCCCATCCTTACTAGTCTACCGGAACCTTTACAAAAGCTCTTTTTCGAAGGAATATCAGCAACCTCTCTCCTAGCCATTCTATTCTGCTAATGTGGGGAGGAGATGCATCTGGCAAGGGAAGAAATTGAAAAGAGGAGGAGGAACAGAATTGTTATTGGACAGCATTTAGGTTATCACTTTTCTTACATACACATCAGAGATGCCCGTAATCATATATGAAAATCTCCAATGGTGTGGTTAACTTGGAGGCTAGCAATGCTGCTGTCTGTCATGGGTTACTTGCAGCCATCCTGGAATCTGTAGGTTTCTCATGTTTTACACCAGCATCCCATTTACAAACCAACAAGGATGTTGACACAGCTACTTGCTGTACTGTGGAAGACAGAGTTCACATGGAATCAATGTATCTGCTATCTGCTCTGTAATGTGAAACAGGACTACTGTACAAGGAGAAATTGTACAACCTGCAACAATAAGGGTTTATACTTTTTATTGCATGAACTTTAAAGTCAGCAGTCTTCGGTCCATAACACCAGGGAGTAAACCCCAACAAGACAATCTATGAAGAGATGGACCCTTTACACTCCAGGCAAATGGAGTGTGAAGGGAGCACAGAGTGCTGACAACAGTCATGGCATGTTCAAATAACCCATAAAGGCTTATGTTACATAAGCCAAGTGCTAAAAATAGTGACATAGTGGGAGATTAATCCACCAAGTATTCCCTCTATAGACTGCAGTACACCGACTAGAATTTCTCTCTGAAAAATATGCCATCAACATGACAAAACTATTGAACAAAAACAATAAATCCAATTATTCACACCTTCAACTCCAACACAAATGCAACCCCAAAATATTCTGGTACTCAGTATCAACCCTACTCAACCCAGGTACAAATAAAGAACACTCCCCATGACCTGATGTGCTACCATCCATAATAGCCAAAGACTTCAATAATTATTTTATAAAATCCATAGCAGATCTACTAATAACTCCAACAACAGACCCCCCCCACTCATCCACCAATCTAGACACCAACATCATATCATCTAGCTCAGACCCAGTGTTCAACAACTTACATAATCTACACAGCGCCAGCAGAACCTCTTTCCAACCCATACCTACAGCTGCCATAAGGAGCCTACTACTAAAACAAAAACCCTGCTCCACCTCAGATAATCTCCCACCACAGTACCTTAAACTTGCAGCCAACTAAATCAGTATCCTAATCAATAGATCTCCATCTGAATCTCTAGTGTCTGCCATATGGAAATCATCCCACATCACCCCCATCCACAAAGGAGGGAATTCCACTGAACCATCCAATTTCTGTCCCATCCCTGGGTGTGAAACAACAACATGGTCAGCTACCCTGGGGACTGGATCTGCAGTGGAAGAGCATTCAAAACTTTTGATGGGGTAAGTCTTGCAAAAAAGTATCCACTGCATGTAGAACTACCCAAACAACCAATAGAAAAGGTGAAGCCTCCTCTACAGGAATGTGACTGCCATCTAAAAAAAAACTCTCCTTGCTTTTTGCATCAGATTCAAGATGAGCTTCGAGTCACAGACTGCTACAAGGCAACACAACCACTTAAACCTTTTTAAACCCTACCACTGCCATCCCACTGACATACCCAACTAGTTATTTCCACCGTCAAATGGAGAACATGGTGAAGAAGCTGTCTCTTCCTTTCCAAGTTTTCATGCTTCTCAAACTCACAAGGAGGTTCAACAAGTGTTGCTTTTATCACTCTTCCTATGCCTTCTGGTGGAATGAGACTCGGGGGGGGGGGGGGGGGTAAGAGAAATTGTGTTTTTTTGGAGGTGCCACAGCTACCAGATTAACAAATGCAGGAGAAAGTGGATCTCAGTTTGAGATGGGGAAAATCTCATGGGAGAGATCATGGAATGAGATGGAGTAAGGAGAACCAGCCTGCAAGGAAGATGCACCAGTGGAGTGAAAACAACCACCTAGGAAATAGACCATGGTGGCAACATGTCAGTAACAAGGCAATACAGGCACTCCTTACAAGACACTCCGGAGCTTTAAGGGGGGCAAAGGAAGTAGAGAACAACATTACAAATACAAAGCAGATGGACTAGGTGTCAGCTTCCCCGATGCCTATAAAGCCAATGTCACAGCAACAGGCATCTGGTAAATGGACATCAGTATGGCCAGCCCCAGTGGCTCCAATAACAGTGGAATAGATGCTGGAGGAGGACCATGCTTGAAAAAAGAATGTAAGACATTATGTTTGTACCTGCTGGGCTGACATACACAAGGACAACCAGGTAGACCATGCAATTTTATGGCCACCACAAGGCATCACAATTCATCTCCAAAAAGAAAAGAGATGTCCACCTAACAGGAAAGATATGAGGAAGCAGGCAACTGATGTTTCTTGAGATGTCAGAGTCATGAAGAACAAAGTCTTGTGTCTCCTAATAAAGCATAAAGCTTACTCTCATGAATCTATAACTGGGGGTTTCACCATAACATGAGTAAAGAGGAAAGGGATGAAATCTAAAAGGAAACCTGCTTTTCCGTTAGATTTTGACATTTTAAAACAGCATACTATGCATAGAAAGGGAATCTTTGTGCCTCCTTTCTTGAACTTTTTTGTCAGAAGGATAATGCTGCCTGGATTTCTTTGAAGGAGATATGGAAAACTAGCAAGAAGCAGAATGTTCTCACCTCATGCTTTTGAGTCTTAGCAAAAATAATCATGGGTTTGTTTTGCACTGCCTTGTAGTTGCATTTTTAAACCCCCTTCAGACAGCACACTATTTAGTGCTGCAAGATGGGATGAGGTAAAGAAGACACTTAAGGAGGTTTTCTGCAAGGTGAATTTGTCACAAGGGTTCTTAAAAGCTGAAGCCAACTCTGTGACAAAGGCATAAGGCACAAGCATGTGACTGTGGAAGTGTAATACAATATTTCTGATGAATTAACACCTTTAAAAGGCAGACATAGAAAAAAATGAAAAAGAACATTTCAAATAAATTACATCAAAGTAAAAAATAGGAAGGAGTGTGGCCAAGATGCCAGTCTGATAGCAAGAGAAATCCATAGCTCTGCTTAGATTTTAATATCCTGACAGGAAATATACTTTAATTTTTAGAAAAATCAAAATCTACTGCCAATCATTAGCGGACCGGAGTTCCGCTGTGGTGACCCGAGCCGAAAGAAACAAACAAACAGTACATTAAATGGTGTTTTATAGATAGCCAAATACACGTTTATATACGTTTTACATATATATATATATATATATATATATATATATATATATATAGGTTTACCATGACAATGTCGCCGTGCACTTGCATGGCTATGAAGTATTCGAACATCAGATGTTCGAATACTTCATAATGCGGCAGGTCATCTGAGCGAATGTTGTAATTGCGAATGGACTGTGCATTCAGAATAACAACGTTCGCTCATGTGAGCGGATCGTGGTACAGTGCGGACAGGGAAATACATCCCTTTCCTCACTGTAGTGCGATCTCGGAGTTGGAATATTAAGTTGGGGGTGGGCACAGCCCCCAGGTGCAGGGGCAGCCCCTCACGCTTGTGTTTAGGTTGGGTAGTTCTGTGTATTTGGCAGGGTGGGCGTGCTCTGTGTTGCCGTAAATGTCATGGCGACATTTTGATAATACAGCATTGTTTTCGGGTTTACAATGTTTCGAAAATGTGAATTTTCGATCCATAAATTCGAAAATAAAGACATGATTTATTTTTATTTTCGAATTTATGATAGTAAACCATATATATATATATATATATATATATATATATCTTAGGTTCCCTTTTTTTAACTGGTGGGTAAATTAAATTTTATAATATGATTTCTGATTTGAGGCAGCTGTTTTTATATAAAAGGGTTAATTTTTTTCATGATGTTGAAGTTTTGTGAGGAAACTGATGGTCTGTGTCACTGTTCTCATTGTGGAGATTCATGACATGCACTGCCAAGGCAACTTGAGCGTTTTATTTTTTGCTTTCTGTAAACTCTAAAAGCTTCAAGATCTGAATTTCCCGCCGAAAATGCATTTTTCTTCACCAGAGAGACAACTTCTGTTGTTCATGAGCCTATTTAGATACTTTTTAACAAGTTTATGAAGCTGCAGCTTGAGGAAACAACAGTGATGACATCATTTGACCTTTGGAACTTGTTAAATGGTTGTACATAGAATTATTTTCTCTTGAAATTCTGTTATTCTTCGCTAGATACTTTAAATGGTAAATAAATAATTAGTTCTTATAAAAGTGTTTAACTCCTTTGAAAATGCCTATGTTCTCTTATAGATGCATACATTCTGCAGATTCAATAAAACTATTACCAACTAAATGACACCAAGTTCATTATGCATATTAACATCAGACTTATGTTATACAACTAAACCTTTAGTAACGAAACAGAGGGTTGTGAGGCCCCCTTTCTCTCTCTCTTTCTCTCTCCCCCCCCTTCCTGATGAAAGAAGTCAACATAGATATTGTTAACACATATGAGTAATATGTGTATAATTGCAAAATATAATAATTATGTATATATTCAACAGATCCTTACATGAAAAATGTTAGACAGATGACTGATAAAATGGTTAAATCATCTGATGTTTCTTGAAAAGTCTTGGAAAGATTGACAATCTTCTTAACCTTCAGCTTCTAATGTTTATACATACTTTGATCTGATGTGTATTTCTGGCATATCTATGTATTAGAGGTGCTATTATAATATGTGACATTCATATAGTGTCAGATACATTGGACACTCTCATTCTAATGTATATTTCATGGATTCAGATTTCTTTAGCTGCTTTTATAATGCTGTTTTCTTTTTTTATACTATATTGTAAACATAATTTGTCTTTTGGTATTGGAGAGGTGGTGCATAGATGGTTTAGTTAAGTTTTTAACTAAACCAGAAACTTTATGTTTCATGTATGTGTTTGTAAATAGTTTTGGGTTTTTGAAAGTAGTGCTTCCTTATCACGGATGCATAACGTGTATTACATTTTCAGTAGATTTCAAGTCAACACAAGAAGAAAGGTCTTTCTGTTAGTAATAACATACACATTATAGCCAAAGGCTTATAAAAGTTTATCATTAAATATTAATGGTTTGAACAATGTTAAAACAGCTGGTTTGCTTAAATATATCAAAATGCATAAAGCCCAGATCATCTTCTTACAGGAAACCCATCTATTAAAAAGAAAAGATCTACAAAAATCCTCATTCAATGGCTATACCATTCTGGTTGATTCATGTTTTAAGACTAAGAGAAGTGGCACTCTTATTCTATGGAAAAATACTTATACTATGTCAAGAATTACAGATACAATTTCAGACAAAGACGGGATGCTAAGCATGGTGATTTTGGAAATCAATAGGAAGTATTATACTTTGATTAATACATACCAGACACCAGGACCAAGTACTAAATATGCTGACAAATATCTGGACCAGATTACTTTAAATGCAAAAAAGGAAATTATAGCAACAGGTGATTTTAACTGCCTTTTATCAGGCAATGATACTTCTAAAAATAGTAAAATAAAACTAACCTCTCAAGTCAAGAAGTTAAATGACTTTGTAAACTAGATGAACCTTTAAGATATACATGGTCTAAGAGAACATTGTTCCTTATTCTATACTCACTATTCCTATTGGTTTGGTACACAAATATTGATAAGGTCTTTGTATCAAATAATATATACTCTAAATTAAGTGACGTATCTATAATGACTTGTCCACTTTCAGACCATAATGCTATAAACTTTACATCAACTACGCATACAGATGATTTAAGATTTCTACAGAGAATTCCTGCTTACATAACTAAGTTAAAAGACTTTAGAGAGTGGATAATGAAAGAAATAGACATGTTTATGGAAACAAAATGATAATGGTGAAGTGACTGATACTATACTATGGGACACCTTTAAAGTTTATATATATATATATATATATATATATATATATATATATATATATATATATATATACATATATATACACACACACACATATATATATATTAGAATAAAATCTTGATACCTTAAAAAAAGGAGAGAGAGTGGGACAAACAACTTTTAGACATACAAAAAAACACAGAGACAAAATAAAAATGGATGCAAAACCAAAAAAAGTAGCACATAACGAAATTACTATGTTAAATCAAAAATACTTAGAAGTTCTGAATCATAAGGTAGCCATAAACCTGGAAAAACTGAAATTACAATCTTATGCTGTAAATCCCAAATATTTACATAAAATAGCAGTAAGAGCCAAAAAAATAAACAATCAAAATCTTATCAATGAGATTAAATATAAAAGGGATGGTTCAGTTAAGAGTTCGTCTAACTTAATGGGCATATTAGAAGTGTTCAAAAAATACTTTATTTTGGAGCAGATAATGTAATAAATGCTTTTATTCAAGAAAACATGAGTAACGTTAAAGACACGCAGGTAGGTGCGAGCGTGTGTGTGCCTTCTTTGAAGGTCGAGCTGACAGCTCGGCACTGTAAAAATCCACTGCCAATCATTAGCGGACCAAAGTTCCACTGTGGCAACCCCTAACTGGGAAAAGCCGAAAGACATTGGGCAGGATTCACGAAGCCTCCGTGTAAGAGTTACAAGGCTTACACGGAGGCTGCAGTTAAACGGTGTGATGTCAGCATGTCATGCATATGCATGAGGGCATGCTGACTCACACCTAAGGCTAACACGGTCCGTGTAAGACAGTAGGGGGTGTGTCCATAGGGCGCGCCCTGCAAACGGACATGCCCCCAGCAGAGTAAAAGTCCCGAAAGTAAACCCCCATGACAGAGTCCGTGTAAATGTCAATAAACACAAAACAACACATGCCCCCACAGACTATTAACATAAAATGTAAAAATGAACATGTTATATTTTTTTTATAAGTTTTAAAGATGTTTGCCCGTGAGTGCGCTCGTTTGCGTGGGCGTGCCCGTCGCTTAGCCACAGTTAGCAGTCAGTGGAAAAGCATATAAAAACTAAATTTGCAAAGTAAGCCAAGAAGCAATAGTGTAGCAGTAGAGACGTCGGCTGAAGAGGAGGCAGTCATGGTTCGAGCCCCCACAACATCAATATTTATTTTAAGTGAAATAAGCACGAAACAATTCCCTGACATATATGTACATGTATAAAATTATTTTTATGTAAAATGTAATGAAATGGGCCATGTATTATGAAGAAATGTGTGAAAAAAAAAAAGAACAAATGTCAGAAGTGCCCATAGCTGAGCTACACTCTAACAAGCTGAGTATATCTGCCCGTAGGTGAGCAGTGGTTTAACAGGTGTAAAATGAGTGCCCGTAGGTGAGCAGTGATTTAACAGGTGTAAAATGAGTGCCCAGGGTTGAGCAGAGTTCTAACAAGCTGAAACTGTGTGCCCATAGCTGAGCTGAGCATAATATGCGTGCTGAAAGCGAAACGGCGCGTAAGCCAGCGTGATCAGTTTGCGCGGAGCTGCGCACCGTGCCAACAAGCTAACCGACGGGCAACGTTGAGCAAGCTGTATCAAAACTGTCTTTACACAGACACACCTCCTAGCCTGTGTAGACAGTCATAAAATATAAAAAGCAATGGCCAGGCTCGAACTCAGGATACCATGCACCATAGTCAAAGTACTGAACCACTAAGCCATGACAGTTGCTCTTAGAAAAGCAGTAATAGCATATATATATATGTAGGAATGAATGGAAAGAGAAGCATGACAAAGCAGGTTTTGTGAAGCTGATACAATTCCAAAATGGCCAATCACAGATAAGTGCGGGAAAAACGGCATATATAAGCCCCATAGGCGGGAATACACAGCATAACTGAATGTGGAACCGATTTGCAGTCAGGATGGCAGGTGTAGGAGAGGGTAGTTGCTTCCGAGCACAGAGGTGGGGCGTTGAGGAGTCCAAATATGTGGTTTGGCTCCTCGTCCACGATCATGAGGCCCAACTCATGCAAGGCCAGGTCCTGTGGGGAGCATATAGGGCAGAGGCGTGGGACCGGTTGGCACATGATCTCACCAGTGCCACAGGAATACCAAGGACTGGTGAACAGGTCAGTCACCACCATGTGGACCTGAAGAGACGGAAGCAGGACCAACTGAACCATTGGATCCAGGAGGCCCGGCAAATGCCCAACGTCCCACTACTGAGTAAGTTACATGTAATTATTTATGTAAGAAATTAACCTAGCTGATATTATGGAGATGTGTATTCCAATATTACTTCATTTATATTACAGCTGCAGGTGTCCGTTCCATGAATCGTCGAGCCTATGCCGATAGGCTTGTGCGGTTGTGCCACCAGGCAGGTTAGTAATTCTCTCCCTGTAACTGTAAAAAAATATAAGTATGACAGCTTGCAAAAGAGTGCAGTGTAGTCACTTATTAATAAAAAGTGCAAGTAACAGTGTAAGAGAGATTCTGCTAGTACTGTGTGATTACATAAGTGTGATGTAGCCTGTAATCCAAAAATAAAAATGAAACAAGTCTGAAATAAAGATGTTCCAACTGTAATATAATAGTACATAACCTGCAGCAGGCTGAAAAGTACAGCTACACAAGCTGAGTAAAACACATGTGTGAAATATATCCCTGTTTAAATTCTGAAACATGACACAAGTGAGACTGTTGGAAAGGATTGTTATAACTAAGTAAAACATGTCAATAAAGCCTAGAATTAAGTACCATCCTGAATTGTAAAAATAAAACAAGTGAGAGAGTGTGAGAAAGAGGTATGAATCCACCAATAAAGTAGTAATAACTCCTGAATAAAGTATACTGCAGTCAGTACAGAATGAAATGAATGTGACAGGCACAACCAAACAGCAAAATGTGTGGAAAAAAGTACTGAAGCTGGAATGTGTGTCACAAGATCTGGATATGTTGCTCTCAGTTTGCAATATGCAGATAGTATGGTTGTATGAAATACCAAACATCCACAGTTGTCTAGAGCCATATAAAGCAAATGTAGCAGGATGATGTAGCTGAACAGAGCCAGATATGAATGTGTATGAATAAAAATGAAATGTATATTGATGTAGCAGTAACATTTCTATCACCAACATGCATAAGTTTACACATAGGAAACTGTAGTCAGACCTGTAGTGTGTATATATTTGCAGCTAGTAGAAATGTACAGCATATGTATAGGTATTTGAAGTTGTTAATTAAATATTTCTTCACCCTACCCAATAACCACAAATAATCCATTCCACGTGAAATGGGTATGTGTATTCACAATTAACTCCCCTGGACAATTGTCCTGTTGGTTCATACATATTTGCATGTACGTTGATGCATGTGCCCCTGTTCATACATCCAAACCTGATGGCCTGTTGCCATCACTCAACCCTGCATGTTGTTGGAACGTGTATTGTTGTTCAAATTATGCATGTGTTATGCTTGCTGTTCAACGGCTTGAATTTATGGGTGTTTGGTTAATGGGAATACTAATGCATGCTGTTACAACTAATTGTGAATGGTATTGCACGTTACTAACCCAAACTGTCACTAAATAATGCAAAACATAGGACGACAGGGAAGGCGGGTTCCAGCGGACCCACCTCTGCTGGCGAATGCACCTGGCAGTAGTGCCCAGGCCGGACCCTCCTCCGGTGGCCCTGTGCCACCTGCGGGTGGAAGCGCTGCAGGGGATGGGGCTCGTCCCCCCTCTGCAAGTGTGGCCGGAGAACATCCACTCACCCTCCGTAGTGTCCGGACTGTGGTGCGTAGGGAGATCCGGCATGCTGTGCTTGGGCCCCTACGCCAGATTGAGGCACAGGTGGCACAACTCACGGGCGTGCCTGCTGCCCGTCCTACACAGCCCCCAGTACAGCCCCATCCTGGGCAGTGAAGGCACAGTGGCAACTGCCCATGGGTGGGGATCTCAGTTCCACTGTTGCCATCTGTGGGCTCATGGGCTCGAGATATCCAAACATCCGTCCCAGTCAATTGTGTAACCCCCCCCCACATGTCATACACCACCCCTGTATGCGTCTTATTCGTCTTGTCGGTTAACCTCCCCTACCTACCTCCCCAGCTATACCGACTTCCTGTACCTGACATACCACTCTCACCTGGAGAAAAAAAAAAAAAAAAAGGGCACTCTGTACCCACAAAAAAATTACACCCCATACATAGCTGCCCATTTTGCACACGTCTGCTGGACATGTAAACTGGCAATTACAATTGGCTGTACAACAAATATTATTGTTGTCCTCGCACCTCTCTCAGGGGTGGAAGGTTTCAAATTTCACACCAAATTACAAACATATGCACAGCTGTTGCTGACGAAGAAATGGGCAGCTATGGGCCTTTCCTATATCCCTCCTGCAAAACCCAAGCTTGTTTTCCTACTGTCCTACCCTCTTTGTGCCCCCTTTTTCACCACTTCCCTATCTCCCCATTTTCTTTTCTTTAAAAGAAAATAGCGTGGGTGTGTGCGAGAGTAAGCACTTTTAAGCAGTAGTAAGTGGGTGTGCGCTTCTGTGCGCTTAGCTAAGCGTGTGTGCGCGAAGCTAAAGCAGTGCGCATGCGTGACTTCCGCACAAACCAGCGCTAACCCGCTTACAACTGCTTAAAAGTGCCTTAGTCACTCTGAATTACAAGGCCTGTAGTTTTCTCAGCAGCAAAATAAAATACTTCCGTCAGTCTCGAACCCAGGACCTTGGAAACACTAGTCTGCATGACTTACCACTAAGCCATGACTGCTATACAAGAACATTGTGCTGAAAAAAATATATCATAAAATAGTAGGAATTAATGTAAAGGGAATATAGCAAGTCTAGTACACAAAGCACGTCATGTATATTTACTGTCAAATCTAGTGGATTTGTAAAATAGTACTGTGTGATGAGAAACAGCCATGCTAGTTGGTAGCTCCTAGGTAATAATATCACAGTAGCATCTGGCAAGCCACACACATACTCAGAGCAGGATAAACACTGCCATAGTTGAATAGTTAAGAGATCAGACATAGCAACTGTGACTGAGTTACAGGGATGTCCCTGATGTGAAAACAAATGTCAACTGTGCCCCACTGACACCCTGTCAAAAGTAGTAACAGTAGGCAGAAAGGTGTAACTACACATGCAATGATAACTATGAATGACTGAAGGTATGCACCATTTGCACGTCACAAAAGGTGTACTAATACATATGCTTGAAATAACCCACAGTCACAACTGCAGAATATCATAATATTTCATTGTAGTATCCCACTGATATGTACCATTCCATGAAGCTGATAAAAGATGCACCTGAGAGTATCTGAGGCCTGCTCAGCAGCATGATCAAATACCCTTGTAAGTGTCAAGGCCCACACCATGGCCAGACCACACTGCATGCAGTAACACTCTACCACAACAAACACATAGGGAATTGCTGCCCAAACAGATTTTGCAAGCATTACAAGCTGTGAATGTAAATGGAAAATAGGAAAGCCATAGCAACACATTACAGGAAAGACACCTAGCAGGCATACAAGGAGTGAATGTAAAGGCCAAATATTGAAGCCATAGCAACAGATTGCAAGAGCTACTGCTATATACCAGTTACACCACAATCCCCACAGGAAAGCACACACACCCATATACACAGTATTACTAGTCGTAGGTGTCAGTTTACATACACACGGAGAAGAGGACACTGGAGGAAGGAATACTCAGCTTACAGAACAACATGCATTGCAGTCTACAACACAGCCTAAAATATGAGAGACATACCAACCCTTACAGTCACAGAACAGTGTCTACAGCAAACCAGCATGGTCCCCACCCTGATAATCTGAAAGGGCTATGCCTACCTAACAGACCTTTTTATAGCACTGTCCTGTAATCACAGTGAGAACTGCAATCACTACACAACAGGCTGCATGCAATTAGTAAATGCTGGCTAACAATTGGTGCAGAGGCCATCACATGGACATGTGCAGATACCTACAAAAGCATCCTGTACTCCCAGTCCACACATGCAATACGTTCATTGCACCCTCTGGAGGTAGAGACAGAGAGAGAGAGAGAGAGACAGAGAGAGAGAGAGAGAGAGACAGAGACACAGAGAGAGAGAGAGACAGAGACAGAGACACAGAGAGAGAGAGAGAGAGACAGAGAGACAGAGAGAGAGAGAGAGAGAGACAGAGAGAGAGAGAGAGACAGAGAGAGAGAGAGACACAGAGAGAGAGAGACACAGAGAGAGAGAGAGAGACAAAGAGAAAGAAATAAAAAAAAAACAGTAACAACAAAACAAAGAGGCTGACAGCAGGCCAAGTAACTGCAAGCCTACGCAAACAGCTGCAACAAACACAGGTAATGTAAAGTACTATTATAATAGTCTACATACTGTGAACCCTCCAGATGTGTTATTGGTCTGTATCTATGTATATGAAGATGTGCATAGGGCCGGGACATACTGCAACTGTCACTGAAGGCTCTACATACATATGTATGTGAAGGTAGCTATGTGCACATAGCAATGTAGGTTGTAGTGTAATGTACAAGTAGGTTGCACAGTAATGGATGTTCATCAGTACGTTAATGTGTGTATACATATGTGGAACTAAAAAGATGTATATATATATATATATATATATATATATATATATATATATATATATATATATATATATATATCTCGTGTATACGTATGTATATCGACATATATATATAAAATATGCATATGTGTATACATAGATAGGGATGTAGAAATATATAGACATATATAGTTTCACAGTGTCATAGTATATAGTTTCACAGTGTCATAGTTTAGTACTAGGCTATCTGCAGACAGTGTATAGAATAGATTTAGAAAATTGCGCCTCTGTATAGTAGTGACACAGTGAAGACCCCCGTACATAATAGCATTAGTTTACTGTGCCTCTGTCTAGTAGTGACACAGAGATGACCCCTGGTGTAAACCTATGATCTCCCATCCACTCGTCAAGAATTCACATGATGAGTGTCAGTGAGGGTATCTGCCTAACATGAACTGGGATCCTGTTCCACAGTATGGGAAGCCTCTGAGTTATGGATCTGTCCCTACAGCATGTCCTATTCATATGTGTGCTGAGGTTTAAATCTGTAGCTGTTGTGGGTCTGATGGATTTGGATTGTATGAGGTGGAACATGTCCATCAATACCTGATTGGACATGGCCTTGTACGTCAGGCACAGATCACCCCTAAGTAGGCGGTATGCTATGGAATAGAGCAGGAGTTTCTTTAGTCTGGCAGCATATGAAAGTTGTTGGAGACCCTTGATCCTCCTGGTGATGTACTTATGGGGTCCCTCCTGGTGATGTACTTATGGGGTCCCCCTAGCTGTTGCAAGTGCCAGGTGAGGTACATACCAAATGGGGCATAGTACACAGTCATGGGCCTGATAAGGGAGGAGTATTGGGGTACAATGACATCATTTGATCTGGATGTGAATCCCTTCATGATAAGGTGGGCAAGGTAGGAAGTCTATCCAACCACTTTGGCAACGTGGGTGTCAAATGAGAGGTCAGTATCGATTAGTGTCCCCAGGTCTCTGATTACTTTGTCTGTACTCAGTGGGTTACTGTCTATGTGATAATATGTGGGTACCTTGTCCGTTTGAAAGGGTATGACTATACATTATTTGGCATGCAGTTTAAGGCCATGACTCCGGCACCAGTTGTCGGTTTCCGTGAGGCCTTTCTGTAGGATGTATGTGTATCGACTATGGCGCCTAGTATGCAGTCATCTTTGAACATTGTCAGCCACTGCCCTCCCATGTTTGCTTCCACATCTGAGAAATAAATGCCGAACATGAGCGGTCCCAGGACAGAGCCCTGTGGGACACCACTTGTGACTGGCTCCAAGTCTGACATGACACCAGTGAGTTTGACTGTAGGGTTTCTATCTGTTAGCCGGTTTGCAACCCATCTTGTGACATATGGATTTACATTTAAGCTGTTGATCATGTCTATGATGCCAGAGTGGGGTATTGTGTCGAAAGCCGTAGGCAAGTCCAGGTAGGCTGTATGGACCGCTGTGCCCTCGTCAATGGCTCTAGTGACTGATTTGAAAAGGTCAACCAGGTTCATAAGGCAGGATCTGCCCTCTACAAAGCCAAACTGGGTGGGATCAAGTGTCTGCAAGTCCCCAATGTCTCTGTGTATGAGTTCCATAATGATTCGTTCCATAGCGTTGCAGACCAGGCTGGTTAAGCTTATGGGGCGGTAGTTACCAGGGTCTGTAGAGGTGCCTCCTTTGTGGAGTGGGACTACTGTTGCTGTATGCCAGTGTCCAGGTACATATGCTGTAGTAAGGCTACGGTTGAATAGCATTTTATGTGCGGGTTTAGCTCCTCTTGGAGTTCATGTAGCATGCAACCTGCGATACCGTCGGGTCCCATTGATGCTGTGTTTACAGCTTTGCTGAGGGTGGTTCTCAGCTGGACATCTGAGATGACAGGGAGGTTACAGTCAGCTGGGATAAGTAATTCCTCATGTGGGGGTGAGGGAGGGGAGAAATCTGCACTGAACCTGTCTGCCAGAATGTTGGCAATATCTGTGTGTTCAGTGTAGCTTTTGTCACTGTGAACTAACTCTGAACATATCTGAGGGTTTCCAGCCAGGTGTCTAACATAGCGAAAGAAGGCCTTGTGGTCATCTGTAGTGTCCATAGCGATTTCCCTCTCATTGTTGGCCTTGCATGTTTGTATGACAGAACGTATCTTTCTACTAGTGATGATCACAGATGCCTTATCTTTATGGAATTCTGCTCTGCCGTGCAGTAGCTACCTTCTGTTGTTATACAATTTGTTCATGGCTGGGGTCCACCAGACAGGACGCCTGCCCTTGGTGGAGAGGGTCTTGGTTTTATTTGGGATTGCATGATCCATGCATTCTTGGAGATGTCCGTAGAAAGCATTTGTGAAGGAGTCTGCATTGTGGGATGTGGTTTCCACTGGCCCAGTGGGCTTAAAGGATACCAACTCAGTTTTAAGAAGTGTAAAGTCGGCATGTGAGAGGTTTCCCACTGTAGTCTTTTGTGTTGTGGGGGAGGTGGGATATGTATATCCAGGGTGATTAGTCTGTGGTCAGATGTGACTAGTGAGGGGTATACATCCGGTGTGTAGCACATTGTCGCCATGTTTGTGATGATCAGGTCTAGTATACTATCTCCCCTTGTGGGACAGATGACTAGCTGTTCCATTGCATTTGACATAGTGAATTCCGGGAACCTTTGGGCTAGGGCATTTGGGCTAGAATAATGCACCCAGTGTATGTTAGGGTAGTTGAAGTCTCACAACATGATGGTGTGTGGTGGGACATTCATATCCTCCAATGTCTTCAGGAAGGCTGACTGTGGTTCCTGAGATTGGGAGGGTGGTCTGCAACATGCTACCAATTGTATAGCAGGCTTGCCTATAGTTATTTGCATCTGGATGGTCTCTGATGCTTCATGTGTTGCCACTAACCTGGAGGTGTGGGTGTCCTTCATGAATATGGACACTCCCCCTCCCTTTTTGTTTTGGCCCGAGTTCTGGGGCCAAAAAGCATGATACGAGGTATAGCCTGGTACCGCTGGTGTGCTCTCAGGAGCCTTGAACCAGGTTTCACTTACTGCACAGACATCGAGACTGGTAGAATATGTACGTACAGATATATGTAGATACATATACATATACAGATAGATCTGACTGACAACAGATATGTCTGTATATGACTATCTCTCTCTGTCCCACCCCCTCTCACTCTCCCTCTGTCTCTCTCTCACTCTCTCCCCACATCTATATGTATATATCTACATCTATATATACATATTATATACAGATATAAATATATCAATATATATATATATATACATGTATGCATATATATATATATATATATATATATATATATATATATATATATATATATATATATATATATATATATATATATATATATATATATATATATCTATATACAGATATATATATATATATATATATATATATATATATATATATATATATATATATACACACATGTATATATATATATATATATATATATACATGTATATATATATATATATATATATATATATATATATATACTGTGTGAGGCACATGTGTGCAGATGCATTGCAACAGGTGCCTGGTGTGAAAGGCATGGAGTGAACACCAGTGTGGATACTGCAGTACCGTACCCCATTCAAAAACACTGACACCAGTAACCACCACATATGTGCATGCCTGCCCACCACTGCATGTGTCAGGGGGGAACAGGGGCAATAAGTGTACAATAGGCTCCCCATTGATATACACAGTGGCACACTAGTCCTGTAATACCTGTACATGGAATGTGTCAGCGGACATGGTGTGTCAGCTATGGACATGTAGGTCACTGTACCCCTCTACACCCCACAATGTCCTACACGGTATGTACCTCCCATGACAGCTACAGATATGGAGAAGGACACAGACATATGCAAGTAACTGCGTCAATGCACTCAAACACAATACCTATGCAGAGTGACTGACAAGACCACAGAGCGCACACAGACTTCCTACATAGAGGTTACCACTGCTGGATATACATAGTTCGGTCACACCCATGACAGTTGTCTAACAACCATGGTAACGCCTCCAACATCCACAACACAAATTACTTATGTCTGTCGTCCTTGTCACTGCAGTATAGAACACATGGTGGAGGTACAGGACCCTACCCACAGATACGACATACCCTGTAGTAAACCACACAGAATTAAGAAGCAAGGCTCCCCATGAGTAGATGTCAGACATACCCCTTCTGAATGTTATGCAGATAGGTAATATGCCATATGAGTCACCCTGTGTAACTGTTTGTAAGGAGCAGGTACGATCATAACACATGTGTCACAAGGGGCAGGGTAGCATAACAGTATGATGCTGTAGGCCCAGGTCCAAAAGCACACTACCTACCTAAGACACAATGCACACCCATGAACACATTGCAAACTAAATATGTGAGGTGGAATGAGTGTGCCAGTGACTGGGTGCATGTTGTGTACTGGTGTGATTGCTCACCATGACTGTCTGTCTGTCATGGTAGTGTGTGTCCTTGGTGTGAGGCCAGAGACAGATGTGTGAGGTATTGCGATCAACACATACTACATTGCCATATGTTGTGCTGTGTTACCCTGTATGTCACTGTGGTGTAGGTAGGGTTATGGCAAGTAAGAGTAGTGTGCATTACCAGTGAAATATGTAACGTGCATTGTGTGCAGTGCATGGGCTGATAATATTCCCCATACAGTACCTTGATACAAACCCCCAGTGTGACGTTGTGCATTGTACCTGAACCAGTGTGCTGACTGCTGCAGTATACTAGTCTGTCGTATGGAGTGTGCCAGGTACTGTTGCACAGTTGTCGGATGAGCACTGATATCTGGTCATTTACATGTGTATCCCCCAATAGACAGACAGATGCTATATATGGTGGTTAAGTTATATCACTACAGTGGAGTATTATGTGTATTATGTGTGCCATAGTTTGCTGACAGATATTGCTGACATTTTCCTTCTCCTTTTCAGGGCTATGGTTCACCAGCGGAACCCTGTGTACTCCGCTGCAGAGGAGGAAGAGATACACCAGAGCCTGGTGCAGGATTTCGCAGTACTCTTTTCCTGCACCAGCCAGAACCAGCAGGAGAGGGCTGCACTGTGGCAAGACCTGGTTCGTCGGGTAAATGACATTGGCACACATAACCAGACATATGAGCAGGTACACCATCACTGCAGTGATTTAATTAGAAATGTCCGTCAGCGTGCGTCTGATATCCACAGGCAGCAGCTTGCCACAGTTGGTGGGGTGTGTAGACATCCACCCCTCACCAGACTGGAGGGACTACTCCTAAGTGTTGTGGCTCCAGCCCAACAGCAACAGCAGCAGCATACATGTGTAATGATGGAGGCTGGAGCCACACAGTAGAAGGACATGGAGCGTGCAGGTAACATGCCATGTGTATAGTTGACCATTCTGTACACTGTTAGGTTATGCATGTGTGAGGTGTGTCCTCGTTTTGTAGCTGTAATCTTGGTAATTATTGTGCAAGAGTGATATTCTCAATATCAGCAGTACACCTGTGGAAGCTAACTGTTGCACTACTGAACTGTATCATGCCCACAGTGTCAATGGCACAGTTGTGCCCACTGACAATAAATGTCTCTTTTCTGCAGGTCCCTCTGGTGTAACAGCAAGGCAGTCTATCCATGCTGGTGAGTGTGTAATATCATTACCTTCAATACTCTTGATGCTAACAGTAATAATAGGCTGAAGCAGTAGTGCTATGTGTTTGATTGCAGGTGTGTTTGTGTCTGTGTGTTGATATCTCATATACTGAGGTGTGTGCATGTGTGTATCCGTGGTGACATTGTGTACACATTGTAAACTGTGTTTCCTGTCTTACTCCCACAGGTTCTGGTGCTGCTCTGGTGTTGTGCAGCAGGGAACCTGAATCAGCTGCTGCACATAGTGATAATGATGATACCTGTGTAATGGCACATGTAGGTGTGCCAGGGTCTGTCATTGGTCAGCCAATTGACACTACACAGCTGTCGACCCCATCAATGTGCACAGTCATCCTGCCAATACATCCTTTGTCACCAATGTCCCTAGGTGATGGACAGGATACAGTGGGCATTGACCAGAGTAATGTGGTATCGGTGGCACATGCATCCCCACACAGCAGCCATGGCCAGGGTCCTGACATGGTACCACACAGGCAGACGTCCAGCGGTTCTCGTGGGAGCATTCGTGGGCATACCGCCCCTGTCAGACGTGCCCACAGAGGTCTTTCAACCTCAGCTATGTTTCGGGCTGTAATGCAGGCACAGTCACGTATGGAACGGTACACCAGACAGGGTCCGAGGGAGCTGAGAGCATGTTGCACAGCTATGAGTGACAGTATGCGTGATGTTGTGGCTGCCATCCGTAACTTCACCGAGGTCACTGACAGACGTTGGGGGAACACATTAGATCTGTTCCACAACTACATGTCCATGAGCCAGGGCAATGGTGGACGGTTGAGGCGTCGACGTGGCCGTATGCCAGCAACAGCAGCAGCTGGCAGCCATCGCAGACAACAGGCCCGCGGCCGCTCACATAGTGCCAGCAGCAGCCCCAGCAATGTTGGGTCTGTGCTGTCATCAGACCGCCCCAGGAGACCACGTGCACGTGGCGCTGGACAGTCCCAAGAGGGACCTGTCTCTAGTCACCAACCACCTGCTTCTGATGACAGTACCCAGTCTGGCTTAGTGCCCGATACGGTCCGTAGCACCCCTGCCAGGCACAGGTACCGTGTCCGTGGCCACAGAGAGTGATCTGTATGACCTGGCAGGTACAGTCTGTGGCTGTCCACAAACACCTGTATATGGCAGCCATGAGGTGGGACTGTGTGCATGCATACACACATGCAAAGTGATAACAACTAGGGCTACCGCATACACGCACACACTGCATCAACATTGCCCCATCTTGTACTGCTGTCCCTCACCAACACACACACACACAGACATGTCAATTGGTTGTATCAGTGGCAGACTCAGGCATATCAGGTACACACCCTGTGCATATGATGAAACTGTGCCACCTCCTGCAATCTGTAAAATCGGTGCAGGAACAGGTTAACATGGTGCTGATGCACAGGGTGACTACATAGAAGTGTTGTAATAGTATGATGTTGACAACAGTACAGTGCAATGATATCATTGTGGGTATATACCAGCATGCCTGATGCAGTTACAGTATGAATGTCATTGTATTGTTTTGTACACCCATAGTAATTACCACAGTCTACTGTCTGCACATCTTTACATACTGGTGGTGAGGCTGTCAAGGGATGGCCACCTACATAGGTAGCACAGGGGATACGACAATGTACATATTGATACTCAATGATGGTCATGTCAACTGCGAGTTGCATGCTGTCCACACTCGACTCTGCAATGAGGATGTTTGAGGATGTTGATATCTGTGCAGTACTACACAACAGGTTCAAGGCGCACAAGAGCACAATAGCACTACAAGGTCACACCTCATACCATGCATGACAGCACCAAAACACAGAACTAACTATGACAGGAGGGAGAGTCCCCATACATGTCAAGGATACTGTGGTGCCAGGACAGGTAGCATACATCATACTAAGTCTGGAACTGCTGAGTGAGGGCTCAGTGTCTGTTATTTGACATGTCTATTATTACAGGTATGAGCACTTGGGCATCAGGCCAGTTATTCAACATTACGAAGGTACGTGGTCTATACACTTGTGGGGGGTGTGGCTGGACCCAGCCCGTCTGACCTGTGAATATCTGGGTACAGGCTTATAGTGCCTGCATATATGCACCGTTACCTACTGGAAGTCTTACACCTTGTTTGTTGTAGCATAGTCTACATACAGGCCTGCTGACTGTAGCTTTGTTTGTATGCATGTTTGCTTGTTATGTTCCTGAAACACTTATTCCACCTGCAGTGCAGATTTACAGTGCCTCTGTGGATCCCTAGTGACATCTGTATTGCTTACTGTACTGATGTCCATGTCTCACTTCACAGAACGTCACTGTTTGTCCTGTTTGCATGTAGCTTGCCTGTAACACATTGCATATGACTTGCCTCGCATTTGCTCAAGACAGCATTCATATATGCCAGCACTAACAAATCAGGAGCACTACACCCTCACATACTCACCTTGAGTACCTTGTTCCCCATTGGACCTATGTGTCGTTACTTAGTATGGGATTCACAATGCTATGGTAGCATGTGCAAAGGTCACCTGTCAATCTACTCTCAGGTCCAGTTGGTGGATCTGTGAGTCATGTGGCAATGTTACAGCTGCCTCATGTACACAGACACCCCTCTCCCCTTCCCATACACTTACAACACATGTGAGAGATGCAACCACATAGCCAAACTAGGGGCTAAGCTCTGTTAACTCAGCAATGGCATTCCCTGTCAGGTGGAGTGGGATACTACAGTGAATACAGTACCAGTCTCCCATAGACCTGCCACGACCGCAATCCAAACACAGAAACACACAGGTGCATTATTGGACTCTCAGAATAGCATCCTGCCTGAGCAGCTGACACCTGCAAAGCAGACACACAAGCAAACGTTAAGCCAGAGCAGAGCACGTGCAACACATAGCTCACAAAGCCTGTGTGCCAAACAGTCACAGGCCATATGGCTTGACAACACACCTGCTACAGTTGCATGAGGTACCTCTATCGTCAGGTACACTGAGGTCCTGCTCACCAGGCTGAACAAGGTGAAGGTCATGCTGAGATGCCCTTCGGGCACTATGATCCACCACATAACACAAGCATACCGGTCACTCCAAGGCATGTAGAAGTATGACTCAGTCATTGTGCCAGTGTGTATGACCTCTGACGCACCTCCCTGGACTACATGTTAGGGAACATAGAGGGGCTGTCTGAGCTTGTGGCACAGGCTGGTATGACCCTGACCTTGAGTAGCATCTTACCCTCACCAAGAATGCTGCCACAATATGTAGACAGGATGATCAGTTTCTGCAATTAATGTATGTTTCGGCGACATTCAAAGGGGTTCCATTGCCTGTCAGTGTGGGATTACATGCTGGACAAGCCACATTGCTTTGCTTGGGACAGCTTGCACCTGTCACCCATGGGCCGTTGTATATTGGCAGAGGCTGTTGCTACACACATAGTGGCTTTGTATGCAAGGCTGACATTACATAGCCACCTACACAGGTATCACATGGGATAGGACACTAATAGAAATGCTACTCAACAGCAGCAGTGTAAACCTCAAGATGCATGCAGTGGAAACTGTCCTTAGCATGGGGTACAGCAATATCCATGCAGTAACAGACTCCTGGTACAAGGCTCCCAGGTGCACACCATCACTGCCAGGTCATTCCTCATACCATGCTTGTCGTCCCCTACACATGCACCAAACCAGAACAGGGGGGATGTATCCAAAGGCACCTCAGATACACACACCCCCAGGTTGGTGGCACAGCACAAAGCATCAGAGCCTATCCATGTGCAACTAACAGTGCGTTAGACTGCCTTCAGGTTCATAGCCTGGCACACACCACCCTCCCATACCCAGGAAACCCACTTGGCCTTCCTGACAACACTGGGAATATGACGGTCTCTGCAAACACCATTATATGGGTGGACTGCGACTACCCAAACATAGAGTGTGAGCATTACTCTAGCTCCAAGACCCTATCTGAAGGGTTCTTAGCATTCATTCCCTGCATTGCTATGGAACAACTTGTTACCACTCCCACAGGAGGTGACAACATGCTGCACCTGTTCATCACCAACATGTGGACTATATGCTCCAGACCAGTCATGTATCCCTCGCTGGTGGGATGACACCATCTACAACCCACACTGTATATTCACATACCACATGCAGCCCCTGCACAGAACACCACAGTCATACAGTTGTCTGATGCATATTCCATGTATTCACATGAGGCAGGCTTCGGACATGGGAACTATTGCAGTTCACAGGTACATACGTGTAGGTGGCACACACATACATCATGTGTGCATTGACATTACTGATATAATGTATGTCGTGCAATATTGGGAACAACACCACACACACATGGGCAAACTGTGTGACAAAAATACACATGGCGTTTGTAGGATACAAACCCCTACCTAACTATGTTAGGTCACTTGTGAGAGACGCAGTAGCAGAGTGCTATTTGCATTACTGGGAGGATTGCTTTCTCCTGCTGTACTTATAGGGTGCTGACATCATCAGTGTTTAGACAGTGGAATATGCAGCATGTGTTGTGTAGTAATAGTTGCCAAAAGGGTCATTTCTCTTACACATAGAATTGCACACACACTACTCCCCCCCCCCACAGTCACACACACACTGAGCACTTGCAGGATTCAAACCCCTACCTATGTTATGACACTTGTGAGAGACTCAGTAGCAGAGCGTACTATTCAAATTACTGGGTGGATTGCTTTCTCCTGCTGTACTTATAAGGTGCTGACATCATCAGTGTTTAGACAGTAGAATATGCAGCATGTGTTGTGAAGTAATAGTTGCCAAAAGGGACATTTCTCTTACACATAGAATTGCACACACACTACTCCCCCACACACAGTCACACACACACTGAGCACTTGCAGGATTCAAACCCCTACCTAACTATGTTATGACACTTGTGAGAGACGCAGTAGCAGAGCACGCTATTTGCATTACTGGGAGGATTGCTTTCTCCAGCTGTACTTATAGGGTGCTGACATCATCAGTGTTTAGACAGTGGAATATGCAGCATGTGTTGTGTTGTACTAGTTGCCAAAAGGAACATTTCTCTTACACATGGAATTGCACACATTACTCCCCCACACACATTCACACACACACTGAGCACTTGCAGGATTCAAACCCCTACCTAACTATGTTATGACACTTGTGTGAGATGCAGTAGCAGAGCGCGCTATTCAAATTACTGGGTATCATTTCTGCTCCTGACATATGTATAGTGTGCTGACATCATTATGTATGAAGAGGTATGTACATCTGTTACTATCAATCAGTACAGGGGAGAGCATATCTATGCATTAACTTTGCACAGGCACAGTGGCCTACTGTACTGTGGAGTCAGATGCCAAATACACTGTGGATAGCCTTCTGTATTCCCCAGGGACAACAGTCTAGTATTGCACTCTACGGCCATATGTTTACCTGTCAGATGCAAGTATCTGTTGCTCATATACTGTTTGTGGGTCTTTATTGCCATAGCCTTTCCTATCTCTATAAACAACTTGTTTACTGTGGAAGATGTTTGCATATGAGTGGGATCCAGTACTTTACTTATGTCTCTGTTGTAACTTCACTGTGTGCACTGGGCAGATGTCTGTATTGTGGGAGGTTCCTGTGTTAACACGTACAAATGCCAGATATGTGTGTGCAACTGCTGAACTGTGACATGGCCTAAGTGTGTGAGCATGCCCAGTTCACAGTTTCTATGGCTTCTTGACTGACATGTCTCATTTATCTAAGTGTGCGAGCATGCCCAGTGTGACCTTTCCTTATGTTGGGATCTGTGAACCACCACATTTATGTTTGTGTGTGGACGCCATCTATATTTCACATGTACAGTAGAGTGTTGGACATCAGGTTGTGTTCTTACTGCCCAACTGCTTTGTGTCTGAACCTAACAGGCATTATGCTGTGCCTGCAGGGTCGCCATGGGATAGTTTGCATACAGTTGTCAACATCCTTTCCTACTGACCAAACAGTTGTATTGTCGTATAGTGTACTGGTGCAGTACTTTCACTGTGGTGGACAGTATAATCGGTTTCAGTCCTATCACTGCTTGTAATATTTATAGTGAGCACACCAGACTGGTTGAGGGCCAGTTGTGCAGATATGACCATATTGCATTTTGTTCAGATATGGACAGCATAGTACATGATTGTCCGACATTGTTAATGTATTCCACAACTTATGTGGACAGTGACAAACAATGGCCATGTGCCCTAGTCCATTTGTAATGCTAGTCAGAGAGTGTTTGTCCTTCAACACACATTTACTGGTGTTTGCCATGACATATGTCACGGTTAGTGTGCTGTGCCTCTGTCTACCCGTGACATACAGGTGATATCCAGGGTACACCTACCATCTCCCATCCAGTCATCATGATTCCTCTGGATGACAGTCAATGAGGGACTCCCTGGATAACCTGTAGTGGGAGTTTAGTCATGAGTGGAGTGAGCTTCTGGGTTATGGACCAATCGGTACAGCATGTCCTGTTTATGTCTGTGCTGGGGTTCAGGCCTGTCAGCTGCATAGGTCACCAGCATTCAGTTTTACATGGTGCCAAATGTCCATTGATACCAGCTTGGTCATGGCTCTATACATCAGGCACAATTCACCTCCAGCCAGGCGGTATGGCACTGTGTGGTGCTGCAGTTTGTTTAATCAGGCAACACATGGCATCTGTTACAGCTCTGCGATCCTCCTGGTGGGGTATTTGTGGGGTCTTTCCAGTTGATGCAGGTGTCTGCTAAGGCACATCCCTGAAGGGCCATTGTACACAATTGTGAGGCTGCTGATGGATGACTGGAGAGGCACATTGACCTCCCCTGACCGAGCTGTGCTTACCTTCATGATTAGGTGGGTATATGGTATGTTTCTGTAACCACTACAGACACATGGTTGTCACATGCAGGATATCTATCACCTTGTGTCCCCAGGTCTCTTATTGCTCCTGATGTACTTACTGGGTTAACACCTATGTGGTAATTTCTGGCCATGTACTGTGTTTCCACAGGGGATGACTATACACTATTCTGCATTTAGCTTGTTGACATGGCTGTGGCACCACTTGTCTGTTTCTATGTGTGCCTTTTGAAGGTTGCTTGTGTCAGCTGGAGGGTCCGATATGGTGGGCAGTTTATAGTCCTCTGCGAACCTGTTCAGACAGAGTCCTTCCATGTTGGCCTGTACCTATGTGACATATATAGCATACAAGAGAGGTCCCAGGACCATGCCTTGTGGGATGCCAGTTGTACCTGGTTTGCATCTGTCATGGCTGCATGTCTGACCAGGTAAGTTCTGTCCTTGAGCTGGTTTGCAACCCATCTACTTGCATAGGGGTTTATAGTTAGGCTGGTGAGCTTATCTGTACTGCCAACTAGGGTATTGTATGGAAGGCTTTAGCAAGGTCCAGATAGGCTGTGTGATCCACATTCCCCACATCAATGGCCTTGGTGCACGTTTCACATGAGTCAGACATGTGTAAGGGGCAGGATCTGCCCTATAACAGCCACACTGGGTAGGGTCCAATGTCTGTAGGTACCCAATCTCGTTATTCATGGGATCCATGATCATCCTCTCCATTACTTTGCCAAGCTAGATAGTCGGGGTTGAGGGGTGATAGTTTGCAGTATCCATTCAGGCAACCCCTTTGGGGTGAGGGACCACTGTTGCTGTACACTGCTCTTTGGGTACATATCCCGTGGTAGGACTGATAGTGCGCAGTACTGCTATTTGCTGTTCCATTCTCCTTACAGTACTTGTTGGACACAACCCAGGACACCATCTGGTACCACTGATGCTGTGTGCTGTGCTTTGTGGATGCTGGCTTTTACCTCAGTATCTGCAATGTCAAGGGGGCAGCACTCTGCTGGGATAAATATTTGACAGTTAGGTGCTGGTGGGGAGTTTTCAAGGAATCTGTTAGGTAGGATGTTGGCAATGTGTGTGGGTTTGGTGTATTGTTTGTGATATTAAGAGTGCTGCAGAGCATATCTGCGGATTATCACCATGGTTCCTACCATCAGGTAGGACAGCTGTGTGATAATCCTTTGTGTCCTGCACAATTTGTATTGTCATAGGTTCATACTAGGCTATCTGCCCTGGCCTTGTTTGAGCACGGACAGACTGTGTGTGAGTTTAAATGTGCATATTATGCCCATGTAGGGTTTACTTTACTAGATGTGACACAGGGATGGCCCCCAGTGTACACCTACTATCTCCCATGCACTTCACCAGATTTCTGTTGTTGAGTTTGAGTGTGGAGCTCAGCCTATCATGGACTGGGATTCTGTTCCAGAGTGTAAGGAGCCTCTGGGTTATGGATCTGTCCCTCCAGCACATCCTATTTATCTATGTGTGGAGGTTCAGATATCTCACTGTGGTGTCTCTGCTGGATTTGGGGTTTCTGCAGTGGAGCATGTCCATTCATTCTGGATTGGACATGGCCTTGTACATCAGGCATACATCACCTCTGACTGGGCAGTATGCTTCTGAATTGGGCTGTGGTTTCTTCAGCCAGGCTGCAGATGTCCAATGTTTGGACCCTTTATCCTGTTGGTGAGGTACATTTGGGGTCTTTCCAACTGCTGCAGGTGTAAGGTAAGGTACATCCAAACTGGGGCATTGTTGTCATGTATGGGCCTGATAAGGGAAGAGTATGGGGGCACAGTGACCTCTCTTGATCTACATGTGCATCTTTTCATATTAAGGTGGGCAATATAGCAGGTCTTCCTGGCCACCTTGGCAATGTGAGTGTCACATGACAGGTTACCATCCACTTGTGTCCCTAGGTCCCCGATTACTTCTTCCATACATAATGGATTGCCACCTATGTCATACTTTGTGTGTGCCTTGTTTGGTATTTGTTGAGACATTCATACTCTGCAGTGTCTTCAGGAAGGCTGGCTGGGGTACCTGGGTTTGTGAGTGTGGTCTGTAGCAGGCTTCAAACAAGGACACATTTTGAGCCAGTGTTACTTGCCCGTGGATAGTCCATGCTGCTTCTTGCTGTGGTACCAACCTGGGGTGTGGTTATCCTTGACAATTACTGATAGCCACACTCCTATTGTCGTGTGTTCCATGTTTTGGAGCTGTACAGCATGGTATGAGGCATAACCTGGTAGTATTAGGGTGCTCTTCTGGGCCTTGACCCAGGTTTCTGTTACAGAATAGATATTACCATTCTCCATGCTGTGGTGGGTTTGGTCTGCATGCACCTTGCAGGTTGGACTTCTGGCATTGGGTAGCATTACGTCCAGGTTGTTATCCCTTGTGCTACCTATGGTGGTGGGTTTGTGTTTCCAGCCTTACCTATTCAAGGCACAGTGGGGGTGACAACAGCCTTTGCCAGTATCCACACAGCCAGGTGTGCTGGGTGCGTGCCATCCCTAGCAGGTGGGGCATCATGTCTTGCTCGGCATGTCAGCCCAGGCTGTCAGCCATGTGTTCCCCCTTGCTAACAGCAATACTTCAGCCAATTATTGTACTTGATCTTGTTGTCTTCATAGTGTGGCATCATGCTTGGTGAGGGTGAGATGTTAGGCAGGGTCTTCATGTTTGCATATACTAGATGGTGTTACATTGCTTAACACATGGCAATCATGCCTCAGGTGGTGCTGCAGGGCTGCCTCTGTTGGATGCACATACTACACTCCCTGTACATGTTTGAGAGCAGGTTGTGTCATGTTAGGCGTCCCTGTTACTATACGAGTGAGTCAGTGAGGGGTATCATTCCCAGGGTTCCTACTGAGCCAGTGTATGTGCTATGCGTTGCCTCTTTGCCAAGGCCAGGGCATACTGGGCACGCCTCCTTCTGCCTACTGGGGCAGACTCAGGTTGTTCCTCCTCCGAGTCACGCTCTGCCTGTGATGGCCTTGGCAATGGTGGGGGGCTGTTTGTCCCGGCCCTATGCTGGTCCTGCTGCAGCTGTTTTCGCAGAATCATATTATGTAGCATGGCACATACCATGACAATTTGGGTACATGTAGTTGGTGAGTACTGCAAGGCTCCACCAGATGTGTCCAGGCACCGGAACCGTGACTTGAGCAGCCCAAACACACGCTCTATTACATTACGTGTTTGTGCGTGTGCCTCATTATGGCGTTCTTGTTCAGGTGTGTGTGCGTTTCTGATGGGTGTCATCAGCCACGGCTCCAGTGCATATCCTGCATCCCCCACTAGGTGACCATGTGGGATGTCCCCATTGGCAAATGTCTGGTACAGCTGCGTCAAATGCCAGATATGGGAATCATGGTAGCTCCCAGGGCAGCCAGCACACACATTCATTATTATGCCCTGGGCATCACACACGACCTGGCAGCTGATGGAGGGGAAGCCCTTGTGGTTAATGTAGGCCCTACCCCGCTCACTGGCTGGTGCTTTGATGCGTATGTGCGTGCAGTCTATTGCACCCACTACCTCAGGGTATTCCGCTATTTGATGGAAGAAACGCATATTGCTGGCCAATACCTCACGGGCATTGGGGAAATATACATGCTCACCGACATGTGCTGACATGGCATCCAGGAACTGGTGCAGTACCCTGGAGGTTGATGCCTGTGATATCCCCATCATATCACCAGTTGGTCTCTGGAAGGTACCTGTTGCTAGTATTCTTAGGCCAACACATACCTTGGTTTCCACTGGGATGGGTTCCCCTCTGTTGGTTCTGTGTGTGAGGCGTGGCCTGCACAGCTCAACAATTTGCTGCAGGAGGTCTCTGTCCACTCTATAGCGCTCCACTATCTCCAGCTCATGTAACCCCTGGTAGGTGACCCTGGGCCTGTACACTCTTCTCCACCTCCTCACTGTGGGTTGTCTGGCAGCATTTGCATTGTCACCACCCTCAGCAAGTCTCCTATGTCTCCTTATAACGGCTATGGCAGCCCCTAGCATGTTTGGTCTGAGTGCAGCTTTTTCAGTTTTCACTTCTACTAGCTTACTCCTATCTTGCAGTGTCTCTTGAGAGAAACATACTGCAATGCAGTGTCTCTTGAGAGAAACATACTGCAATGCTGTTTGCAGTGTTTTAAGTGCTGGGTTGGGCTAGTATTCTGCCTGTGTAATTGCCTGCTTCCAAATGTTTTCACCTGCTAGCTCTACCAGTATTCCCTGCTAGCCTCCTACTACTTCTTCTGCTTCCTTTTTCCTCTCTGTTTCCTCAGGGGGGGAGCAGCATGCATACCAATGAAAACACGCTCACAGTGGCTACCACGCACGCACACATGCTTACACGGACTAGAATCTGCTTATTCAGGTTAAAACGTGCGCACACCAGCGCAAACAGGTTAATAGATCTTTACATACGCTCCTACATACTTACTCTGCCTTACACGCGCGCATTCTGTCTTACTCGCGCCTCCCAGCGCGCATGCACGCACAGCAAGAAACTTTGGTGTTGGCTACAGTGTACACCTTCCATTTCTTGACTTTCCCATGCTTATCTGTTGACACTCCTCTTTTTATGCTGTGTGATTGACATCTTTCACATACCACTTTGCTCCAATGAGCTTGATTTCTTCCTGACATTCCCCCCTGTGATGTCACCTATCTCCTACTCTGTTACTCCCCCTTATCTAACTCTTACACTACACAGAATGTGCTTATTTGCTATGTGACAGTGTGATTCACTATCCTACCACTCATTTACCTAGGATTGCCCATTAATGCTTAGTTACATGTCTTACACTCAGCTTCCCCCCTTAGCAACCACTAGACGGTGGCCATGTTGTTTTTTGTCTGCTAATCCCTGCATTGCAAATCCATGCATTACATAAATCCCACATTTGTGGGTTTCAAACCTTTATTTTTAAGTCTTATTTAGCGCAGCCCGTTTGCGCGGGGCTGCGCTGCGTTTAAACATCGCCGGTCACCGTAAAAAAAATATATTTTATTTCATGTTTGCATCGGGTTACCATGCCAATGGCCACATATTTGGCCATTGGCATGCTGACTGCAACATATGCACACTTTATTTGGAGCTGTCATGGCTCCATTGTGTTATTTGCTGTAACGTACTCAGTTGTCAACTGAGTACATTTCTGCACCTAACACGACTCTTACACGGGCTAGTTTCAGCTTTGTGGATCGCTAATCTACCTCATTTGCATGCCTTTCGGCTGCAAGTGAGGTGATGGTAGCATATCCACGCCCTGCCCATGTAAGAGTCGTTTTAGCTGGTCTCTTACACGGGATATCGGGCTCTTCCTGGATCGCGATGGCTGCATGGAGTCTTACACGACTCTTAGACTCCGTGCAAGCCATCGTGAATCCTGCCCATTACTTTATTCAGGAAAATATAACTACTAAAGTTATGAGTAACTGACCGCCAAATAACCTTTTGAACACTCCATTGCCAAATCCTAAAAAAGCAAAGATAAAGTCAACGAACTGATAAGGACGGAGTGAATCAGGAAAAAGTATATCAATAAAAACGTAATTTATTCAGTGGTGTCTAGACAGATAAGCGCTTTCGCTAAAAAGCATAATCAGATCTTTAAAACATTCACCTTAAAACAAGATACTATATATACAGCTTCAATGTATATATTGCCCAATCAAAACTTACAACCAATTAATTCATTTAAAGTGATACTGCAAGTAATACTGTATCTTAAAAACAAGTCACTGCAGCATACAATACTTGTTATAAACATATTTTACAAAAATATATAAAATGCTTTCATATATAAAAAAACTAAGTGCTGCATATAGATGTGCAACACATCTCCTGTCCTTATAAATGTATATTTGTACAAACATTAAATAAACTATATGTGTCTGTGGACATATATATGCAAGGAATGAATACATAGAAATAACTAGCATGAAATGTTGAAGAATGTGCATGTTAGATAAAAAGACTAATGTTGAACTAATCATACTATCATAAATAGTATATATGGAAAAATAATAATGCTACTCAATATTCATAATACTTATTTAATATTCCTACGTCTTCTTAGCACTGGCTTGATGGATGCCCTTTCATTGAGTCCCATGCCTTTATCTGCTCTTAATTTTATGATCCAATTACCCTCCCTACAATCAGTGTAGTTCCTAATGTCTCCTTCACGAGTACTGGGAATTATGACTTCTAGGGCTCTAAATAAAAACCTATGTGTATCTCCATGTTGTACTATATGCTTGGCTAATGCATTGTGTGCTGAGCCCTTTTTAATATGATAAATGTGCTCACGTCTCCTGTCCCTAAAAGCCCTGTTGGTTTTCCCAACATAAAAAGAGGAGCAGGTCTGGCACACAGCCAGATAAACCAAATGAGAAGTCATACAATTAGCTATCACTGATATTTGGAACTTCTTGTGTAGGTCTAGGTGAAAAAAATAATTTTTTGTGTCTATATAGATACAGAAATTGCACTGGCCACAAGACTCAGTATGTCCACCATCAAATGTCAATTCTTTGTTTATAGGGTAGCATAATAACCTTTTTAAGTTCTTCTTGTTCCTAAACAAAAAATGTGGTTCCTCTCCAACTATCTTTTTTAGGCTATCATCTGTTTTTGTAAAACAGACCAATATCTAGTTATAATGTCTCTGATTTCTGTATGGTCTGAAGTGAAGAATGATGGAATTCTAACAAAAGATGAGATAGAAGTGGTATCTATAGTATTGTTAATGACTGTTGGTCCAAAATAAGGTGCAGCGACATCTTGCCTTAGAGAGGAGACATTACATAATTGTTCTGTAATTTCTGCTTCATTGTAGCCTCTCTCTAGTAATTTCATTTTTAGGTCAGCTAGTTCATGTGCTAATCCAACATCTGAAGGGTTCAATCTGGAGACTCTAATCCCTTGCCCCTTAATAATATTCCTAAATACATATGTTGGGTGCATACTAGACCTCAATAGAAGTGTATTACTATAACATGGTTTCCTATAAATGCCAGTGTTGATCAATCCACATGGTAATTTCTCTATATATAGATCTAAAAAGTCTATCCTACTACTTGACTTATTCATAGTGAACTTTAGGAAATCTGTTAAACTGTTCATTTTTATCAACAATGTATCTAGTTGCTGTGTTCGACCATGCCATAAAAAAAAAAAAAAAAAAGATCGACAAAACGTCGATAGAATTTGACATGCTCTCTAAATTCGGTGACCTGAAATAAAGTTGTTTCCTCCCAGTATGCCAAGAACATGTTGGCATAACTGTTCGCACATGGGGTGCCCATGGCCACCCCATCTTGCTGCCTATATATATTATCACCAAACATAAACAGATTGTTCTCCAACACTAATTCTAAAAAATAGGAAATAAAATCAATCTGTACTTCAGAATATTCACTATGTCCCTTCAGGTATTCTACAATATACCGAATACCTAATTCATTCGGTATAATAGTGAACAGGGATTGGACATCAAAAGTGACCAAAATCATGTCTTCAATGTCATTAACTCCTTTCAAACAATCATATAATTCTATAAGAAATTGCTTAGTATCCCTAAGTACATAGCTATTACTATTCAAAACCGGTCTCAAATGTTTCTCTACGAACACTGATAGATGCTCAGTGACCCATCCACTGCCTGCAACAATTGGTCTCATGGGAGGGTCATGTATATTTTTATGAATCTTAGGCAGGCCATGTATCACAGGAATAAGGGGAGCTTTGATTAGCAGATATTCAAATAATTCCTTATTGATAATACCACCTTTCTGCATATCCAACAGCATGTGCATAACATATCTTATTATTTCTTCAACTTGTTCTCTTCTAACTATTTTATAATATCTATCTTTCAGGAGATTGTCCATGGACCTGGCATAGTGACTAGCATCCATGACTACTATTCTACCTCCCTTATCAGCAGGCCTAATTATAATAGGGGGTTCTGATTGTAATTGTTTCAAGCTCTGCCTTTCTTTATAATTAAGGTTGTCCTTGCATCCATATTTCCTACTGGCCAATGCAATTTCTGTATCTATATAGACACAAAAAATGAAATTTTTCACCCAGACCTACACAAGAAGTTCCAAATATCAGTGATAGCTAATTGTAAGACTTCTCATTTGGTTTATCTGGCTGTGTGCCAGACCTGCTCCTCTTTTTATGTTGGGAAAACCAACAGGGCTTTTAGGGACAGGATACATGAGCACATTTATCATATTAAAAAGGGCTCAGCACACAATGCATTAGCCAAGCATATAGCACAACATGGAGATACACATAGGTTTTTATTTAGAGCCCTAGAAGTCATAATTCCCAGTACTCGTGAAGGAGACATTAGGAACTACACTGATTGTAGGGAGGGTAATTGGATCATAAAATTAAGAGCAGATAAAGGCATGGGACTCAATGAAAGGGCATCCATCAAGCCAGTGCTAAGAAGACGTAGGGATATTAAATAAGTATTATGAATATTGAGTAGCATTATTATTTTTCCATATATACTATTTATGATAGTATGATTAGTTCAACATTAGTCTTTTTATCTAACATGCACATTCTTCAACATTTCATGCTAGTTATTTATATGTATTCATTCCTTGCATATATATGTCCACAGACACATATAGTTTATTTAGTGTTTGTACAAATGTACATTTATAGGGACAGGAGAGGTGTTGTACATCTATATGCAGCACTTGTTTTTTTTTATATATGAAAGCATTTTACATATTTTTGTAAAATATGTTTATAACAAGTATTGTATGCTGCAGTGACTTGTTTTTAATATATAGTATTACTTGCAGTATCACTTTAAATGAATTAATTGGTTATAAGCTTTGATTGGACAATATATACATTGAAGTTGTATATATATAGTATCTTGTTTTAAGGTGAATGTTTTAAAGATATGATGATGCTTTTTAGCGAAAGCGCTCATCTGTCTAGACACCAATGAATAAATTACGTTTTTATTGATATACTTTTTCCTGCTTCACTCCGTCCTTATCAGTTCGTTGACTTTATCGTAACTATTAAAGTGTCAATGCAACAAAATAACATATTAAATGAACAAATAACACTAACAGAAGTGAAAGAGCAAATAAAAATTTTAAAAGATAATAAAGCTCCAGGACTGGATGGAATAATTCCTGAACTGTATAAGATTTTTCCTGAATATATAATAAAGAAAATGATGAGTGTCTTTATTATGGTTAAGCAAAAATGTACAACACCCCCATCGTGGAAATACTCCATTATCTCCCCCATATTAAAACAAGGTAAAGACCCCAAATCTTGTGATTCATATAGGCCAATTTCATTACTGAACATTGATTATAAAATTTTCATAAAAATATTAGCTAATAGATTAGATAATATTTTCTTTATCCTGATACGTAATGATCAGACAGGGCTCATTCTTCATAGAAAAGTGCAAGATAACATTATTAAATTACTATCATTAATAGACGTAGCATGCAAACACAAAAAACAACTAACTATTATCAGCCTAGACATAGAAAAGGCTTTTGCTTCTATTAGTTGGTCTTATCTACAAAGAATTCTGATTGGATCTGAATTCTCCTCATATTTCGTCAACTTACTAATAAAAATTTATAGTTGGGCACAAGCTTATGTGAAAATCAGATCATGTCTATCCTCAAGGGAACTAGACAAGGTTATCCTTTGTCACCATTATTGTTTGCTCTTTCAATGGAACCTTTTGCTACATATATCAGAAATGAGCAAAATATAAAAGGCTTTCAAATTAATAAGGACTATTGTCCTAAGATACAATTACTTGATGATGATATGTTGTTAACGTTGGGTGATACTGATGGCTCTTTGCATGATGTTATAAATACCTTAAGCAAGTTTGAAAGCATTTCAGTGCTTAATCATAATAAATCCAAAACATTACTAATTAACAAAAAGATAAACAAAAACCTAAGAGAGAATAGCCTGTTTAACTGGGAGAATGATGTATTAGAATATTTGGGTGTCAGTATAAAGAGTACATGGAAAGAGTCTGTTAAACTAAACTACAATACTTTAATACCCACCATTAGTGAACTAATCAAAAGATTGAATAAAATGTTCTTCACAATTGAGGATAGGCTCTCTCTAATTAAAATGATAATTTTACCTAAATTTTTTGTTTTATATACAGTCATTGATACTACCCCCTCCCAAAAACTTATTTAAAAAATTAGATTCCATGTTACTTAAATTTTTATGATTACCCTTCAAACCTAGGATTTCATATAAATGGCACATTAGAATTTGGAACAGTAATGGGATAGCATTCCCTAGCTTAGATCTGTAAATTATTGTAATATTACATTGGATCACATCTACCTATATATCTGTCTGGAAAACAATACATGAGATTCATATAACCGATGTCAGAACTATAGAAAATCAATTTAAGGAACAATATGGAATAAGTAGAGTTCATTGGCTTTTACATGAAGTTTGACAATTTTTCTTATGGCATCAAATATTTAATAACTTTAAAAATATGATTGTAATTACAACATTAAATTTTTTTATTTCCTATATTCCCTATAGTATACTCCCCCGATTGCATAGATTCTTTCAACATCAATGTGATGCAAAAAGTAAAGGAAAATAACTTGATATTCTGGCATCAGCTTATTGAAAATAAAGAGTATTAAACCACTAAACTCTCTTTTATGTAGTTTTGATAATAGTCAAGATGGTTGATTGTTTATACACATTCATTAAGGCAGTTACAGAAAACAAAATGAGAGTATCAATCAACCGAGAGACAATCTATACCTAGTTTGGATTCAGCTTTTTGTTAGGTGTCTTGAAAAGACAGATAGTATCTCACCTATCTATAAGACACCTAGAGAGGACACTCTAAAGTTTGACTCAGATTTTTGAAATTACTATGTAAAGATTGATGGAGAACAAACATCTGATGAGTCCAAAAAAATGTTATTGAATACTACATATAGTACCTCTTCTTCATTATATTAGAGATTGTATACATGGAAATGTATGAATACGAGTTTCTATACTCCATTTAAAATATATCTTGCACTCTTCAGTGAAAGCAAATGCTGGAAATGTGATGAATTACTAGAGGCCAACTGGGTTCACATGTTCATTGAATGTAGAAATGTTGTTCAATACTGGAAAGACTTCAGATATTTTGTAAATGCTTTATGGTCTGACAAATGTCATATATCTAACTCACTAATCCTATTCAATGTTCCTATACCCAATGTAATACCTAAACCTCGGATTCAGTTTCTCTGGCCAATTCTTGCAATTGCCAGTACAGTTATTACTTTAAACAGGAAAAGTAAAGATTTATTAATTTAGCAAAAGTTGTTTGGAAAAAAAGAACTGCAAACAATTTGTTATAGAACTCATAATATTACTCATAAAAAATAGCATGGCAAAAATTGGGAAACCTTTAGAACAAATATTGATAAACAATTTATTTTATCCATGAGAAGTTATCATGGATGAATGTAAATATTGTAAATAGTTTGTTGTTTTATTGTATTTGTTATATGTACATTTGTGTATATTTATGATGAAAACAAAATAAAAATGTTTTTGAAAAAAAATAGTCCAGTGTTGACATTGGGTGAGATTCCAAAAGACTTGCTCTCAGTGAAGTGCCTTACTCCACTGCAAGGTCCATCTATAAAACAAACTTACACCGGACTAAGTCAGTTACACTGAGAGTAAGTCTTTTGGAATCTGACACATTGTGCAGCAAAGCTTTGTCAAAACTGGGAAGAGCTGGAGTATTCCAGAACAGTGCATAATGGGGGACTAGTAGCTTGAAAAAAAAAACTGTGTCATGTTCTAATGCTGACTGTGTGCCAGCCTTAAGGTTCCAGCAGCCAGAGCTCTTCAGAGATCCAAGGTTCTGTTCTGTCCATCACTAGCAAATATGAACATATGAATGTTTAGATTATAAAAGGCCATGTATTCCACTTCAATGAATCGAGCATTTTTTTTCTTCAGTGATCTGCCAACTCCCTCCAAAATAAAAGGCCACAAAAAATAAAGTACATACTTGACTGCAAGAAAGAAGCCATCACAGCTCAGCATTAAAATTCCAAGTTCAGCTACTGCATTTTGAAGGAGAATGCTCACTGATCTTTTAAAATCTGTTTTGGCAACATTAAATTTCCTTTAATTTCGAACATGGTATAATCATAGGAAAATTTCTAATCTGTATTTTTTCCCCCTGGCAAAATGCTTTTCCCTTTCCCATAACATGCACCTGCAAACACTAAACCTACTAACCTGTCATCAAGGGAAAAATGTAAACTTTAACCTCAGTGCCATCAGCATAGGGAAAGCATGAGCTATGCCCATATAGACTTTAATAGGTGCACCAACACCCATGTGTAGAAAAGCGTCAATTAAGTCTACAAACATAATTCATGGTATCGCTACAATATCACAGTAGGCTATATTAAATTTATTTGGGCTGTAGTTTAGTAAAAAGTTTACCAAATTTTCTTTATTAAAAAAACAACACAAATAAATGAGGAAGAATAATAAAAGTATATCACGATACCAATTAGATGCTGCGAGATGTGCACAAATATGACGAATATACCAAGTGTTATCTAAAAAACGCAATTAAAAAAAATGTTTTGTGATGGTTTTACTAACTATTACGCCTGCTGGCACCTCACTGACCCATCACTGCATGGGATTTCCCCCAGGCAACTCTGCATAACCTCTACTAGCCAAAGAGAATGTGATGGGAGGAGCCATTCTGATACCCACCTACACATTTTTATTTAGAACTGAATTAAGTGTTTGTAGGGACAAAAAATGACAACCTAGTTATGGTAATACATGTACTAAAATTCAGAAGAGTTTCTGCCAGCACCCAGATAAACCCTAAGAAATTCTATAACAATTACCACAGTCATGCTCACAAGTACTTCCTAACGCATGCAATGGCCCAGTGGGTTACAACAGAGTCCCAAGAGAAGAAAATCAACTCATGCAATTGTATAAACAAGGAATTTCCAAATGTGCTCCACTTTCTCCCTATAAAACTTACAGCAGTGCTTTCTCCTAACTGGAGGAATACCACTGCACTGAGAAAGTTAAACCTCTGAAATAGGACATATGCACTACAGGCTAGCTATCAAAATAAGATAGAGTGAAACAGTTACATCAAAGGGTATGAAGCACCATCAGCTGGTTTAACAGAAAAGACAGACAATCTCAAAGATATTATAACCTCAAAGTAAGTTTCTAAAAATCTTTCAGACACCCTGCAAATACCAAAACAAGCATACCTCTATTGAAACAAGGTTTAGACATAAAGAAACCTTTACACTGGCACCCATTTAATTATAACCCATTCACAAGGCAGAAATGTCAAAGCTTTCTTCTGGGTGGGGCTTCATCTGCCAAACCTCCCCATCCAACAGCAGAATGCTTGAACATCTTATCCTCCCCTCATAAATAACTAGGGTTTTCAAACCTTCATGTGATAAACAGACAGGTTTCAAAAGTTCCTTTACAGCTTGCTAGTTCAGACTACTAATGCACAGCAGTATTTTTACATCAAATCAACTGAACAACCTGATGCAGTAATGTATTCTGAAGGCCATTGTAGGAAAGCAGCACTCGCTAAGCTTTATTACCATCTCCCCATCACCCCCAACTAACCATGCTCTATGAAGAGTGGCCATTCTCAAACTGATGATTGCAAGACAAAGCAGTGCCCTTCACATTAACGTACAGCACTAACAGCTCTGATGCATCCAGTGCACAACTTCTTAACTCTGGTACAACAATACAGGTTATGCAGACAACTTCCTGCTACAGTCTGTCAAAAGCAGTAGAGAAAAAGGAGGGCATTTTCCCCATAGAGCATATAGATACTTCAGAAATGATGCCATGCCACCACTTTACAGGAAGAACAGTATTTCAAAATAGCAGAACAAAAGGTCATAGGTGTAACGGTTAGAGAAACATTTTAAGTTAATTTTCCTTCCATGCCTACTGACCATCAAACCCTCTCTCAGTAGTCTTGAGGCAGCTCATCCTCCTATATGGTCTATCCCCAAGCACTGACGCAAGGTTCATCTGGAGATGGTGTCATTCAAGCAAAGAAAATATGGGGTGCTGATGCAGGCTATCAAGCTATTTAAAACGGTCTTAACTCTGTACCCATGTTAGCGGCTCAGGGACAGAACCACCATTAATGTACTACAGCCTCCCCTTACGAGTGTGTATGCATGCTGGAACACAAAAGCCTTCACTGCAGATGCACAGAAGTGCACTTACATGGGGAAGACAGTGGCCCCCAAAGTTATACAAGCTACATGTTCTCCATCCAGGAGAAGCATTAGGACCATGCTATAAATGCATTCACTGCCAAAATGTCAAAATTGGTACAAATCACCTTCATGGCAGACTGAATGATGACCACTCTGGTTGGCTCTCGTCTCGCTGCTGAGGATACCCCACCATGAGGAAATAAAAAGGCTCAAATCCAACACAGAGCGGTTTGATGGGTAGTCGGCATGGAGGTAGAAAGTATACAGAAAGAAATAAAGGGAAAAAGTGTTCCAAGGTAGGAAAGGAATATTTTTGCAGAAGATCCTCATTTCAAGAAGGTTCACTCAAAACTTTAAGGGAGACAAAGCAAATAAAATAAAATAAAACAATAAAAATAATAATATATTCAAGGGATCCAAGCAAGTACTCAGATAAAAAGAATGAGTGTTTACCTGTCATGTAGGGTACATAAAATTGACATTAAAAAGCATGAATTGCAAAATAAGAGTAAATTTGCTTTCTTTACAGCAAAGCAGTTACGACTCACTGATCTACAGTTTCTATCAAACAGTCTACACTTTGTTTGCCCATTCTAGGCTCTAAAAATACTGCCAAAGCACAAAGTGTGGGATAAGAATATTCCAGAAGTACACGCTGCAGGCATGAGGAATCCAACTGGCATGCTCCCCCCTCCCCTCCTCAAATTATTTTGGCTCTCATGTATGCCAACAGACAGTACCCATGTATTCCTCTGCTTTGGGAATTTCACCTTGCCCCGAGAAAAGTGCTGCCCTTCAAGCAGCAGTGAGGGTGGTTTGTGCTTTCATCAACATTCCAGCAATAACAGCCTTTTCAATAAATCTAACCCCACCCTCTGGGCTAGGGGACAAGCTCACCATGTTTTCCCCTTGCAAGTGCATGCCTCCATGCTATCACAATGAAGACCACCTCCCACTGGTGGCTTGGAGAGCCCAATAACCACCCCCAGGTCACCCTCTACTCTGCAGTCTCTATGAGAATTGTGGCAATGTTTATTACCAGTGCATTACTTCTCCCATCACAGATTGCTGGAAAGGAGAATGAAAGGGCCCACAGTCAAGTACAAGAGTCACCAGCTTAACTCTGGTCACCTAAGCAATGGTCAGAGCTTTGACCTTTGCTAGCGATCTCTGTGCTACAAAAGGCATCAAGCCAAACCTACAAGTGCTTATACTGAGGTACTTCAGTTATTTGATAGCTGCAGTTGTTGTAAAACTTAAGAGTTTGAAGTTTCACAGCGTTTGCTGTGCCCTAAAACACCCATGGGATTAAAAGGATTTAATGTTTAACTATTTCAAGACAGCTGAGGAAATAGGAAATTAAAATGATTTTGGAGCCCATTTACAACTTGAGAAACCTGGCCATGCCATTTCACTGACAAAGGATAACATGTCTTCACCACAAAGGACTGCAAATACCCCAGGAAATTTAGTGGACAGTGAATTAACAGAAAGGGTACAAAGAAGTGAGCCTATTAAAGAGCTTTCAAGAATAGAAAGAGGTCTCGTCCATTCCTGAAGGATTTAGTCCAAGCAAGAAAACATTTTGTAAATCATGGCAGAATAACGGATGGGGGAAAGAAATCAAAAGTTAGGGTGCCATTAAGATGCTCTAAATACAAATCACAATAAAAGCCTTCTACTGAAAAAAAGGGCAGGAAGTGTGCTATGCTCCAGGCACCCCCCCCCCCCCCAGTACAGTACAGTGGCCCACTATTCACGAAATAAATCAAGAGTTTGTGAGTAAAAACTTCTCCAGCATTTTGTCAAAAGAGGATCTGACGACACACAAGTTGACAGTGATTGTGCTGGAGTTAGAAAGGATTGTGGCATGCTTTCATTGGTAAGGTATGGCACAGCAACAGCAGAGGTGAGAGGTGTTTATATGATCCGAGTTAGCAGTTCAGCAAGTAAGAGGCAGCCATGGTACAACAGTCTGTGTGAAAAAACTCAGGCAGAGCATGTCCCGCATCTGAAAAACTATAAAGTAGTTTTAAACGGTTTTATCAAAGAGTTTTTTTAGTAGAAAAGGTGACGAGAGTACCTCAATGTAGTCAGCATTAAGTACTGCGGTGTTCCTATTCCATCTGGGAGCATTTAATCAGTATCAAGGAAGTAATGAAGCATGGACAAAGCAGTGCATAATGCACCTAGTGACTGAAAAGCTTTGAGCACACCTAACCAAAATTAATCAACAGTTATTCCTACTACAAAATGTACTCGTTTCTTGTGGGGGGATTTGCTCTGGCACCCTGTTAAACACACAGGGAAGTGAATGAGAAGTAAAGCACTCTCTCAAACTAAATACATTTACTAAAAAACAGTATGCGTTTGAAAAACATTTTTATGTTAGAACTGGTCAGGGAGTCCGAAAGACTCCCCATCTAAGAAATAGACTCCCTCTCCATGTCAAGCATAGTACCTCTCCAACCCTGTTTTAAAAGGAACCTGGATGACTGGATGCGAAACAGAAGATACAACCTCTAGGATCCCACCAGTGTCTCTGCTGGACATGGGAAACAGGTGCTGACTTTGTGGGAACATGGGCAGAATTCTTGGCTAGGCTTATAAAGGCCTCTGGGCCAATAGCCTAGTATCATCCTATGAACCTATGTTAATACATACAAGCAGACACAAACTCATCCAATTATGATTTTATACAACAAAAGCAAACATGCTACATCACATTTGCCAAGTCAACATCCATTGTAGAGATGGCCTCCAATGATTACCATGAAAATCTAGTATTTTGATAAAGTAACTTCTATTACAAAAAATAAAATACTTTGTGATAAAAATGTAATGTCTCTGCTTTTTTTTTTTCAAGACTACTGTACAACTTCACTAAGAAATTCTAGTAATGGTAAAATGGACAATGAAAATCATGTCCCTCAGCTAGTTCGATTCAATACTGAATTAATAATACAAACTACCATATGTGTGTGTATGTATATGTAAACACACACACACACACACACACACACACACACACACACACACACACACACACACAAATACAAACATAAAATTAAAGTCTACCCATCAAATATAGCCAACAGGACTATTACCTTTTATTGATTGAGTTATTTTCATTAAAGACTGAATTCATTTAATTCCATCTGTAATTTTTATGTTGCCCGGAGCCCGGTCATGACTGAAAAGTGTCACTGGACTAGCCTATCTATCCAATTAATCAATTCATAAAGTTAACAAGAGAGGATTTGGTTTCAAAGACTTTCAATAAATCAGTCTTGAGGTGTATTTGGCTTTAATGAAGATGGATACACATCCCATCTTTGGTTCTTTCACACTCATTTTGGGTTCTGAACGTGTGGAAGACATTGTAACCTTATACAGCTGGGGTGCTGTCTCTGGACTTGAACCACGTCTCAGTGACTACACAGACATCAGCATCTTCCAGGGTGAGGAGAGCTTCCAGAGAGTGCAGTTTCTGATTTAGGCTCCTAGCATTTAGCAACATAACCTTGAGTGGATTTGTTTACATTGGGAATTTTGTTGTTTGACATTGCCTAAAAAAGACACTATGGAGGAGGCAAGAACCTTTGCCAGTTTCTGAAAGCCTAGAGGAAACAGGTGAAGACCAACTCTGGCAAACCAGCATGGTCAGTCAACAATATCTTCCCCGGCTGACAAGATACTGGATATCCCTGGAATGACACCAGAAGCTAAGCCAATTGTTGAAGTCAATCATTTTTTGTCTATATTGTGGCATCATCCTGGGTGAAGGAAGAATGCTGCTTAGGGCTAAGGACATACCTGCCTGGGACACAATCTGAGAGTTCAGTCAGGTTTCTCTTCTTGGAGTCCGGAGAGGTACGTCTCAAGTCATCCACCCCAACATGTACTATGACAAAGTCATAGCGACGATTGTTGAGTGACTCGAATGCATGCATAATTTAACACATCCTGGCACCTGACAGGCAGCGGACCATGACCTTGTCCAGCCTAGTGAGGGGAACATCTGTGTATCTCATTATGGAGTCACCTATGACCAAGACATTTGGTTTCGAGGTGTTTTGCCTTATGGGCTTAATTTGTCAAGACACTGGTGTGTGTGTTATGTGTAGTGGGTTCCATTTGCTTTGAAGTGTGTTCAAGTGGTTTGCACTTGGGAGGTAGCCTCTGATCTTTTGGTAGGTTTCTATTGAGATCCTTCACATACGTGGGTTTGTGCATTGTGACCTTGTTTTGTGAGAGTGGTGGTGGTGTGTGTGTGTGTGTGTGTGTGTGTGTGTGTGTGTGTGTGTGTGTGTATAATGACAACCCGTTTGATATCCAGCTTTGTTCTTCTCCTTCTTTCGGCTTTTCCCGGTTAGGGGTCACCACAGCGGATCATCTGTCCGCGCATGATTGTCAGTGGAGTTTTACAGTGTCAAGTTGCCATTCCTGCGCCCAACCTTCCACAGAAGATACACACACACATGCACTCATACCTAGTGCCAATTTAGAGTGTCCAATCCACCTACAGCATGTCTTTGGGATGTGGGAGGAAACCAGAGCACCCGGAGGAAACTCACGTGACCACAGGGAGGACATGCAGACTCCACACAGAAGGCACCCCAACCAAGGATCGAACCAGAGAACCTCATGCTGTGAGGCGACAACACTAACCGCTGTTACAGAATTCATTCCAAATTAATGGTGTAATTACATCTCTCACATACTCTGTTTTTGGAGAAAGTGGTTGTCAGTATACATGAGGCAGTGACTACATTGCCTCAGGATGCCCATGTCAATCAAGCTGTCCGGAAAAATGACTGGAAACTATCTATCCATTATGGCAGGTTTTTACAGTAAACTACTGTTTGATAGTGGGCTAGTGTGACGATGTGAGGTATTGCCAGCTATGGCAGAAGAAATAGGGCAGCGCATGTGCAAAATATGCCAGCATAGCTAGGCGGAGTTTTGTAAAGAATTATATATCATTTGTATATCAAACTGTTTTGTAAAGCTGCTCGTGTTAAAAATGTACCAACAATGTGTCCTACTAGACAGAAATGAAATATACATACAGGTCAGACTGTACTACTGTAACTGACTAAATGCATATTTTGTAAAAAAGAAGATACTAGAAGAGAAACTATGTCGAGCTCAGCCCCAGCTAACTTTTAGAAATATTTTAAAATTAAATTACCTGGTTTAGGCCATAAAGATTGTATCTTACAGTTCTGATTGCAGCCAGAGACAAATGTCCTGCTGTATTGTCCTTAGCAGTAAATTAATTGCTACCCTGGAAGGGTAGAAGTGTTGAAATGGTTTTATGACTTTCAGATGCTATAACACATCTTGGCAAAACTCTGAATATGGTAACACCTATGGGAGAGATTCTGGTTCAGTTTCTAATAAAGGCAGTAGTATGGAAACCAGAAGTCAGCTAACCAGACGTATGTAATGTCATTCTGTAAGTGAGCACTGAAATGATGTCTTAATTCTGAATGAGGCAAATCTCAGAGCAGTTTCTTTTTAAAACCTGTTATCACTTGTAATACCATAAATATTAATTTACTTAGCTACGTGCACGGTTTGTCCTGCATTTTATGTAGGCAAAAGCACACAAAAGCTTAAAGATCGTATAAATGAATGCACCTCTGAAATACGAAGAAGACGTGTTACAACCAGTGTTTTAACTAAACATATTGTAGAAAAAGGAAGGAACCATGAATTTAAATTTATGGTGATACAGATAGTTTCAAAGAGTACAAGACGTGGAGATCTGAATAATAAATTAGCGGTCTCCAAATACAAATTGGATTAAATGGCTGCTAGCTGACCTCTGAACCAGGAATTAATGCAAAAGTTAGTACAAAACCTATATTGAAAAGGAAACAGGATATTTGTACACTAGTGATTTACTAGTACTTTATATGCAGTTTAATGTAGTTTTCACATGCATTTCCTTGCACATAATTTCAAATGTTTATATACATTTTTTTTTCCTGTTCATATGTGTACTTTTTTTTGTACGTTTTGAATGCATTTACATCTTTGCTTGTGGTAAGTGTGCTAGCTCTTTAAGAACTTTATTTGCTGTGTCATGTGACCTAGTTAATATATATATATATATATATATATATATATATATATTTTTTTTTTTTTTGAAGTCACTGTGCTAAATGTATTCTTTTGTTATCACACTGAAGAAGGGTAGCCATGTCTGAAAGCTTTGCGAATATTGTGGAATATTAAAAGCGTCTACTTCATTGAGAGTTCCCAGTGTCTGTATATATAGCTGTTGGATTTGTTCTGTGTTTTTTGCAGACCTGGTTTACCTTCATGTTGGTCTTTTTCCTATAATAAATAACCAGGGAATAGTAATTATTTAGCTCAGTTAGGAAAATATAGTCATATTAGCCAAGTACTGTTTTTCTGTATCTGTGTGAATCTATTCATATGTGTTATTTCATGATTAAAACTCTGGTGTTTACTGTAAATAGATAATTAGTATTTGTGTGTTCTTTTATTATTAAATATTTTAAAAGTTTCGTTGTGGCTGGTCTTTTAGAGAATGTTTTAACTTTTGAGAGTACTTATATTATTTATTTGGGGACACTGTGGCCGCTCCTAGAAGACTTACTGCACAAATCAAACACTACCATTTGTATTACTATTAATTTCGCTCGGTGTAATTGGGTACCCTTGTAAAAGCCTTAGCGTAGCTGGCTTTGGAGTGTCCTGGTGGCAGTATCTATCTTACACTCTTGGCAGGGGAGCATAGTTAGTAAATCTGTGCCAGCCTTTCCCAAGTGTGTGTGTAAATCAAATCTCAACAGTATGTGTGTCAGCTACTTGGAGCAGGAAAACACAGCAATGGTTTCACAGAGCGGGTGGTGGAGGACTTTGCCTGGGGCACTCAGCTGAGGATTCAGCTCTATAGCTGTGCCAGTAGGGAGTCTTATTGGGGGCCTGGAGAGAGACAAGGAAATCTAGATCCTAGTCTGAGTGTATTCCCCGAGTGCTCTTAAGGGAAATTGTACTTGGTGCAGAGAGCTGTATCTGAAAATATTGTGCACAATGATTTTTGTTCCAAATGAACATCTCAGGCTCCTTGATTACTGGTCCAGAGGAGGAGCATCACAGCTTGTTAACCCTATAGCAAATCTGGTCAAACTAAGGGGCTTATTCTATTGAATACTAGGGGTGAAAACTATGGCAATGATGCACAGTGCACAACTGAGTTTCCCACAATTTAGCAGGGAAGCTTGGGTGGATTCACTGACAGATGTCTAGGAGAAAATGGTCTTTCAAGGAGTTTGCACCTATACAGGGCATCACTGAATCCTGTTGAGCGGACCACAGCTATGCACAAATGCAAGGCTTAAATCCAGGTGAACTTAAAACGCTATTAAGCTAAACTACCAATGGGAAAGCACACAATGAGCCTTCCTCGAGTAATCTCCAACTCAGATGAGACTCAGACTACACACTTCTACCACAAGGGTGTAGGTCGGGCCCTCATAAATGTAAGATAGCTGGAACAGTGCTCAAATGTAACAATACAATCCAGATTCAGCAGACCTAAATCTAGTCTGTGCTATGTACTAGCTACTTAAGGCAACAGAACTGCATTTTTTTAAGTGCAGAAAAATACAATAAAAAAAATAAAATAAAAAATAATCAGCAAAATGATAAAATACAGTCAGCAAAGTGCAAAGAAAAGTCAAGGTACATTTTTTTTTATTTTAGTAGTGGATACTTTGGATTTCAGCAGAATCTCTCCAGACCTTTGGCAAAAGTTTCCAAATGTCGAGCAGCTCCAGTTAGATAGCCTGCAGTGGTACTGCCCTCTGTACAAACTGGCAACTCTTTGAACAGCTATAAACAGTGGTAGACTGTGGAGAGCATTTCCTACAGAGGATTTTAAACTGGAGAGGTTTGCTCATATACTAGGCACTGGGAACCTTGTTTGCGTGAACACTTTATCCAGCAGTGTCCCACTTGGATGGGTTGAATTCAGCTCTCCTCCCACTAAAGTGGAAAAGACTCCTAATGTAAAACAAACTGAATTTGAGCTCAAGTGCAAGTAACAAAGGCTTTACAGAATTCCTGCAGTATCAGAAATCCTTGGAGATAAGTTCACTAACCCTGAAATATGTTAAGTAAAGTACAGAACAAAGTGCACAATGTAAGATAATATTTTGCCAAACTCAGGAGAACTTTGGCAAACTTATGACAGCTTTCAGTATCAGAGGAGGTTGTAGAATATGATAATACCGTTAAAACAACCTAAGAGTAGTACAGTAACAAACAGATGGTTTCTTTAACAAGTGCAGGCTAAAAAAAAACAAAGTAGTGAGAAATTCGACAAAAGAGAGAGAGAGGGAGGGAGAAAGAGAGAGAGAGAGAGGGAGGGAGGGAGGGGGAGAGAGAGAGGTAGGGGGAGAGAGAGAGGTGGGGGAGGGAGGGAGAGAGACAGGCAGAGTGAGTGAGAGCGCGAGGCAGAGTGAGAGAGAGCGCGAGGCAGAGTGAGAGAGAGCGAGGCAGAGTGAGAGAGAGAGAGCGAGGCAGAGTGAGAGAGAGAGAGAGAGAGAGAGAGAGAGAGAGAGCGAGGCAGAGTGAGAGAGAGAGAGAGAGAGCGAGCCAGGCAGAGTGAGAGAGAGAGCGAGCGAGGCAGAGTGAGAGAGAGAGCGCGAGACAGGCAGAGTGAGAGAGAGAGCGCGAGACAGGCAGAGTGAGAGAGAGAGCGAGACAGGCAGAGTGAGAGAGAGAGAGAGAGACAGGCAGAGTGAGAGAGAGAGCGAGCCAGGCAGAGTGAGAGAGAGAGAGAGCGCGAGCCAGGCAGAGTGAGAGAGAGAGAGAGCGCGAGCCAGGCAGAGTGAGAGAGAGAGAGAGAGAGAGAGCGAGCGAGCCAGGCAGAGTGAGAGAGCGCGAGCCAGGCAGAGTGAGAGAGAGAGTTTGGGACTTCATTTAAAGCAGCACATTTAAACAGTGAAGACAATATCTCCTGTACTATGCTAATGTACAATTTGAATTTTAAAGCATAATCGTTTTCTGTTATGGCTTCTGGTAGATATGTTGCCGGTGACTTAACAATAAGAGCACAGACACACAGAGCTGTGCACATATAGACACACTGCATGTACATTACTGCATACTTGCTGGTAATACAATACACTACGCTGAAAATATAATGTCAGACACTTTATGACAAATGTCTTCAAGTAAGGCTGTAGACTTCTCCATCATGGAGATATTTAAGTTGGCACATGTTCAAAGCTCCTAAAGAATGCAGACATGCCACCTATGAAACAGTACCTGTCTGTGGAACTATTACAGTAAACAATGGTAGTGTAAAATAATTCCATAAGTTGATTGCATGTAGTGTGGCATTTGAACATTTACATCTTAAAGAAATTACAAAATATATGTCACTTTCCCCAACTGCATGTTCTGGAAATGCCATTACTGTACAAGGTTATAGCCCCCCCCTCCCGTTCTCTCTCGCTCGCTCTCAATGCAAGAGCTCATGACAAGAAGTGTATTACAGAATTTTAAAGCATTCTCAGACATGTGGTCATTCTGGAAGCCTATTTTATAAATGCATTTATATTTTGGAGAACCATTTTCCTAATAGTATCAAAACACCTCTATGTCCAGAAAGCAAATACAGCCATGGGCAAACAATTCATGCAATATAGCAGTTCATCTCTGTTTTACTGAATGATCTTGTACTAAAATTTTAAAATTCTAACACATTTCAGTTACTGCATCACTATAGCTAAAAATTAGAGAGGACGCCTGCTTTTTTCCACAAGGATAACACAAAACTTGTAAATAATGCAACTACCAGGTGATGTATAATATCAAACTGTAAAAACTAAGACCGGATCTAAGCTTGAAAACAAAGTAGTAAGCTGTACAGTAACTGATTCCTGCCTTCTAAATAGAGTACAGCAGCTAACTATGACACACATTAGTAAAATTCTGCTCTTTCAGGACATTTCTAGAATAACCGCAGGCATGCTACATTAAAGTTCTGCAAAAAAGATAATTATGTGTATACAGTTCACAGTTACATCACAATAAAAAATTTTGAGGAAACCAAAAATCGAATGAGTGGTATGTATATAACACTGTCATACAGTTCACTTTTAACTTTGTAAGTGGCCATTTGTAATTTTGCAAGAGTCCTGTGTGCATACTCATGCACATGTGTTTTAAGGTTTTTTTTTAATACAACTTTCAGATTAGAATAAGTTTCTCTCAAAACTTATTATTTTGGAATGCAGACACAAGATAGCAAATGCTTTAACTACTGCTCCAGTTAAGCTTTTCTAGCTCCTGGTTTATCTGACTTCCAGTCTGTACCAAATTCTTAAGAATTGCGCTTGTGATTTCAGAACGTGCAAGTTGCAGCACTGAATGTCAGATTTTCTCAGGTTTTCCTAATATTAGTTTTTACCTAGTATCTAGATATTCAAATAGTATCTGGCTGCACTGCTATTATCCCAGACTGCTCCAACAACCTTTTCACCCTGAACAAGTAATTCTCAATGTGCATCACTGGTAATTCACTTAAACTAGAATGCACATATTTTGCCACATTCCTTTATAATACTGCCAGAGTTCAGCAAATCATTTCAAAATTTAGCATTTTCATTCAAGATTCTCTAGAGTAAAATAGAGTTCCATGGTTAACATTTTAACCAGAGGGTGGTGATAAATTTCACATTTTCATTAGAGCTCTAACTGAAAGCTTCATTACAAAAAAAAAAAAAAGTCTCCATTTGTGATAAAAATTCAAAAAACAAACTGGTGAAAAAACCACCCTTGCAGGTCCAGCGCCTTTAAACTCCTGGATTCAGATAGATGTGTGCAAAGTTCTTTATAATCCACAGGTTATGTTGTAAACAAGAACGCCAACAAACGAAAAAAACAAATAGAAATTTTATTATGCTTAAAAACAAGCTTTTCGTTGGTGCTCTGCACCAACTTCCTCAGAAAAACAAACTGCACCACACATTTGTCTCACTATAAATACATCACTACTCCATTCAAATGTGCCCCCTAGCGGCTCCCCTTTAAAAAGCACATAATTACACAGTTAAAAATTTCACAGAAGCAGCCAAAATGTTCAACAATTTGGTATCTACTACTCATACCTGCCATCAATGCTGGTAAAAATATGATGCTCCAAATATTGAATTTTAAAGCCACCATAATTACATATAAATACAAATGATCAAATGTGTCAATAGCCACAAGAAAAATTATGATGTATTTTAAAAAGAAGTATAAAAGTGGAAAAAAATTCCCACAAGTGTTAATATAAACATTAATATAAACAATAAATGGTGAACACAGAAATGAAATAAAAAATGGTAAAACCCAAAATTTTGTTCCCAGATGGCATTAAGTCACTCCAGGGGGCTTCACCTCACTAGGCTTCTCAATTTGAGGAAGCAACTGATGGAAAGCATACTGTTGCCACATCAACTCCTTGCATTCAAGTCTTAAAGAATCAGGTCCCCCCATAAACTCTTGGTTTAGCTGATCGATGACTGTAAATAAAAATTTGTGACCTGGATTATCTAATATATGTTTGGCCAGAGCGTTGTCGACCTTCCCCTTCCTGATGGCATATAAGTGCTCGTATACTCACTCCTGTAGTTTCCTATCAGTCTTGCCGATGTAGAAACCTGGGCAGACCGAACACTGGGCTAAATATACCACCCGATTACTGACACAATTGAATCTTCCTTGTATGAGATGCTTTTTGTCCCCGATAGAAAAAGCAGAACTTGCTTTAATGTATCTGCAGTACCTGCACATGTTACATTTGAACATCCCAGATCTGGGGGAGGCACCAGCAACTTTGGACTCCAGGTTGTTTTTGATGTTAAGGCCCCTCCTGAAAGCAACCTTAGGGGGTGATAATAGTCCAAATGCTCCTATTGACTCTGTGGTTAATAAGCGCCAATTTTTCTTTATAATGGACACAATGTCCATTGCATCCAAGTTGAATGAAATTACAAAAGTACAACTGAAAGTATCAGGCTCACTGGCGAGGCGAGGTAAACCTAAAAACCTATCCTCCATAATCCCCAAAATGGGGCAGAAGTGGCCATTGGCCCTCTTCCCCTGCACTTCCAAACTCAATTCTGCGACAAAAATCGGCGGGGTACCCTCTGCTGATGAACATGCCAAAGATGAACTTGCACTCCTCGTGAAATTTCTTATCTTCTGATGTCATACGGGCTGCTCGAACAAATTGGCCTTTCACGATAGCACTCTTTTGGTGTAATGGGTGTTCGCTGTCAAAATGTAGATAAGAATTCGAGAAGGTCGGCTTCCAGTGTATGCTGGCCACAAAGCGATTTAGGCTCCTAATTCCACGTCCAAGTAGGTAATCTTGTCAATGGCAAACTCAGATGTGAATTTCAAAAATTCTGCGGAACCATTAAAAAACGACACCAAGTTATTAACATCATCTAGGAGTACCCTACAGGTTTGGAAGATGGGTCGAAATTCCACCTTGACCTCTTGGCACTTTTTGATAGACATGGGAATGAATTGATCAACTTAATCTGCGCCCACTATCAGGAAGTTATTAATCAATTAACCATAGAACTTTCCAACTTAGATGAGGAGATTAAATCAGATACTCATTTTTTCAGATATACGAAAGAGTCTTTACCAGTATCGACCAACACATTTCTAAGACCACTATAACTAAAGAAAAGAAACTCCAGAGGGACATAAAAGCCTATAAAGAGGGGGTAGCCTACCCCAAACCCCCTAAATCTCAAGGGAATTTTCTAATAATTGCAGAACCACCATGGGGTTGCTATCTGGCCCCGAGACCAATGGCCAACCTATGCACCCCTCTGAACCGGAGCATGGATCCCCACTGAGGCGAAAACGGAATGTGTTATGAGTATTGGGCCGGGCGGGAAACAGGAACAGCAGACTCTTGACAACTATGACGAAAATTTTCAAGTCTGAGCCTCATCCCCCCCAGCCAGTCAGGTCGGATGACGAGGAACAAATACAAAACCAGGAGGAACTGAGAGATCATGGTCTAGCTATTCCTTTAGTATCCCCAACGCAACCTTTGGAAATACTTTAAAATTTACAATTTTTCACAGTTTGTTTTTTCTCAACCTTTGGTGGATGTTTTGGCTAAAGGATTAACTTTTGTACCCTCCTGTAGAGCTGGTGTTGGGAGGACTATATTGGACCTGAAACTTTTTGTGAGAAAGTTGAACCTGTCACTGTTGTTGGGTAATACGCAAGAACCCTTACCACATACCAATTACTTTTAATCCGCCATTACTTCCAGCTGTCGGAATTTTCGAACAATTGTGTGATCTTGACATCCGCCACCTCCTCAATTCAAGGCACCAGGCTCATTTTAATATTACTAAGGAGGAGAGGGCCTTGTTAGAGGCACTCAGGTTTGCATCAGTTAGACTTATGCAACTCGACAAGGGAGGGGGATTGGTGGCTATGGATATGAATGACTATAATGACAGGATGTTGGCTATCCTATCTTCTGATACTTACCAGGAGGTTTCTAAGAATGAATTGAATCTTAGCTTGTGCCACATCCGGTCATTTTTCGAGGAGATTAGTTAATCAACAGCGTTATTGATGTGGATGTATATAATTTTGTTTCTGTGGCATCACCTAAAATTCCAGTCTTGTTTGGGAACCCCAAGATACATAAGAACATCTATGATCCACCTATGCGGCAACTGGTCAGTGCCAGAGGAAGCATTACGTACGCAGCGGCCAAGGTGGTGGACGAGATTCTCAAGTATGTGGACAGAGCACATTTCGAGAGATTCTTGGGCATTTTTGCAAAAAGTGGGTTCTGTTCCATTCAATGCTGATTGTATCCTCTTGACCATTGACGTTGTTGACCTGTACTTGTCTATTCCCCATTTGGAGGCGGTTGAGTGGATCCAATTGGAAATGGTTTTTCACCATGCTCCTGCAGAAGAAGTTACGATGGTCCGCAAACTATTGGAGGTTATTCTTACCAGCAACTTTTTTACATTCAATAACCGGTGGTTCCACCAATTGATTGGGGTCCCTATGGGATCGCCCTGTGGAGCCAGTGGCCAATTTAGTTATGGCCCACTGGGAGAGGGTGTTTGTTTAATCCAATTCTTTGGTCCAAGAGAAAGTAGCATTATACACTAGGTTTTTGGATGACATTTTTGTCATCTTCAATGGTACTCATGATGTTAATAACTTGGTGTCGTTTTTTTAACGGCTCCACAGAATTTTTGAAATTCACATCTGAGTTTGCCATTGACAAGATTACCTACTTGGACGTGGAACTAGAGAAATATAGCAGCCTAAATCGCTTCGTGGCCAGCATACACCGTAAGCCGACCTTCTCGAATTCATATCTACATTTTGACAGCGAACACCCATTACACCAAAAGAGGGCTATCGTGAAAGGCCAATTTGTTCGAGCAGCCCGTATGACATCAGAAGATAAGAAATTTCACGAGGAGTGCAAGTTCATCTTTGGCATGTTCGTCAGCAGAGTGTACCCCGCCGATTTTGTCGCAGAATTGAGTTTGGAAGTGCAGGGGAAGAGGGCCAATGGCCACTTCCGCCCCATTTTGGGGATTATGGAGGATAGGTCTTTAGGTTTACCTCGCCTCGCCAGTGAGCCTGATACTTTCAATTGTACTTTGGTAATTTCATTCAACTTGGATGCAATGGACATTGTGTCCATTATAAAGAAAAATTGGCGCTTATTAACCACCGAGTCAATAGGAGCATTTGGACTATTATCGCCCCCTAAGGTTACTTTCAGGAGGGGCCTTAACATCAAAAACATCCTGGAGTCCAAAGTTGCTGGTGCCTCCCCCAGATCTGGGATGTTCAAATGTAACATGTGCAGGTACTGCAGATACATTAAAGCAAGTTCTGCTTTTTCCATCAGGGACAAGAAAAATCTCATACAAGGAAGATTCAATTGTGCCAGTAATCGGGTGGTATATTTAGCCCAGTGTTCGGTCTGCCCAGGTTTCTACATCGGCAAGACTGATAGGAAACTACAGGAACGAGTATACGAGCACTTATATGCCATCAGGAAGGGGAAGGTCGACAACGCTCTGGCCAAACATATATTAGATAATCCAGGTCACGAATTTTCATTTACAGTCATCGATCAGCTAAACCAAGGGTTTATGGGGGGACCTGATTCTTTAAGACTTGAATGCAAGAAGTTGATGTGGCAACTTAAGTTGGAAGCTTACCATTTACCTGGACTTAACAGTATGCTTTCCATCAGTTGCTTCCTCAAATTGAGAAGCCTAGTGAGGTGAAGCCCCCTGGAGTGACTTAATGCCATCTGGGAACATATTTTTGGGTTTTACCATTTTTTATTTCATTTCTGTGTTCACCATTTATTGTTTATATTAATGTTTATATTAACACTTGTGGGAATTTTTTTCCACTTTTATACTTCTTTTTAAAATACATCATAATTTTTCTTGTGGCTATTGACACATTTGATGATTTGTATTTATATGTAATTATGGTGGCTTTAAAATTCAATATTTGGAGCATCATAGGTTTACCAGCATTGATGGCAGGTATGAGTAGTAAATACCAAATTGTTGAACATTTTGGCCGCTTCTTAGTTAAAAATTTCAAAGTGTAATTATGTGCTTTTTAAAGGGGAGCCGCTAGGGGGCGCATTTGAGTGGAGTAGTGATGTATTTATAGTGAGACAAATGTGTGGTGCAGTTTGTTTTTCTGAGGAAGTTGGTGCAGAGCGCCGACGAAAAGCTTGTTTTTAAGCTTAATAAAATTTCAATTTTTTTTTTTTGTTTATTGGCGTTCTTGTTTACAGCATAACCTGTGGATTATAAAGAACTTTGCACACATCTATCTGAATCCAGGAGTTTAAAAGCGCTGGACCTGCAAGGGTGGTTTTTTCACCAGTCTACGTTTGTGATGTCAAGTTACTCTCTATTCTCAAATGGTTCAAACGGCTAATAATCCTTATTCAGTGGATCAGTGTATTTTATTGTCATTAACTTATTTAGCAAGTAGATGTACTTAATTACACAAAGGAGAAAAAAAGACAGACAATCATTGCACTAACATACACAGCAAAACCATAGTTATATGCAAAGGATATGTTGTGCTGCTCATGACAAATTTGCTCCAGAAATGCTAATAAGAATTTCTCTCTTTAATGATGTCATAAATTATTGCACAACATACAAACATTTTCGTGACAGTTACTGTTGCCTGAAGCCCACTGGGTTACTGACGAGGATTCAGCGTTACACTTGGGCTTTAAGACATCAGGAGAGATAAATAAAAGCCATACTCCATGAAGATAGTGCCCAAAAACCTTATCACCACACCACTTTTCTAAATTTCTTTTTAAAGTTAATCAAATTATCAAATACTCTCACCTCCCAAAGTAATTTAATCCATTTCCAATATGCTCTAAAATGGAAAAAAAATATTCTAGCCAATTTTGTATTCATATCATCTACTTAAAACTGATCAGTTCTTGTTAGAAGATTAGGTCATATCAAAATGTCTAAATCTATTCCATTTATTTGCTCTTAAAGTCTTCATGTACCAAATTAATTAATTCTGATAATTCTATACCATACTGCCCTTGAAATATGCAAAACCTATACACCATATTCCACACATTTCTAAAAGATTTCTAGAATAGTACCAACACTAAAGTTCCTACAGAATACTGTTCTTATTGTTAAAATATCATTTACATGGCCACCAAACCTATCCTATCATTCTCTTTATTTCCCAAGTCAAACTCCTCGCATTCTCCCTATATATCATGACAATCCAAACTACGAGATATGCATATAAACCAAAACGCTGTATTTATCATTTTGTGTTATTAATCTCAGTCCCATTACAGCATGCCCATATAGGTTATCCAAATACGTTTTGCAAAAGTTTATGATCATTAATTGTTGCAGGAAAGCCAGTTGTTTTTGCATATGCAAACTTCCCACTGCAACTATTTCCATACAGAGGAAATGTCAAAGTGAATATACTGAATAACACATTCAAATTACTTGGAACTATTTGTATACAAACCCTACCTATTCTACCAACCAACCAATTAATTTTCTAATTGTACTACATACTGGTAAAACCCTCAGCCTTTTGATGCTTATAAGGTGGAGCTATGTGGTACAGAACCCAAAGCCTCAGCTACAACTTAAAATATTATATTCACTTGAATATCAAAATATGCACACACACAAAAAAGATCAGTAAGGTTCATTACAGTCAACATTCCTTTATCAGAAAACATCTTGGTGTACATTAATACATATTATTCTTTTGGACGTTCATTAATTATTACCATCTCAAAATGTTTTTCCCAACAAGCTTGTCAGACTTACAGGTTAGAAATAACCACCGATAAATCTCCTTTACAAATAGGAAAAAAAAATAGCCACTTTCCACTTATGGGACCACTCTATATTCTTAATTACTGGAGATTTTCTAACTATATCTTATAAAATGAATGGACATTGACCATCTGCTGTAAAAGCCAGCCTTTGTACTCCTCCTTAAACTCTGTGTAAATACTCACAAAACAAAAAGTCACAACCCTACAGGGATATGACAATTTTTAATACCTCCAGGAAACCTTACTGAATATTTCTGATCTTGCCAACAGTGTTAAGCATACACAAGAAAATAAATTGTACTTGTCCATCGCTCTAATAAAAAGTTTGTTCACATACTTCCTCTCAGCTTCTCTTATGGCCTGCCCCACCTTTTAATACATTTTTTATCAATTCTGATACTCTTTTTTGAAGAAATTTCTTTTAAAATGTTCTATCCAAATTTCCTTCTTTAACACTGCTGTTTCTCTATGCATCCAGTGAGGCAGAGTTTTACATACAACCAATAAACTTTTTTATAGTGAGTATGTATTTATCTATGAAAATGATACTGTTTATATAGACAGATATGTAACAAATTCCCATGCCTCACATGCATAATCCTTCAAATTCTTTATTCCAAGTATTTCTATAATAGTTTCATAATCTCCTTTAAATAACTCTTAAAAGCATTTACTCATTGAGAATACCCTACTTTGCATTTTACCTCTAGATGATCAGAATTACTTCACTGTTCCCTACTCTGTATATCAGATAATCTCGTTCCTAATAAGGATAAAATGGTATCCAATATATTCTTCTCTCTGGTAAAGCAGTTTACATGCAACATTAGTGACTATAATATTTACTTCTTCCTTTCACAATGTCCCAGCCACTATTTGGGAGATTTAACTCTCTCCACAACCCAAGATAAAAAAAAAATTACAAAATACACACATTCTTTAAACTTCTTCTTGCACCAACTGCTTTCTATTTGTTCACTGAGGGAAATTTATAAAAGTTGACAAATTGAATAGCAGAACTATTTCTCTGGATCTTCACTGATATTTCTGATTTTTCACTAGATAAAATGTGGACGATCTTTCTTCACAAAAATTGTTATTCCACCCCCCCCCCACCATACTGCTTCTAAAACGGTGATAAGCTTTATGTTCCCATATGTAAATTAAGATCACTAAAAATCAAGTTTGTGTGACAATACCGACCTATAGCTCCTTAAGTTTTTTTAAAACCATTTTCTTAAAGTTCTTACATCTACTATTACCGCTGTGACGACCCCTAACCGGGAAAAGTCGAAAGATAACAACAACAACATCTACTATTATCAATCCAAGCCAAACATCATAAATCTTCCCTATTTTGTGACATAGTATTTTCATTACTTCAACTTAAATGGCACCCATCAGTAGCAGAGTAAACACTTTGTCATATCATATATCCCATAAACAAAGCTGGAAGCTTTTGGGCTCCAAAATATATATTCCCATAAACAAAAATGGAAGCTTTTGAGGTCCCACATCTTCCTTCTAATTAAACTATTAATAGCGCTGGCAGCCGATTTTAGTTCAAGTACTGGTGAAGATTACCTTACCATTACCAACTGAACAATGATCTATCATTTTAAATTCATTTCATAAACGTCAATTTGAGCCTTCCCTGTGTCATAGTTTGTGGATACAACAAAAACCCATAACGTGTACTCCTTAAACAAATCTAAAAATTCCCCTTTTCATCCTTCATAAAAGGATATTGTATCAGTGTTGGGAGTTGCAATGAAGTAGAGAAAGATAAAAATCCCTCTCAAAGAAAATCACCAATAATGAAAAACTGCCCTGTCGTAACAGATAGGAAAGAATGACCAATAATATTTCCTCGACCAACCACTTCATTTGAACTTTCTCCAGTATCACCTCTTAGGATTTCCATCAGTATGCAAGTCATCAAAAGCATTCCCTACTATTAGTTCTAGCTGTGTAGGAGTATTAATTTCATTGTGGTGCTGCGGTAGTGTTGTTGCCTCGCAGGAAGACACTGTTTGGTTCAATTCTCAGCTAGAGCGTCTTCTGCATGGAGACATGCGTGAATGGGCGTACCTTCGTTGAAGGTTGTGCGTCAGGGCTGGTAAATCAGCACGTAAAAATCAACTACCAATCATTAGCGGACCGGAGTTCCACTGTGGCGACCCCTAACCGGGAAAAGCCGAAAGACACAACAACAACATACTAACTCAATAGCAATATTATCCAGTGATTCAATATGTATACTTCCATGCAACCTTTTTCTTAGGGTTTACTACTCCTAGTTCAAAATTGCAACCACAGTGTACAAGTACAGCGTGGCTCTACCAAAAACCCTCCATCATCTTCCATGCATGTTTAAGTTTCTGTATTTCTTGTATTTTAAATTCTCCAGGTGCAAGTGTACATTAATATGTTGCCTTTTCTGGTGGAGCCTACTGTGCTGGTCAGAAATAATGTTCGTTAACTTTCTTTTCCATTTTCCAAGGAATGCAGACTATAAAAATTACACAGAACATCTCAAGTGACACATAATATCTCAAGTGCTCTTAAAAATCAATCAGTCAGCAGTTGTAAAAGGATTTTTCCTATCATTAAAACAAACTCTTGCTTTATTTTGCTCTCTCTGTGAAATGCCTCTGCAGATAAGCCTCAATCTCCCTGTCAAAGAAACCACTAAAGGTGAAGACCTGGTTGGCAGTGGAAGAGCTTGAATCCCACCACTGCCAACCAGTGTACCACTACAGTATGCAAAGGATATGGACTAGGGTCACTGGAAACACTCCACTGTTCCAAGTAGTTTTGATACCTAAAAGAAAGTAGTTCTCTCAAGTCTTGCCACTTGTACAGTATGCAAAGGATATGGACTAGGGTCACTGGATACACTCCATTGTTCCAAGTAGTTTTAATACCTAAAAGAAAGTAGTTCTCTCAAGTCTTGCCACTTGTATCATACAGGATAAACCAAAAGAAAACTGAGCACAAATTTGGACCCAATAGCATAACTGGTTATTGAATTGGGTTGCAGTTGATTAAAGGGTATAGGCACCATTGTCCTTGGTATGGCCTTAAAACATACACACCTAGACTGGGACTATACAAGGACCACTTACACACCAGAGTATTTGGCTTAGCATTCAGGGCCCCTTTCTTACCACTCTCTTTCTGTGAGCCAAAGTGCCTTCCAATGCCCTTTATGCATTATGACTGCCTTTCAAAGCAACTTATTGTCATACACACTTTCCATGGTAGGCCAGGAGAATTCTCCAACTCTCCACACCTTTCCTCCTGGCATTGTAGAACTGCCACCAATGCATATATGTCTAAGGACCAACATACACCAGTTACTGATCAGTCTTAATTTAGCCAAATACAAATATCTCACTGGTTGCATGTTCCAGTGAACTTATTAATTAGAGGTAGAGGTGGACACTGCTAAATAATACCCTCTTCTCAGATTACAAGGCATAACATTTTAAATACTGTTATTTCTTCAAAAGTATAAAAGTAATAACGCACATTCAATATGCAGAGGTAAACAATGCACAAGGGACAAAACAAACAAACAATTAGCTACATAGATAAGAGATTTGTACAGAAAAAAAATCCAAAGTTAAATAAACCTAGCCTTCTATAAAGTGAAGAAATACAAAACCCAACTGTTATAAATTAGCAAATTTGCATAAGGCAGAATTGCAAATATCAAACCACCTCAAATATGGTTACAGTAGTGTAACAAGCAAGACAGTAGTGTAACAAGCAAGACAAATTTTACACTGACTTCAGTTTCAAATATATTTGTTTACTCATATCTGTTCCCACAGAAAACCAGAGGGATTATATCACTTTTCCACACAACAGAAAAAAAAAAAAAGACTAAACATTTTTTTTCCATATTCAAACACCACTTGCAATGGGCCAGTTTCTCATTGGAATACTAATAACTGCTTCCTTTAAGAAGGCTTGTAATTGTAATTTTATGACCCCTTTTCTTACGGATGCCAAACCCTTGTGTGACTCAGTTCATATAAGCAACTAAATCCTTCCTGAGAAACTGCAAAAAGTTAAAATGACATTTCAATTACAAGATTCATACATTTCGCGGTTATCTTCTCTCTTTTTTAAATTCTTCAAGAGTATCAACATTCAGACATAAGAAAGAAAAAACATATCACTTTTTTAAAATCATCTACTCTGACCAAACATTACACTCTCATTAAAATTACTGCCTGCATCCTTTAATATTTCTTTGCACAAAATGATTACTAGGCCAAAGTAATCAATAAACAGCTAATCTACTTGTAATAAATAATTGTGCCTTATAAGATCAAAATGTATACAACACTAGAAAGAATACACACAGAAAGCAAATAAATACAAGCAAAGACAGAACATTTAAAGAGTGTGTGGGAGGTATTACTGAGCTCCCAACAACCAAAGTACTGAAGTGGTGGACACCAGAAATGCGAATACTGCAAAGAAATGTGGTAAAGTGGCAGTGAAAAATGCTGGCTCTGTAATGCTGTGGGATGGAGATGTGAAGAACAGCAAGCCCAGCATTCAACAGGTTGAAGAGGAGATTATGAAATGTAGCAGTAATTTACTGGCACATGTATCCCAGGGAGATGCATCATAATCATAACAGGATAGCCCCAGTAGTTCTACTGGGGCAGAAATGGATACACATTGGTATAGGATTAGGTTTGAAGTGTCAGAAATGACTTCCAGCATCTCAGATCAAGAAGAGGCACCGTTGTCAGCTGGTCTACTCCAAAGGGTCTGAAATGTACCACCGATACACCTTGGAACTTAATGAATGAGTTGAACCCAAGATATTTCTTTAGAGCTGGGGCTTTGGAGGATAGAACAAACGGAAAGGCCTTCAAGTATGAAAGGTCATCAACAAAGACAAAACCTCCTTACAGCATCATGCTTTGTAAATACTGGCACCTAACAACCAAACGTCAGTCAACAATAGTAGTGAGCTTGTAGGCAAAGTAAGGAAATATGAGAATGTTTTCATAAGTCCGGAGAATATATGGTTCATAGGTTCATGGAAGGTTACTAAGCCAAGCTCAGTTCACATGGATAATACTGGTTCACATGAAAAATTATATAAATATTAATTTTTTAATATATAGTCTGCATTTATAGCAATGTGCTTTTGTTCTACCTCTTTTGCACTACAACAATCCAAATAATGAAAAGTGTCAGATTATTCCACCTTAATGCCAAAGGATACGTGCACGAACCGAAATCTCTAAATAACCTAAAAGCTTGCCGTCAAACTGGAACAATTAATGCCAATTGCTAAATGAATCATGGTTGCAACTTGCACACCGCCTCACAACATTTTGTCAGCACATACAGCAACATCCACAATTTTGTGTCTCCTATGAAAATCAAAACGAATCTATAAAAAAGTTTTATTTATCTCTAATGGTTATACCACTACTCAAAACGTTTCTTTCACTGTCTGCTGTACCTTCAGACTGGTTATTAAAACAACTAATTTAAAAATCAAACGTAGCAGCTGAAGAGTTCGTAGGCAAGTCTGATGAATACAGCGAACCAATTTGTGTGCAGCACTGCAAGTTTTGACAGATGACTGGAATCTGACTACAGCAGGTAAGAATTTAAAACTCGAGCCATGTTGTCGTCAGGGCATGCACCCACAGCTCAAGCTGTTTCTGTCTCGATCTCGACAACTTAAAATCCAACTGCTATCATACATCACTGAAGGTACGAGTACAACTACTGCGGAAAGTACTCCCTTTATTTCATTGGCTATATAAATCTGGTGGCCACAAAGAGGAATACAAACGGATTTAAAACATATTCCAGCCTGTGCAGAGTGACTGACTCTTTACTGTTTCACGGCTGTCCAGCACAGCAACTGCATCCTCGGAAGCCCCTCTGTGCAGTAACATCTGTAAGTGGACTCTCACCTCAACACCAGCAAACGCGCAACATTTAATATAACCCATAATATCAGTCTTTTTCTACGTTAAAACATACTAAGGTTGCATACGTACAAATGTGATGTGCACAGGTAAACAGTATAGGTCTACTCTAAGTACGTGCTTCTGAGCCACACTTCTTTCTCATACCAAAGAAATCAGAAAATACGCAGTCCATTGAAATCTGCAAGCATTGCTATAAAAATGGGAAAAGGACAAAACAACAAATACTATACATCAAACGCCGACAAAACTGCAAAATAAGTTATCCTGTGTCTTCCTGGCGTTCAATACTTTGCAGCAACCTTTAGTCTATAGCTCGCAGTCGCTGCATTATCCTGGTCTGGAACGGTAAAATATACGATAACCATAAAGAAATGAATTACCTGCAATCTCAATATGGCACTTAAAACTGTAGACAAAGTTGACTTCAGATATTATCCTCCTGGTGGACTCGATCGGAGAAATTCGGTACATATACCAGGCTGCAAGTCTCCAGGTAATTAGCACACCACTACAGAACTTTAAATGTTTCTTACAACTTTTACTTCCAGCGAAGCAGCCCACACAGTTCTCACAGCCCTATACACCACATACAGTAACAACTTTCTACACCTTGAACTTTTGTTATGTGATACTGTTTAACAACGGAAATACCCCGACCACTACTGAATGACGGATACGGAGCCCAATCGGCTGTTACCGGTGAACCTGCAGTAACCGCTAAAAGCCAAGAGGGGGCTGCCCCACCCCTTGCCTGCACGGTAGACTTTCAAAGTGATTGGTTACACCTAGTTTAGGTTGACAGTGGCGCGTGGGTTTTTATCTGTAATGTCAAAAGTGCTCTAGCTTGTCATTAAGAGATATTGTAGCATTTACGTTGGAGAGATTGTCTTGGTTCGGAAACTGCTTTGATGCAATGTTTTCCTAAAGGCAGGTGACAATACATGAGATATTATGTTTGGAAAATTAATAAAGTATTTGGAAAAAAAATCTCTTATCATTTAAGTTTATTCGTTTTGTTAACTAAAAATATCTATATGGCCATGTATTATGTGTCGTAATGTGTGCTGGAACAAATGGTCCTGTTCTTTTAGTCCACTTAACCCCTTTAATGTTTTGTTAACGGGATATGTATATATCAATTATGTAGAGAGAGGGAAAGTGTGTGTGTGTGTATAGAGAGATACAGAGATAAAAAAATAAATGACCTCTATATAAGACAGACGATAAATGTATAAAAATATATAGATAAATGTATACATTGAGAATGAGGAGATATACAGACGGACGGATAGATGGATACGATATAGACATAGATTGGTAATAGCTGGTCTGAGAATCCTAACTTCGAAGAAGCAAGTGACTTGTATCCATAGCTCTCACTCCTCCATCTCCAAAATGAGGAACTATGCCTCTTTTAATGTGTGACAAATGGGCAAAATGTGGAACACTTACTAACAGTTTACTAACAACTTCACCTAGGAAGCTCATAAGATGATTAAAATGTGCTATTGTTTACATATAAAAACTTATCTTGATGATTTAATGTGATTCTGCTTTCTTTATCATGGATATCAGTTAAAAAATACCAAACACTGAATGTGCGACAGATACTTTCAATGTGGAACTTCGAGGAACATGAATGTTTCAGGACCTCAAATGAGGAACATTCCTCCTAATGAGGTACACTTGAGAGATATGCTTGTATCTCCCAAGTGACCATTACACTTTTGCTGTTGTCAGAGTAAAGACCCTTAACACCCAGCCATGTATCCCAAATATTTGCTCCAAAATCAGAGACAAAGCAAATATAATGATTGAACAAAGGTTGAAAATCAAGGACAATGTTTGACTATTATTCTAATTCACTTAAAAAGTTAATAAAACAACAAATTTCACATCAAGGAAACATACATAACTCTAATATGACTGACTAATCATCAATGTTTTACCCAAAAATCAAAAATTTTATAGGAGCAAAGTAAACATTTTATGTATTTGTTTATTTTACATTTGTTTACCAGGGTGTCTGACTGGGCTGGTAGCCCTTTTTCAGCAGGGGCCTGGGGAGAAAAGCTCCATAGTGCACTTTAACAAGCACTCAGTCTATTTAGTTACACAATTACTGCGGTGTAATCTTAGTTACAGAGTAGAAACAATATATTCTCCATAGGCTAACATGGTGCAAGAAAAGCCAGAAAAAAATGTGTACAATAGCAGAATACAATATAAACAGAAAAAAGAAAACAACTACATTTGCTTCTAGTTTGGGGAAGAAAGTATTTCACAGTGAACAAAAGAGTAGAAGTTATGGTGCTTAATAGGTTAAGGATAGAATCTGTAGGGGTTATAGAGATGAAGGTGAGAGACAGAGTGAGTAGGGATGGAAAGTGTTTACACAGGAGTGTGAGATTTAAAGAATGAGGGAAGAAGTTGGTAGAAAATATGGAGATGAGATAAAATGGGAGATCGAGAAAATGAAGGGGAGAAAGGGGTGAGAGTGAGGGAAAGAACGAAATAGAAGATATGGTGCCTCAGCCTGATGCTGTGCATGAGCAGAGCCAATTGTCAATGAAGTATGCCTTGAGAAGTTTCTTAAAGTTGAATGGGAAGGTGATTTTTCGGATATGTTGAGGGATGGCATTCCAGTCCCTTGATGTATGATTAGAGTAGAGAGAATCACCACAAGTGTTGTTAGATTTTGTGACTTTAGTTAGTTATTTATCTGACAACCTTAGGGTTCTGTTATTGGAAAAGGGTTCTAGTAAACTTTGAAGTTCTGGGCACATTTTTGGCTGGTATATTATGGTATGGGTGGTTGTGAGTTGATTGAGGGATAGGTGGTTGGGTAGTTCTAGTCAGTTTAGTTGGCAAAGAGCTGCACAGTGGTGGGATCAATGGGGTGAGTTTGTGGCAAATCTGGCGACTGTTATAGCAGGCTTCTAGCTGAGCTAGGTCAGTTTTCTTAAGGTTTGTGAAGATGGATGAGGCATATAGTAGGGTAGATGGTAGGTGGGTTCTGGTAATAGCTTGCCTGGCAGGGCTGGTGAGATATGATTTGACTCTGTAGAGAGAGCCAAGCTTTATATGGGTCTTTTTTGTGACTATGGCTAAGTGTTTATTGAACCTCAGGCCATAGTCACTGGTGACTCCGAGCAGTTTAGTGTGAGAGACAAGTTTAATTTTGGTGTTGTTTGCTGAGTGGATGAGGAAAGAGGGTGTTAGGTCAGGTGATTTCTAATTAGAAAAGAGCATTAATTTAGTTTTATTGAGGTTGAGAATAAGTTGATAGAATCCTGGCTCGCCGGCTATGACTGAGAAGGATGTTCTGGGTTATTTTTTGGAGCTGTTGGAGGGGGGGGTGGGTACAGCACAGATGAGTGTGGAGTAATCTGTGTATTGAATGATGATAGCTAGGTTAGTAGGGGAGTAGAGTTTGTTGATGAATATAGTAAAGAGGAGAGGACCAAGAAGTGAACCTTGTGGGACACCTACTGTCCAGTAACAGGGAGGATAGATCACCTCACCATCTGACTGCTTGTTGTCAGTCATACCAAGAGAGGGTGGTGTGGTTTATGTTTAATGATGGTAGTTCGCTGAGGAGTTTGTGGTGGGAAACTGTATCAAATGCCTTGGATATTTCTAAGAAGATGGAGGAAATTAATTGTTTATCATTTTTGAGTTAGTTAATTGTGTTGGTAAAGCTTATTAGAGTGGTTGTGGTACTGTGACTGAGTCTAGATCCATGTTGGGAGTTGGTAAGTAGGTTCTTGCTTAGAAGGTAATTCATGAGTTGTATGTGTATACATTTTTCTAGAATTTTTGAGAGTGGGGTAGTATGGCTATTGGGCTGTAGTTTGAGAGGTCTGTTGAGGTGCCACCTTTATGGAGAGAGGTGATATAGGAGATTTTCCAGAGCTTGGGAATATATTGTTCTGAGATGGACCGGCTGATTAAAAAAGAGTCTGGGAATGCAATAGCATTGGCTGCTAGTTTGAGATGTTGAGATGAGGAACTGAATGAGCTATGTAATGGTTGACTGACAATGACTGGATATATTATAAGTGATGTATAATGTTTGCAGCTACAGTTGTGTCTGCATAGTTTGTAAAGTATAATGTTTGCAACTGAGATTGTGTCGGTATGGTTTATTTTCATTTATATAAATGTAAGATTGCCTAGGTCATGCATGATAATTTAATAAAAATGTTTCTTGTTTAAAAAAAAGATGCGCCATCTTTGGCTAAATAAACAAACATATACAAGTTAAAAAAAAAGTAATGATTGCCTGAGAGGATGTTAGGCAAAAGGCTAACTTAAAAATGGCAAATGTGTGTGAAGTGAAATGACAGTTAATGTCAAATTCCATAAAAGGCATAATGTAAATCAAACCAAGCAAATGTTTAAGAAGCAGGGTAACACTAAGCCTGTTAAATGCATGAGGTGTGATCATTACCACAATGAGTCAGAGCAGTGTGCTGCATGTGGCAGATGGTGCAAGAGATGTAAGAAACTGGGCCAAACAAGCAAGTTAAATAGATAGCTACTAAAACTGTTAATGAAACTTAATATAACCCACAAAAAGCATTTTCTTGGGTTCAGTTCCTACTGTGTCAGATGTAGAAGCTGTCTAGCAAGTAAAATACCAATTCATGGAACAGCTGTTAGTTTTAACAGTAGATAGAAGGCTGTTGGTTCTATTCCCACACCAGGTAGCTAGATTGCTGGCACTGCAGTGCAGCATAAGGGGTTGCTGCACTCCTGAGTGTGTTTCCCCTCAGATTACATATTAAACAGTGTCTCTATCTGCCTGAGTTAGTGGTAGCTCAGGTGAATGTAAAAGATCCCGTGGCACCTATCGAAAAGAGTCTGAAAAGGTCCCCGACGGCATGGCATAATCTCCCCTAGTAGTATTAATACCACCTCGGGTCTCACCTGATAAGAAGCTACAAGCCTAGTGGGACTGACCTGGTCAACAAAGAATAAATAAATAAATACATAAATAAATACATAAATAAATAAATAAAATGGAGATTGATGTTACTATAATAACATATCCTACTTACAGAAGTTTCCTGAAATGTCCACAGTTTCATGAGGCAGAGACCGAAATTTATACTTCAACAGACAAGCCCCAGTGCACTCAAACATTTCTAGTCATGTCTGAGTGGAAGGGGCACAGGTCTGAATTCTAGGTTTATGTGCTGGTTGGACCCTACATAAATAATATGATTAGCAGAGCAACATGGTTCTTGGTTCAGACAAGCAAACACAAGTTATGGTTAGAAGCAGTGTTACAGATAATTAAAATTTCAGGTCTTAAACTTAGTCAAGAGAAATATTGCTGTAGTAAAAGAGAGGATCAGCATTTTTGGCACCACATATGGTATTGAACCAGATGCAAACAAAGTCAGAGCAATAGTTGAGTTGCACGATCTGTTCTGTGTAAGTGAACTGATTCAAGTCCAAGGTATGATCACATTTGTGGACAAGTTTGCCCTAGATCTTTCTGGAATCCACCATCCTTTAATTGATTTGTGAAGGAAAGATGTGCCATGGTGTTAGCAGCAGCTCAAGCCCAACTGTCCGCCAAAATCAGAATTGCTTTCAACAGTTCCAGGACTACCATACTGTGATGTTACTAAATAGACAATAGTGAATGTAGATGCTAGTAGCGTTTCCCTGCATGCAGAGTTACTCCAACAAGATAAAAAGTGTTATATCCCATAAACTGGCACCCCACCTAAGTACCATGTTCAGTCATAGCCTCACCTCAGGCTTTGTGCCCATTAAATGGCGCACCGCGACAGTTATCCCACTCCACAAAGGGGGGTCCACAACTGACCCTGGGAACTACCGCCCCATTAGCCTGACGAGCCTCGTCTGCAAGGCCATGGAACGTATCATCATGGAACTCATAAACAAAGACATTGGATATCTCCAAATTCTGGACCCCACACAGTTTGGGTTTGTAAATGGCAGATCATGTCTCCTAAACCAGATAGACTTCTTTGAAGTAGTCACCAAAGCCATAGATGAGGGTAAGGTGGTTCACACAGCCTATCTAGATCTCGCCAAGGTGTTCAACACCATCCCCCACTCTGGAATTATAGATAAACTCACTAAACTAGGTATAAATCCCTATGTCACAAGATGGGTTGCCAACTGGCTTACTGACAGAACCCACACTGTGAAAGTAGCAGACTCCAAATCAGACTTCAGACCAGTGACAAGTGGAGTACCACAGGGTTCAGTCCTGGGTCCTCTCCTGTTTGGTATCTACTTCTGTGAAGTACAGGCTAACACAGAAGGTCTTTGGCTAACTAAATTCGCAGATGACTGCAAACTAGGAGCCATAATCCAAACTCCTAACGATGTGGACATCCTACAAAAGGGCCTCACTGAGACAGATGTGTGGTGTCAAAGACATGGCCTCAAGCTCAATGCCAAAAAGTGCATTGTCATCCCCTTTGGTAAAAACTCTGTACCCATGAACTAGCACATAGGCGGTAGTCTACTTAACACCAAAAGTGTGATAAGAGACCTTGGGACACAGGTGGACAGTAGTCTCTCCTTTGATAATCACTCACCACAGTGGTCAGGAAATCCTTCTACATGGCACACCTCATCACAAAAGGTTTCTCATCCAGAAAAAAAAGAGGTCAATGTTCCCCTCTACTCATCACTCATTAGACCCATTATAGAGTACAGCAACCCTTTTGGTATGTACCTCACAAGACATCTACAACAACTGGAAAGGCCGCAAAAATACCTCACAAAGAGGATTACTGGCCTCAAACAGATGCCTTACGCAGACCGTTTAAAAAAACTCCAGCTTTACTCTGTCGCATATCGCCTACTCAGAGGTGATCTCTGCCTAACATACAAAGCTATGTCAAACCCAGAGCTGTTGGATGTGCTCCACTTAAAGAAATCCCAATCCCTCCGAGCTACACGCTCTAGGGACCTAAACCTTGTCACCACAATAAACAGAACATGCTGGAGGGATAGATTCCTGTCCCAGAGACTTCCTATACTCTGGAACAGACTACCTATCTATGTCAAACAGAGCTCCTCATTAGCACTCTTCAAGAAAAATCTTGATGATTGGATGGGTAATAGGAAATTCACCCTGGGGATCACTTCTGTGGTCCTGCTTGACAGGGGAACAGGAAAATAATTTTCTTGGGTGGCGAAAGCCAGGGTACCTTTTTGTCTAGGTTTGTATAGGCCCTAGGGCCAATAGCCTAGTACCTACCTATGAACCTGTTCCTCCAGAAAGTTAAAAGCCATAAAACTCTTTCAAAAGCTGATTAAGGACATTAATCTTCAATCTATTCTACCCTTTTTTCAACCAATACACCTCAACCCAAATCTTAAAATTAACAATAAGATGATAGATCTTGCTGATTTCCCCCGCATCAAAGACCTTAAAGTTTGGGATATTCTTAAACATAAATCCCTGATTAACCCTCAAGGTTAACAACAAGTATTCAGTAATACAACTCAGGGAACTTATTTCTTCACAAATCAATAATACAGTCCCCGACATACAGCTAATGGATAAACTAAATCTAATTATTAATACACTGGCTAGTAATAATAAAACAACCTTTACAAACTATTACACCCACTACTCTACAAAGGAAACTGCTTATTTTCCAAATACTGGGACAATCAAAACCACCCTATTACAGAGGATCAAAAAATACTAGCCATAAAAGCTAGCATTGAATTATCCCCTTTCAAGAAATTCCTCTACACTCAACTGATGTTGAATAACAATGCATACCTTACCCTACAAGAATCCACAAATTCAACTGAGCTGACCTTCTACATATTATGTGGCACTGCAATAACTCCCACAAACTTTGGTGTTCTCTCATGGGTTACTATAGCTCCACTCTCTCATGGGAAACGGCTATTCTAAATATTCCCCCTCATGGTCTGCCTAAATTTCATATCCATATCCTAATAACGCTTTGTTTCCTCATAAAACTCTATATTACCTATAATTGGCTGGATCGCACCAAATTATGTATTTAAAGCTATGGCCACCAAATATATCTCGCCCAGAAGTTCATCATAAACGGACCCAAGAAAGAGCCAACTTTGGAAAAGCCTGTTTGAAGTAATCTTATGTGACTAAGCTATGGTTAACCTACAAACTTCCCTTTGCCCTTTTTCTTTTTTTTTTTTTTTTTTTTTCTTCCTCTCCGTACATACTATATCCCTTGTTCTGAGGGGTCTATCTCTCCTACTACAAGCCATAAGTAGGGCTGCTATTATCTAACCGTATAAATAGTGACACTGTTGCTTCCTTCCCTGTTCAGTACTGGTAGCTTTGTAAATATTGTTCAGTTTGGGTTTGGGTTGTTAGTTTGTGTACCATGTATACTGCAAGATATTGTACTTCTTCTAAGTTCATTATAAACATGCCTTTTTGTCCCTTTGTTGTACTAATATTGTTGTAAAACATTATGTGTGTATTATTGGTGTAACTCTCATTGCTTGTACCATCATAGTATGCATGGTTTTATTATAAAATAAAAATTATTTTTTAAAAAAAAAGAAAGTTAAAAGCCACTGAAAAGAGACATTCTCAGATGGGAGAAGAATGTCTTACACACATGAGGACATGTAAAAGTTCTCCACATACCTGTTAAGGCTTGAGAGCTTCCAGCTCCAGACTGACCATAATCCACTTGTTCCACTAATGAATTTGTACAATCTTATCTAAGTGCCAACAAGGTGCCAGGGACTGTTAATGTATTTAAGAAGGTTCAATACTTTGGGCATGATCAACTGGAAAACAACTCATTGTTGCTAATATACTGCCTAGAAATCTATATATGTAAAATCTAACTGAAGACACATGGTCATATTCCTTCAAGTGAACCTGCGTTGCCATCCTAGTCTGCCCTACAGTCTTCTGGAGAAAAATTAGCAGGATGGATGGCAAGACATAACACCGCCTTGTGTGGACATCACCTGAAAATGATCTGTGACATTGTAGCTGGTCAACAACAGCTTACCAACATTTGTGGAAATGAATTACCTTTACCTTCTTTTCCTAGCTCAGGCACATTACTTGTTCCTGTTTCTTGAGAACATTCTTTGTTTCTGTGTTTTTACACATTCCTTGTTCTTGCCTTGTTGACACATTTTACTTAAGCTTATTCCTTGTTCTTGTTTCTTTGGTTAATTCCTTGTAACTGCATCTTTGACACATTCCTTGTTCCTGTCTCTTCACCTGATCATCTTATTCTTCCTTTCTTGCAGGAAGATTGGCTATAAGGAACCAGAAAACCCTTTCTAACTCTGCCAGTGTTGGGATCTGCAGGCAGGAATAATCTGTATACCAGGTTCCTGAAGTTATGTGCTCATAAAATTGTCAGAGGCCCTACACCTATTTTCTGCCTATCACTACCTTAATCTGATATTCTAACTGTATGAAGAAAATTATTGTAATTCTTGCCTTGAACCTTGCAGTCAGTAGCCTACTAAGTCTCTCACTCTCTTTAGGCTTATTGTATTACTTCCTGTATTATTTAAGGTATTTGAAAAGGCTATTACCCTATATATTTTAAAGTATACCTCTAAGCATGGTATTCTCTCCAGTATTCATAGTGGCTTTAGGATTTGGTACAGCACTATGACAGCCACCTAGCTTCCATGTAAACTAATCCTTAAGGGGGATGCCTTAATAAAAAAACAACAACATGGTTAACCATCCCCTGTTACTCCAATCTTGTCATCAGCTGTCCTTGTTGGACAAGAATATTCTTGGTTTAAGTATTACAAATGTCAGAACATCACAGTAAAAGCTAATTACTATCCAAACCTATTTAATTGAGATTACCACAGCACTCAATACTCAAACTTCCTGTTTCTCCAACTTTTTTTTATTCATTTCTTATTTAAGCCCTTCCTGACCTACATATCACTATGTACGAAATTATGTTGTCGTAGACAAAGTTTTCCTTTCTTGTTGACATTAAGGAGAAGCTTCAAAATGACATGGATAAGCTTGAATGCTTATTAATGTGCAGACCTCTGTTAGCCACTTTAAATAAAATGAAGGCCACAGTGTTTGGTATCCCTGGTCGACTCAGCAAAATCCTTTGTAAATTATGCTAACTTAACTATGATGGACTCTGTAGGTCTGTGGGGCTACCTACAGTATCTTGATATGGGGCTTACATATTCACCTGTTTTTCAGCCACCACATCCAGCCATTTGTTGGTAGACTTTCTGTGCTACTTACCCTGAACTAAGGGGACATTTGGAAGAGAATGCTCATGCTTCACCTATGAATCATTGAATTTCAATCCAATGAGGACTGAGCTCACTGAGTTCAGCTGGATGGGAATGCAAGCCCTACACACCCATCAAAACAAACTTATATCCCAACTTCATGGTCACACAAACATGAAGAAAAGAGAAAGTCACTGGAAAAGGGACATCACTGTTGAAGAACACTTACAAAGTGGACCAGCATTGATTTTGTATGGAAAACAGTAGCTGGGGAGTTCAGTATCAGAGACTTTATGTCAGAGAGTGAAGTGCTCATTGGGTTTGAATTTGATGAGGTGTAGAAAAGCCATTATTCTACAAACTGTGTATGGTCTCCCCATTCTCCATATCTCATATCACAAAAATATTTCTTCCCTTCCAGTACTTCTTAATTAGGTTTTCTAGATTCATCCTCTGTCCTACATAGCAAGGATCAATGTGTCACTTGCAATTGACCCAACTGGTAAAATTATCAATTAGTTTTATTGCTGTTAAAATTGTGTGCTTTAGTGTTGTCCTCCACGTACAGCCTCTGGGAACAAAATGTTTTCCACCCAAAGTGTGAAGTCTGGAGTAGATGGTGATGTAAGCTTTAATTGCCTGAAAGCATATTTCAGAAATGGAGACTGAACATTCTCCTCAACTGGCTCATCCACTTGGGATGCTCTTCTTCAGGAACTCATTGCAGCCAACATCCAAACATCCAGGGCTAAACTTCTGCTGTTACTCAAGTAAAGAGGCATATGTGAAAATATAACATGGTTACTGTAACTTCACTTTTGTATTTAAATTGTCTTCCTTATGAAAGAGTAGGTCAATACATTCACAGATTTGCAATGTTTGTCTTTTCAGCTTTTCCCGGTTAGGAGTTACCACAGTGGAACTCTGGTCCGCTAATGATTGGCAGTTGAGTTTTATGGTGCCAAGTTGCCAGCCCGATGCCCAACCTTCAGCGAAGGCACGCCTATTCAATCATGTCTTTCAGAGGCCACTCGACCACAGGGAGGACATGCAGATTCCACACAGAAGGCACTCCAGCCGAGAATCGAACAGGAGAACCTCTTGCTGTGAGGCAACAATGCTACCGCTGTACCACCGCGGCTTATATATATATATATAGATTTGCAATGTTATACTAATCTTATCTTTAGAATTGGATTACTGGCCTTTGGTCTGAAACTAGATCATATGATATCAGACTTATGACAGTAAGCCTTCCGCAAACCACAGAAAAGTAATTGACAGTCCCCTATTAATTAAAAATAAATGGTTTGAGTCTCCCCATGCAATACAGACATATATACACACACACACACACACACACACACACACACACACATGCACACACATGCACGTATATATATATATATATATATATATATATATATATATATATATATATATATATATATATGTCTCCCACAGTTGCAGTTTAAATAGTTAGAAACTGACTTAGGACATTTTCTTTTGCTATTGATTTGTAGTCAGATATACCTATTTGTTCACTGTTATCCTTAGGCAATTATCCAGATTCATCATAGTATAATACCATATAGTCTATGTTTAAGTACATAACATTTCAGACTACTTACATGGGCCACCCCAAAACAGGTCCAGTTCACCCCAGAAAGGCTGGCCCCACTGTTTTGGAAAATCTGCCTGAGAACATTAGTCACTGAGTAGTTTATTACCTTTGTTTGAATTGTCTGCTTCTTTCTCTGCAGTCTGTGCTATTTCCTATTACTCCGATATATGTAATGTCTGATCTGATATTGTTAATCCTCGTTCATTCCTTATGTGTGGGTATCGGTTCCGACCTCGGAACCAAGCCAGCCATCTTCCAAGCTCGCATCAGCTGCAAACTCTCAAGATAAAAACTCTTACCCAGAATTCCCCTCTCCCTGTTACCTCAGATTTCATTTGCCGCATCACCATTCGGTCGTGTCAAGCTACTTCTCTTGAGCTAAGTACAGTATTTTTCTTCATACTAAGTTCTAAGACAACTTTTTTTTTTTCACAAAAAAAGTTATTAGTTATCTGTTACCTTATCGCATTTAACGACTACCTCTTTTCGAACCCTTTAAACTCCTTTCCTCTCTTTTTACCGCAAGGTAATCCTTTTTTACCATCGTTGGTAAACCCCTTTTCCTTCTTACCTTCAGGTATTTCTTGTACCATTGCTGGTATTTTTCTGTTTTTTTCTTTCTTTCCTTAACTAACATGACAGATAAAAAAGGTAGCCCAGGGTTTAAAATATGTTTAGATTGTGGCCATAAATTACCTACTTCAGATGCACATTCCCTGTGTGTCTATTGCTTGGTTGTGCCTCATTTAACAGTTGACCTGTCTTGCGGGATTTGTAAGAATTTCTCTAACAGGATGTTAATTGAGAGAAAAAAAAAATTAATATTGAAGGGGCTACTTAAATCTCCTTTTTCAGAGGTTATTTCTGGGTCGGAGGCTTCAACCCCTCCAAGATCACATAAGAAAAAGAGTGATGAACATAAAAAGGCCAAGTCTCTTCCTTCGTCCCCAGCAGGGGACCCTCAGGAACCAAGACCCAAGAAAGCTAAGCTTTCCAGTTCAGATTTAACTTTGTCGGCTCCTGCACTTGTGGTGCCTAGACCCTTGGCACCGAGGCCATTGGCACCATCTGCGACCTTGGCACTGACACCGACTAGTGTGCCCCATACTGCGTCAGTACCAAGGAGCTCCTTGGTTCAGACTCCCTTACCGGCACCGACTGTCCAGTCAATGCAGACTGTCATGATGCCGATGGATGTTTCGACGGCCATTTCCTTTTCAGCTCCGACAACATACCCGGCACTGACTACCCTCTCGGTACCAACCATTCAGCTTTCATCTCCGAAATTTTCGGCTCAGGCCTTGGCGCTGACAACCGCTTCAGTACCGACCTCATCATCGGTGCAGACCACACCTTAGGCACCGATGATTTTCTCGGTGCAGACACCAGTAGTTCAGTCCATTACAGCTCCGTTGTTCTCAGTGCAGACCACCTCCATGGTGGGCACAGAGTTTGCTCCGTCCTTAGATAGACCTGACTCTCCCTCAGCCATGTCTGTGAGATCCACTAGAAGCCTCTCTGAACACGATGTGTTGCATCTTGTGGATCAAGTGCTTTTGGCCATAGGTATTCTACCCCCCAGGACCTTTCCTTCCTCAGGAGGTGATCACTCTTTACCAAAGACCCCTACTTATTCTCCTCCTTCATTGCCTTTGAAGGCCCTTGATATAGCACAGTCTTCCCCCACTATGGTTCCTTTTATGGACCTCACTAAGGAGCTGCAGTTGCCTTTGTGGCAGGAGAGTCTTGTCACGGCCCAGAATGTCAGCTGTAGTGTACGTACTTTGGCATTTCACAGCCATCCAGGGACTCCGAGTCAGCAGGCTGAGCTACTTAGGCGAGGGGTGACCCCTGCTCTGGGTCCTCATCCCTCTTCTGATGGACCGGCCTTCCAGCTTATGGAGAAGGCTCTGGCATCAGTTGGCAATCCTGTGCTATCACTCTCCCTGCCCTCCTCTGGACTGCAATGTTCACAAGCTGCTCCTAGCAGACACCAGGCGCAAGGGCCTTAGGACATACTTCCACAGGAGACCCCTTTTGAGCGGTCTTCCCCAGCTTCTCCCTCTGAGGAAGATCATCAAAAGAACTCATGCAAGAGGAAGCACATGGACTCCACAGAGGAGTCCCTTACTGAAGACACAGAATTTGATGATGGGGAAGGGTCCCCTTGATCACCCTCTGAGGTATCCTTTAGTGATATCCTTGAAATCCTTAAATAGAGAGGTGACTGGCAGCCCTCCAACCCGACCTCTGAAGAGTCTGTGATCCTGCATGCCTTTCGTGCCCGGCTCCCTACCTCCTGGGTTACTCCACCTACCAACGAACTTGTCCAGCTCATCGTGCAGCGTGCGTGGAAGACTCCTGACACCATTGAGGCCATACGCCGGAGGCCAGATAAAATTTTGTCCCCTCCAGCTAGTGATCCCCATTGGTCCAAAGGTCTTCCTGTACATGCTTTGGTGGTGGTGGTTGCAACTAAAAAGGACCTGGCAGAAGAAGAAAGCCAGACTGTCCATCCGCCCAGCAAAGAGTCCCGGGCTCTGGATAGAATAGGGAAGCATACTTTTGCATCACCAACCTTTGCAGTCAGGTCCCTGAACTATATGGCACATTTTACCAGGCTTCAAAGAGACTTAATTTCTGAGTTCTCTGAAACTTTGGCTGGAGCTGTGTCTGATGAGGTCCGTGACAAAGTGGCCTCTCAGCTAGCTACCATCGAATCGATATCTAACTCCTCCATGCACCTAATATCTCATGCATCAGAAGGAAAAACTAGAGTGGCGGGTACAGGCATTGTTTTGAGACGACATGCCTGGATGCGCTTGTGTAATTTCACGGAACCCTTCAAGGCTTCCTTTCTCAATGCTCCCATCAAAGCCTTGTCGTTCTTCGGACCCAAGGTTAAAAGCACACTGGTCAGATGTGAACAGGATGGTAAGACCCTTTTTCTGCTGTGGGTGTCCGTTATTCTTCCCCTCAACGAGCTTTCTCCAGAAACCAGAAGAGTGGGAAGATAAGGCACAAAAAGTCTCAAGGTTCTTTCTGTAACACACAGGCTGAGTTCTCCCCTAGAGGCAGGGGGGAAATTCTCAGGGAAGACGCCCCTTTTGGGGCAGAGGGGGGGTCCGTGTAACCAGGGTTCCAGGGATTCTTTTCCTGGCCAGTCCTATCAGCGCTCCTACAGTGACTACTGCTGACACATTGGTATCCCTTTCAGCCCCCTCTTTCAGCCAAGATTCGGGTAACTCACAGGTGCAAACAAGATCTAAATTGGTGGATGGCACACAATCCATCACAATGGTCTCGCCTCTTCTCCCCCCAACAGCTCAAGGCTACAGTGACCACGGACGCCTCCCTGATGGGGTGGGGGAGGCTATTTCAGGGACAGACAGGCCAAGGTACTTGGTCTGAAATGGAGGCCCATCTGCATATAAATGTTCTGGAGCTGAGAGCGGTGCTTCTGGCATTGCAAGAATTCCATCCCCTGCTGCCATCTAGGACTATTGTGATACAATCAGACAACATGGCGGTGGTCTGGTACATCAGCAAACAAGGTGGAACCAAATCTTACCCATTCTGTCAAGAGGCCATGAGGATATGGCAATGGGCAATGGCTACCAACCGTTTTCTTCTAGCAATGCACATTCCTGGGAGTTCCAACGTGATAGCAGACAGACTCAGCAGGTGTATTCTTCAACTTCACGAGTGGTCCCTGAATCCCTTGATAGCAGCGGAGATTTTCAACTGCTGGGGTCTTCCTTGCTGCGACCTCTTTGCGTCTCCGACCAACTACAAATGCAGCAACTATTTTGCCCTGATTCCCCCTCCGGGACAGTCACCCAGGGATGCTATAGTCCATGATTGGCCCTCGAGTCTGCTTTATGCATTTCCACCTCTCCCCCTCATTCCCCAGTTTCTGAAGAAAGCCTGCTGGTTGAAGAGCAAAGTAATCCTCATAGCACCATATTGGTCTCATCAGATTTGGTTTCCCCTTCCTTTGGCCTCACCTGCTAGATCAACCGTGGATTCTCCATCCAACCCCGGGGTTGATCTCCCATCCACAGAATCTGATTCACCCTAACCTGAACAGCCTGAAGCTCACAGCTTAGCTCCTCCAATTCCTTTGATTGCCAGGCAGAATGATCTTTCTTTGCCAGTACGTGACATTCTTATTGCATCTCATAAGTTTTCCACCAGAATTAAATATCTCAGCAAGTGGAAAAGATTTACTTTTTGGCTGAAAGAAAAACAAGTAGATCCTTTTTCAGCACCAGTGTCAATAGTACTGGAATATCTGTCTACCCTGTTTCAGTCCGGTCTATCTGCCTCTACCATTATCGTTCATTTGACTGCAATATCTACTTTTCATGATGGTGTCCAAGACTCTTCTCTTATGTCACACAAGTTATGCAAGACCTTCATAAAAGGAGTGAATCATCTAAGACCTCCTTTTAGAGAACCTACTCAACCATGGGACCTGTCATTAGTCCTACAAGCTTTGACATTGCCACCTTTCGAACCAGCTTCTTCTTGCAACCTCAAATATTTGTCATGGAAAACCTTGTTTTTGGTCACCATTACTTCCGCCAGATGTATCTCTGAGCTTCAGGCCTTATGTATCAAGAGTCCTTATTTGATTTTTCATAGAGTTAGAGTGTCATTGAGAACTAATCCTTCCTTTCTGCCAAAAGAGATCTCTGAAATGTCCCTTAATCAAACCATTGAATTGCCAGTTTTCTTCCCCAGTCATTCAAACAGAGGAGAGTATTGCCAAAATACCCTAGATATTCAGACAAATTTGCTTCTACTTGAACAGGACTAAGGCTTCTCATAAATCAGGCCAGTTATTTTTGGCCTATTCTGGACCTAGATTAGGATGTGCTGTTGCTAAGGTCACATTGGCTAAATAGTTAAAAGACTTTGTGACCTTCATTTATATACAACGTAATATTACATTACCTACTACCATAAAGGCTCATTGTACAAGGTTGGTGGCAACTTCTGCTGCCTTCCATGCCAAAGCCTTTTTACATGACATTTGTGCAGCTGCAACTTGGGCTATTCCTCATACCTTCATCAATCATTACAAATTGGATTTGGCCTCCAGGGGAAGAGCATCTTTTGGTTCTATGGTGCTCAGGAATGTCCTTCCATGAGAGCCTCCCAGGAATAAAGGTAGCTGGGGACTCTGTCCCACACATAAGGAATGAACGAGGATTAAAAAACAGATAAAAGTTTTATGTCACTATAACGTTCCATCTGTATTGTTGATCCTCATTCAATCATTACGACCCTCCCTCCTTTCCCCTCCTGTGGCTTCTAGTGGATCTCACCATCCGGTTCTGTTAGGTCATTTGACCAGAGGTAGCCTCTACCTTCTTTTGACTTGCAAACTCAATATGAGGTAACAGGGAGAGGGGAATTCTGGGTAAGAGTTTTTAGCTCGAGAGTTTGTAGTTGACACGAGCTTGGAAGATGGCCGACTCGGTAATGGCTGAACGAGAATCAACAATACAGATGGAACATTATGGTAAAACATAGCTTCTTTTTCTCACCCCACCCTTCCATAGTCTGCCCATTCTTTTGCAACAGGAACTTGATGATACTACCTGTTTTGTTCTATTCCTTATCTTCCCTTTACCTGGAACTCTTATGTTGGTGTAACAGAGTTGTATAAGTGCCAAGACTGCAGTAATACACATGTAGATGAATTACCCCTTTGTAAGTAGAGATCACTGCAATGGGAACTCTCCCTTGCCCTAAGATTTGTTGATGTGGACAGTGTTAATATTACGTAGGTGTGTGCAGGAGGCACAGAGATGAGAAAGTATTTCTTTCTGTAATGTGATCGAATGCCATTTCAAACACTTTTTTTTTGTTTAAAATGGCATTCATCTAAACTAAATCAGCATTACAGAGTGGGTAGAGAATTCTATCTGTCTGTGACACCTGTTCTTCCTGTACTAACTAGGCTTCAATGTATTGCAAATTGGATTCTGATTAGGTTTCTTTTGCTGTGATGTTTTAGATTCTGACAGTGTTGCATATTACTCCCCCCTGAGTCTGTAGATTATTATTTTAGGAACATTTCTTCTTCTTCTTCTTCTTCTTTCGGCTGCTTCCGTTAGGGGTCGCCACAGCAGATCAACTGTTTCCATTACTTCCTGTCCTCTGCATTTTGATCTGTCACACCAACCACCTGCATGTGCTCTCTCACCACATCCATAAACCTTATCTTAGGCCTCCCTCTTTTCCTGTTACCTGGCATCTTCATCCTTAGCATCTTTTTCCCAATATACTCTGCATCCCTCCTCAGCACATGTCCAAATCAATGTAATTTTGCCTCTCTGGCTTTGTCTCCATACCTTCCAACCTGGGCTGACCCTCTAATATACTTATTCCTAATCCTGTCCATCCTCGTCACACCCAGTGCAAATCTTAACATCTTCAACTCTGCCACATCAAGCTCTGACTCCTGGCTTTTTGTCAATGCCACTGTCTCCAACCCATATAACATAGCTGGTCTCACTACCCTCTTGTAGACCTTCCCTTTCACTCTTACTGGTACTCGTCTGTCACAAATCACTCCTGACACTCTTCTCCACCCACTCCATCCTGCCTGTACTCTCTTCTTCACCTCTCTTCGACACTCACCATTACTCTGAACTGTTGATCTCAAGTACTTAAACTCATCCACATTCCCCACCTCTACTCCCTGCATCCTCACCATTCCTCTATCCTCCCTCTCATTCACACACATATATTCTGTCTTAGCCCTGCTGACCTTCATTCCTCTTCTCTCTAGAGCATATCTCCACCTCTCCAGGGTCTCCTCCACCTGTTCCCTACTCTCACTACAGATCATAATGTCATCTGCAAACATCATAGTCCACGGGGACTCCTGTCTGATCTCATCTGTCAACCTGTCCATCACCATTGCAAATAAGAAAGGGCTCAGAGCTGATCCTTGATGTAATCCCACCTCCACCTTAAACGCAGGTCCCAGTGCAGACCTCACCGCTGTCACACTACCCTCGTACATATCCTGTACCACTCTTACATACTTCTCTGACACTCCCGACCTCCTCATACAATACCACAACTCCTCTCTAGGCACCCTGTCATATGCTTTCTCTAAATCCACAAAGACACAATGCAACTCCTTCTGACCTTCTCTGTACTTCTCCATCAACACTCGCAGAGCAAACATCGCATCCATAGTGCTCTTTCCTGGCATGAAACCGTACTGCTGATCACTAATCATCACCTCCCTTCTTAACCTAGCTTCCACTACTCTTTCTCATAACCTTATGCTGTGACTGATCAGTTTAATCCCTCTGTAGTTACTACAGCTCTGCACATCATCCTTATTCTTAAAAATCGGTACCAAAACACTTTTTCTCCATTCCTCAGGCATCCTCTCACTTTCCAAGATTTCATTAAACAATCTAGTTAAAAACTCCACTGCCATTTCACCTAAACACCTCCATGCTTCTACAGGTATGTCATCTGAACCAACAGCCTTTCCATTCTTCATCCTCTTCATAGCTATCCTTACTTCCTCCTTGCTAATCCACTGCATGTCATGATTCACTATCCGCACATCATCCAACCTTCTCTCCCTCTCATTCTCTTCATTCATCAACCCCTCAAAGTACTCTTTCCATCTGCTCAACACACTCTCCTCGCTTGTGAGTACGTTTCCCTCATTATCCTTTATCACCCTTACCTACTGAACATCTTTACTAGCTCGATCCCTCTGTCTAGCCAATCAGTACAGGTCCTTTTCTCCCTCCTTAGTGTCCAACCTTTTATACAACTCTTCATGCGCCTTATCCTTAGCCTTCGCCACCTCTCTGTTTGCCATGCACCTCATCTCCTTATACTCTTGTCTACTTTCTTCATTCTCTTAGGAACGTTTGATTTTTCTGAATCTTTATTATAATAAAATTGGATTGCTGATAAAGAATAATCCTTACTCATTGTTCATGTAGCTTATGACAGGATAGTTTAACGACTGTACTCCTTTATTATGAAGACTACTAGACAGTACTACAATAATAGCCCACCTAGCTGTCTCGCTTGGTGTTTTCTAGTTACTTGCAGACATAACAACTTTCACCTGGTTGTGTCACTTTGAGGTTTAATTACAAATTTTCAGACTAACTACCCTTGTTAATCAAAACATAAATTACCTGTTCTCACATTCAATTATTACCCATTACACAGTACTAGAGAACCCACTTGGCCACTTAAGGTTAAGTGGTTGTTGCTTTTGAAGTTACTGTGTTACCCATAAAACATGTTTTGATTGACTGAAAAAATGTTTTTGACATTATTAGCCATACTGTTCAAAGAATGCAACTAGTAACATTTTAACAATGGCTTTCTGGTACTACTTTACATACATTTAAGAAAGTTTAACCATTTTAGAATACAAATGACCTCAGTTAAGAAAAAAAAAATAGAATATCTCCTTTTAATTTTGGACCACTTAGCTTACAGAATAATATGTATTAGCTATCTAATCTACATTTTGGAAGGCTCACCTTCCCTAATACAAGTTGGCAGACTGCACATACACACCTGTCTATAATGATATTCATTGTTCCTGGTGGATTGGAAGCTGTGGGTTCCACCTAGTTAATGACCAGTGATTACCTTTATTTATTTCTTTTACAGCTCTGTCTCTGTTTATTTTATTTTTGGCCTAACTGCCTTCTGCAATCATATGCCTTTGCTCAGTTTATCTAACATGTTAGCTCACTGATCATGCTCTGTTAAAGTTTTTCTGAAATCATATTAAATATTGGCTTTGTCAGCAAGCTAGCTTCCTCCCTTCTGAACATTTGCCAATTAAATAATTACAAATGGCACTGTTTAGCGCCTCTCCTCTGCCCTTCAAAAAGTAAAACAATATAGCCCAAATATATTGGGGTGGGCTCAGACTCACTGCAAAGCTTGCTCTGGCCCAGGCATACAGGGGTAATGGCACAAGGTTGCCTGAAAGAAATGTGGATCTCCCAAGCCTGGGGTTGGTGAGGCTGATAATTAGAGCAATTCTGTATCAGACATTTTGTTAGTAAAGCTAAAAAAGAAATGTCTGAAGTGTTTTGAAAGAAAAGTATATGCGTCTTGATGACGCCAGAAGAGAAAAGCTTAGAAATCATTAGAAAAAAATTAAATTAATGGTATTGAATCTCAGTTATTTGAAAGAACTGCACAGACTAAAGCTTACATGAGTGAAAACATTCCTTACTGGAGAATAGAAAACACTGTTGGAAAATTCAAACAGTATAAAGTAACTTAGAGTTGTTGTATCTTTCAGCTATTCCCAGTTAGGGGTCGCCACAGTGGAGCTCCGGTCCGCTAATGATTGGCAGTAGATTTTTTACGTACCGACTTGCCAGGCCTGACGCACAACCTTCAACGAAGGTACGCCCATTCATGCATGTCTCCACACAGAAGACGCTTTAGCTGAGAATCGAACAGGACAACGTCTTACTGTGAGGTGACAACGCTACCGCAGAACCACCACCGCAGTATAGACTGAAATTCAACACCAGCCTAAGGAAGACACTTTGCTGCACCAAAAGATTTCATGATTCGGTTTTGATCCTATTTCTGTGTGAAGGTAAGTCTTGCAATATTTAAGATTAATTCTTAAAGGTTGTGCAAATAATATATAGTGTTGTGCTACCAAACACTTGTCATTATGTGCAGTCTTTTTGGTTTAGAACTGTTACAGAGCTACTTTCCCTAAGGTGCCAGTTTTCTAATACTGGTGGAGAATGTTTGTATTTGGCAGCACACTTTAGTACCTTGGCACACAACTTGCAAAAGAATTATGCTGTTGTGCTGTAAATGGCAAACATCCTGCAATAAAGGATCAAGACCCTGACCTGACAGATATCTAAACTTCTGCTGTGCTTATTGATGAGAGTTCAGAGACCTTACCAAGAGCAAGAATTCCCCAGTCTGCTATCACTGGCCAGAGGATAACATGGGCCAACAAATTCATGCAGAAAATGCTGCCAGATTACAGTGAACAAGAAGTCCTGCTAATCTTTGAAGAAGTAGCTGAAAGGGAGATGCGGATAGTGGCTGAATAGAACAGGTGTGGCCCAATACCCCATTTTAGGATCCCAGAAGGTGTACCTTTCCCCCCAGCAGATCTTGCCAGTGATTAACAGAAGCTGAAAGCTAAAGTCCTAGCTTGATGTGAATGTAATGTTACTGTCAGGAGCCAGAGTTTTCTTACCTAGACCCTTTCAGTAAAGAAGCTAATCTGGTTTTAGATGCTCAATGTACTGTACATGGCCAGGAAGTCCTGATGAACACTGCTGGAAAGTAACTTTGTTGGTCAGTAAGTAATGTTGTTAGTCATGAAAGCCTTTCTGCAACAACCATGCAGTGAGTTCTGAAATTGACTGACTTGGACCATTATTAACATTCTTGGAGGATTTGGTAATCCTTGTGTAGGGATATTTTGCTCTGGGGTAGCTAGACCCTTCATAATAACTTGCCCCAAAGAGTTATATTCCAGGAAATGATAACTGTTTTCTTCTTAATGGAAGAAAAATAAACCCTGCTAAAATTGAGTAATTTTGAAGCAGAACAACATCTCCAAGTACATTTGAATGATATGGTAGTAGAGTGTGTAGAAATGTATAGAAACCTGAGGGATATGCAGAGACATGTCAGAACTTTCTAGGCATGTTATAAATGCAGATAAGATACTAGTCCAAAGTGGAATCCTTCCTTCACCTCAGATGATGCCTAGATACAAAAATAGGTTCATAGGCTGGTACTAGGCTATTGGCCCTATACAAGCCTAGCCATAACGATTCCTTGGATATTTCTTCCCACAATAGTTACTTCCCTGGACCCCTGTCTAGTAGGGCGACTGACATGATCTCCAGGGTGAATTTCCTATCTCCCATCCAATCATCAAGGTTCCTTTTGAAGAGGGCCAAGGAGGCGCTCTGCTTGACATGTATGGGCAGTCTATTCCAGAGTATGGGGAGTGTCTGGGTCAGGAACCTATCCCTCCAGCATGTTTTGTTCATTGTGATGACAAGGTTTAGATCCCTGGAGCATGTGGCTCTGAGGGATTGGGATTTCTTTAAGTGGAGCATGTCCAACAGCTCAGGGTTTGACATGACCTTGTATGTTAAGCAGAGATCGCCTCTGAGTAGACGATATGCCACAGAGTATAGCTGGAGTATTTTTAGACGGTCAGCATATGGCATCTGCTTTAGGCCTGTAATTCTTTTAGTGAGGTATTTCTATGGTCTTTTCAGCTGTTGCAGATGTCTTGTGAGGTACATACCAAATGGGGCATTATACTCTATAATGGGTCTAATGAGGGATGAGTACAGTGGGACAACAACCTCTTTTTTTCTGGATGAAAAGCCCTTAGTGATGAGGTGTGCCACATAGAAGGATTTCCTGACTGTTGTGGTGATGTGGTTATCGAGGGTTAGACCACTGTCCATCTGTGTCCCTAAGTCTCTCATCACACTTTCGATGTTTAGTGTACTGCCATCTATGTGGTAATTCATGGGTACATGTTTTTTTCCAAAGGGGATAACTATACATTTCTTGGCATTAAGCTTGAGCCCATGGCTTTGGCACCAGACATCTGTTTCTGTAAGGCCCTTTTGTAGAATATCCACATCATTTGGGGATGCAATAATTGCTCCCAGTTTGCAGTCATCTGCGAACTTTGTTAGCCAGAGTCCCTTAGTGTTGGCCTGTACTTCAGAGAAGTAGATGCCAAACAAGAGTGGTCTCAGGACTGAGCCCTGAGGTACTCCACTTGTCACTTGTCTGGAGCTGGATTTGGAGTTGGCTACTTTTACAGTCTGGGTTCTGTCAGTAAACCAGTTGTCAACCCATCGAGTGACGTAGGGATTAATGCCCAGCTTAGAAAGTTTATCTATGATTCCAGAGGGGGGGGGTGGAGTCGAAGGCCTTGGCAAGGTCCAGATAGGCTGTGTGGACCACCTTACCCTCATCCACAGCTCTGGAGACTGATCTGAAGAAGTCAATCAGGTTCAGGAGACAAGATCGGCCCTTCACAAACCCAAACTGGGTGGGGTCCAGTGTTTGAAGGTTGCTAATGTCTTTGTTTATAAGTTCCATAATAATGTATTCCATGCCCTTGCAGATCAGGCTCATCAGACTGATGGGACAGTAGTTCCCAGGATCCAAGGTGGATTCCCCCCTTGTGGAGTGGGATAACTGTAGCTGTGCGCCAGTCAGTGGGCACGAAGCCTGAGGTGAACTATGATTAAACATGACACTTCATTTTGTAGTTCATGTAGTATACAGCCCAGGATGTCCTCTGGTCCCATGGATGCTGTATTCTTAGCTTTGGAGAGTGCAGTTTCTACCTGTGTGGCCGTGATTACCGGAATTTGGCAGTCTTTTGGTATTGAGATGGACCCTTTAGGTGGTGAGAGGGGGGGGTGAAGTTGGCACTAAATTGATCTGCCAGGATATTGGCAATATCCTTGGGATCAGTATATTTAATGCCATTCTGTTGTAGCTCAGAGCAGTTCTGAGCATTGCCATTTAGATTCTTGACATAACTATAGAATGCCTTGTGGTTGTCTTTGGAATCTTTAGCAATTTTATTTTCGTAACTAGCTTTTGAGGATTTTATGAGGGATCTCAGCTTCTTACTGAGGCTGGTGAGGGAGTTTTTTGCATTCTGGGATTTTCCTCTTTTCTGCAACAGTTTCTTCCTTCTGTTGTATAGTTTGTTTATAGTAGGGGACCACAAGATTAGCTTCCTTTTTTGGAGGAGAGCATCTTAGTTCTATTTGGGATGGCACGATTCATGCACGAGTGGATGTGCTCGTACAGTGCCTTAGTGTAGGATTCAGCAGTCGAACTTTCAGATCCTGTCTGCATGGGTGTCATGAAGTTTGTCACTTCTGACTTCAGTAGCATGAAGTTGGCTTTGGAGAAGGTTTTTAATGAGGTTTCCTTACTAGGGGGTGGGGGTGGGATGTGGCTGTCAAGGGTGATTTGCTTATGGTCAGACCTGACCAGTGAGGGGGTGACCACTGGTGTGGAGCATCTATCTCCCATGTTGGTAATGACAAGGTCTAGGATATTGGAGCTCCTGGTGGGACAATGGATTAGTTGATCCAGGGCGTTGGAATTTATGAATTCCAAGAACCATTGGGAGAAGGTGTTGGTACCTGAGTAGTTTTCCCAGTTAATGGCAGGGTAGTTGAAATCACCCAGTATTAGGGTGTTTGGTTGTATCTTAATATTTTCCAGTATGTGTAGAAAGGTGTAGTGAGAATCTTGGGGCATGGTGGGGGATCTGTAGCAAGCTACAATTTGGATTGCAGTCTTACCTAGTGTTAGTTGCACCCGGAGAATTTCAGATGCATTGTGTTGGGCAACTGGCCTGGAGGTGTGAATATCCTTGGTGAATATGGACACTCCTCCACCTTTAGTGTTTTGGTCTTGGTTTTGTGGCCGAAAAGTGTGGTAAGAGTTGTAGCCTGGTATTGCAGGGGTGCTCTCTGGAGCCTTGAACCAGGTCTCAGTTACTGCACAGATAATGATGTTTTCCATTTTTAGGAGTGCCTCGAGAGAGTGCATTTTGAGGTTTAGACTTCTAGCATTGAGTAGCATTACCTTCAGATTTTGTATGCTTGTATCTGTTACGGTATTGGTTTTGTCCTTTGAACCTTGCCTAAAAAAGGCACTATATGGGTGGCAAGAGCTTTAGCCAGTAACCTGAATCCCAGGGGTGACAGGTGCAGACCATCTCTGGCAAAGCATCGTGGCTTGTCGATCATGTCTCCCCAGGCAGACAGATACTGGATCCCCTCTGAATGACACCAGAAGCTTGGCCAATTGTTGAAGTCAATCATTTTGTCCTTATACTGTGGTATCATTCTGGGCGAAGGCAGGATGATACCCAGGGCTAGGGTCATACCTGCCTGGGCCACATGATCCAAGAGCTCTTCCATGTCTCTTTTCACGTAGTCCAGGGAGGTACGTCTCAAGTTATTCACTCTAACATGGACAATGACAGAGTCGTATTTGTACTTGTTGTGGAGTGACTTGAGTGCATGCGTTATGTGCCAGATCCTGGCACCTGACAGGCAGCTGACTGTAATTTTCTCCTTGTTCAGCCTGGTGAGTGGGACATCAGTGTGCCTGACTATAAAGTCAACTATGACTAAAATGTTGGGTACATTGTCTTGCCTTAGGGGCTGTTGTTGGGTGGCACACTGGTGTTGTGAGCTATGTGTTACTTTGGTTGTGACTGGTGTTTGCGTTTCAGCTTCGAAGGTCCTTGTTGCTTGGGCAGGTTAATGTTAAGGGCCTCTGCATATGTGGGTTTAGTGTTGCTATGTGTGGGTGTTGATGTTGTGGGTTTTGAAGGGCTATGAGTTGCTTGAGGTGTAGTGCAGGTGTTAACCATCTCATCTTGACTGTCTAGCACAATCTTGGCCGGAGAGATCTTTGCTTCCAGTTTGGCTATGTAAGTGCATCTCTCACAGGTTGTAGTGTTGGGTGGTAGGAGGAGAGGGTTGTCTGTGTACATGAGGCAGTTGCCGCATTGCCCCAGTATGCCCAGATTCACCAGGTGGATAGGAGAAATCACCAGAAGCTGACCCTTGGACATGCCTGTTTAGGTGCTTTTTTTGTAAAGTACAAGAGCTGTTTTCCCTTACTTTTGCAAGGTACTTTGCAATTATATGCTGTTTATTGCCTATGATTAATTTCTCCTTATTGATAAGGAGAGCTGAGTGCTTGTATCAGTTTCAGGCTTCCTAGTGCTTACCAGCAGGTTCTAGAGCAAGTGTTAGTCACAGGGGTTCAGATTTTAGTGCTACTACTGAGAAGCCAGCTAGTTCTAAGGGAAAATTTGAAGAGCAGACTTTCTGGCACCTGGAATAGTTTAACTCTAGCCCCGTGGTGCTGCACGATGCGAAAAATGCACAAACACACGCGTTTTTATGCCAGAAAGTTGAAAGGGATAGAAATCAGCCCCAAAAAAAGGCTAATAAAATTACAATTTCAGAGCTGTAAACCACTCCTCTAGTGTTAGATAGGCAGTACAATGCTCACCACTCCTACTGGTAAGCAGTAGGACTTCCCTCTACCACAAGATCTGGATAGCTCTGAACACAGAAAATGAAGTCCTGAGACAAGCGAAGCCTGGGATCTGGACTGGCTAGGAAAGGTGGGAAATGAGCAAACAAGATAGTATTTTTTTTTGTTAAAACCGGCTAAACAATGCAATAATACAGTAAATAAACACAGAAAAGGCTAACACACTTGAGTGTGTAGTCCTAAACAGTAAATGCAATTAAAACTCTACAAAATTAGCAATTTAAAACTTTAAATGAAGCAAGGCAAGTGCACAACTGAAAAAGTAATACAGCAGAATAAGTAGCTAGTCTACATATATAGAGAAGTCTATATATACAGAAAAGCAGCTAAAACACACAAACAATTCAGATGCAGTGCAACCTAGAGCACTTGAGTTGTAGCAGTATTAAGGCAAATACAGTTATAATAAATGCAGTAAAATATACTCTATATTTCCAAAATGTTTGAAAAGCACAGTCAGAACGCAAGGAGATTCAGGCAAATTTTTTTAAGAAAGGGAGAAAGGAGGAACAGAAAGCCTTCTCAGATGTTCTCTCTGTGTTAGGTAGAATGAGCTAATGACACTAGACTGGGAGGAGTGTCCCAGATCAAATTTACATTAGGGGCGGGCAACTGCAAAGCCACCAAGTATAACAACAAGACACCAACTGGGAGGGAGGGTGGAGACCAATGCTAAAGCTATTAGCCTACACTCTTTAGACAGTAAACATTAAAAAAGCACAAAAGAACCAGCCCCCATAGCCAGCAGACAATTAAGACAATCCAGCCACAAAGGTAAAGAAAGGCTTCTGCTAATTCAAGATGGCCCTTTCATGTGCTTTCAACAATCACTGTAAAGACAAACAGGCCCAGAGCCAGCAAATCTGAACTGGGCCAGTGCTAAAGCTATTAGCCTACACTCTTTAGACAGTAAATACTACATAAATCTTTATGACAGCAGTGAGCCACAGAATGAAAGTTTTTAAACAGATAAAGGAGCAAAGAGACTCTACAGAATGCTTTTAACTACAAACAAATCAGTTACCCGTGCAGATTAGTTAATATCAATAAAATATAGTAAAAAGTACACAGCAGGCAATAAAAAGTGCTATATATAAATTGCTAGAAGCAATAATCAGTATAAATAAGTGAAAAAAACAAGATACTTATATATCTCAGATCAGAGATGTAGTCGACGCCCCTCCTCCACTCTGCTCTGTGTGTATAGACAGAAATCCTCACAAAGTTAGGGCTTAAATACCAGAAGATACAACTTTAGACAACTTTTTTTTTTTCAAAAAAGCACAAAAGAACCAGCCCCTAGTAGCCAGCAGCCAATTAACACAATCCAGCCACAAAGGTAAAGAAAGGCTTCTGCTAATTCAAGATGGCCTGTTCATGTGCTTTGAACAATCGCTGTAAAGACAACGGGCCCAGAGCCAGCAAATCTGAACTGGGACAATACTAAAGCTATTAGCCTACACTCTTTAGACAGTAAACACTACATAAGATAACTGGCTTCAATAATTGTTTAAATATCTGGTGTAAGCCACGGTGGTGCAGCAGTTAGTGTTGTCGCCTCACAGCAAGTGGTTCTCCCATTCAATTCTCGGCTGGAACGCCTTCTGTGTGGAGTCCGCATGTCCTCCCCGTGGTCGAGTGACATTAAAGACATGCAGGTAGGTGCGAGCGTGAATAGGCATGCCTTTGTTGAAGGTTGGGCATCAGGCTGGCAACTCGGCACCATAAAAATCCACTGCCAATTGTGAGCGGACCGGAGTTTCGCTGTGGTGACCCCTAACCGGGAAAAGCCGAAAGTCTTTATCTGGTATCATTACAGGGGTATTCAGTATGTACCAGCATGGGATGAGATGCTCAACAATCCAGCTTGCTTCACTAAGGATGGCCTGTACCTCTCATTTCAGGGCTTTTGCATACCAGCTAAAGCCTTTGCTGTCCCATAATGCCTTCTTTATGCAGAGTCCAGTTGATGGATGTTCCAGCCTAATGAATGTATCAGTCCCAATATCACATTGCATTAAGATGGCTCTCTTTAATGCCAGAAGGCTGAGAAATAAATTGCACTTATCACGAGGCACATCTGCATTTGGAAAACATCCATGCCTGCGTAGTTACTAAATCTTGCTGTAAATGTAACACTCCTATACCAGTGTTGTGTCCTCATCATGCTTTCAGGCCCAATGGTAACTGTGGTGTAGTCCCCATATCTGTCAGTTAATATATTACCTCCATGCAGTTCCCTAGGGACTCACAGACTGAACTCACTGAACTACAGATCACTCGAGGTAGAATTAATGATCAACTAATAGCTTGTTACAGAACATCTTTCTTTTCTCTTGATGAAAATGTATGATTCCTCAGTGTAGTAAATGATCTTCCTAATAACAAAACTCTTTTACTATGGGTGACTTTAACTAATCTTCAGTAAACTGGGACACCTACGCCTCTTCCTCCAATGTAGGATATGCTCAAAAATTCCTAGACTTAATAAACAAAAATTCCCTTGAGCATTTAATAAATAAACTGATTAGAGGGCACAGTATTTTTGGTCTGATTCTTATAAACATGGCTACCTCATGCAGTACTCCTGTGATAACTCCTTCTCCAATGCAGTCTGACTGCAGGAGGGTGACCTACTCCTTTAAACTCCCAAATGCTTTTGCAACAAACCCACTGAATTTAAGGACTACAAACATGCAAATAGCCTACAATGTGATAAAATATGAAAATTCACTTATGCCAGTAGCTCTCCATACCTTAATACAATAGAGAGATTCACTAAGGAATTCTACACCTATTTAGAACCAAGTATCATGAGAAATTCAAAAGCAAACCACCCTGGTGGTCCAATGGCATAAATAACTATAAAACAAAAGAAAGAAACGTCTTAATTTATTTAATAATTCCAAAACCTATCTTCTGTAGGATAACATCAAAAGTATTACAAAAACAAAACGGACAATATCAGATCCACTAAAGAAACCAATGATATTTAGGCTGGCGTCTGAAGCCAAAGATAACCATAAATCCTTATTTAGAGGCCTCTGATGCAAGAGGCTTAAGGTATCACACAGTTAGAAGTCTAGCTTTGCTAGATTTTTCTTTTTCTGTTTTTTAACCAGTTGGTTACTTGTGTGACCTTCTTACTCTTTGTTTTAGTTTGTTAGTTGGGATATTTTGTAGACAACCTAATGTTTATGGATATCTGCTGGGTATGACAACCCTGTGTTTCCAAAGGTCAAACATTCCTCTTATGCTGTATTGATGATGTCATAAGAAGGCAGAAACATGCATGTCCACAGCTAGAGGGGTTTGGCTTTAATGGCCTGAATTTGTCCATAAATAGACTTAAAAATGAAAGTAAAAGAAGAAGTCATGGACATTCAGAATTGCCATTTAGCTGAAACACCTGATATCCTTAAAGGGTGATTTGCATATATGCAATGAGGCCTCTGATGCAAGAGGTTTAAGGTATCACACAGTTAGAAGTCTAGCTTTGCTAGATTTTTTTTCTGTTTTTTTAACCAGTTGGTTATCTGTGTGATCTTTTTACTCTTTGTTTTATTTAGCTATCTTAGAAAACTAAAAAAAAAATACCCTGAATTGCTCAGAATTTATTTATAACAGTGCCTCCTTTTCTGACCCAAATGACATTGGGAATATACTTGCCAACATATTTAGTGCCAATTTTACCCCTGAGAATTCAGTTCAAAGTCTCAAAATATATGAATCTCTTACTCTCTCCAATTATCTCTAAAGACCATTTACTGAAAGTGCTAAAAAGACAAAAACATTTCCTCCATGGTACCTGATACTATATCTGGTTGCTTGATTAATAGTGTTAAATATGTCCTTGCAAACACATTCCTCACACTGTTTAAGTTTAGCTTCTGGCTTTGTCCCTAATGAGTATCACACAACAGTGATGATTCTTGTCGATAAGGATAGTATTACAACCATCCTGGGTATCAAAGGGTGCAACTGAAAAACCAATAAACAAACCAACCCGGCAAGTCAGGACCCGAAAGCCAGCAGCAATAATAATCCAATAAGTTGTATTAAATAGCGGTAGCCAAGTAATTCTGAAGAAGCAACGATCTTTATTAAAACCAAAACAATAAACCAAGCGCTTTCACCCGAATACTCTTGAGCTTTTTCAAGGATAAATATATAAGCATTGCTACAAACGATCTTAAATAGTCCAGTTCATGTCACATGATGGAATTAATTAACTTATAATTATATCCTGCAGAAACCTTAAAGAAACAATACACTAAAATTTGAAAAGCCAAAATATATGTATGAATAACTTATAAAAACTTTCATTCAATAATCATACATATCATAAAAGGTGAATAATAAAAACCTTCTAGCAATAAAGTTTGTGTTTGAAAATGTATTTCATAAAAAAACTTTAGACTTAAACCTCCTGTTCTAATAAATAAGTTTGAAGTTCCAATTCTCTATAGTATAATTTATAGCATGTGCTGACTGGAGGGTACATCTCTTCCAAAGTTCTAATAAAACAAGTAGATAGGAATCCTACCCATAAAACTAACACAATGCCATGGATACCAATGTAAAAAAATATAATGAAAATAAAGTAAATAGAAATGAACATACAAATACACATACGGATACTAATAACGAATGAAAAAGGGGGTTAATGTATAAAAAACTCCCTGTGGTGCCGCAACATGTAAAGAGAGGAGGGTGGGTGTGAAAATATCATAGGCGGGCTTTTCTTAATTTTAAAACACTCTTAATATTGATACTATCGTTCAAACCGGGAAACTTATTAGAGTTGAGCTTCAGTTGCCAATATAGTTCACGATACTCTAACCTTGCTTCCCAGCTACCACCTCTGGTGTCTTGTGTTACTTGCTCTAATACAATAAATTTAATATTCATTTTTTCACATGTTAAAGAGTGTTTATAAAAAGCATTACTCTCCTTCTGTTTAACAACATCATTAAAATGTTCGTAGACCCTTCTCCTTAAATGGCGCTCCGTTTTTCCTACATAAAAACTATCACAGGTTTTACATATCCCTAAATAGACTACCCCCTTTGTACCACAATTGTAATATTTCTTTGAAATAAAATTAAATTTCCTGGAAGGAATGTTAATTCGATCATGATCAACCATAGCATGGCATTGCTTACACTTGCCACATGCGTATGTACCAAATTTCCTTTTATTTCCATCCATCTCTAGAGTGAACTTAGTTTCAAAAACTTCTTTCAAGTTCTTATTTCTTTTTCTAACAAAGTGTGGTCGCTCTGAAACAAAAATTTTTGTTTCTTCATGGAGACTAAGGATGGGCCAGTATTTAGAGACAATACACTCAATATCTTCAGAATTCCTATTATAGGTGTAAATAAAACTGTTTTTACCATCCATTGTATTCTGGTTATCCTTCTGTAAAGGGTTAGAAGAACCTATTCCCAACAAAGGGGGGGTACAAAGTATCCCTTTTTTGACTAATCTCTTGCACCAAATCTTCAAACAGCTTATCCGGGTAACCTTTCTCTAAGAAAAAACTTTTTAGAGTGTGTACTTCTTCATTAAAATCTTCTAATGCACTACACATTCGAGAAGCCCGAATCAACTGTCCCTTAATAATACCCCTCTTTTGGAAGTATGGATGTCCACTATTGTAGTGGAGGTAGGAATTGGAGAATTAACTCTTTCTATATAATTTGGATTGAAAACATTGGTTACCATAGTCTTTAACTATGGTTACATCTAAGTAATGCAATTCATTCTTGTCTATGTTGTGTGTAAACTTTAGAAATGATGTGGTGTTGTTAATATAATGCAAGAATTCAAAAAAAACTCTCCTCACTACCCCTCCAAAAAATACAAATGTCATCCAAAAACCTTCTATAGTACAAAATATCATGGTGCCATTTACTGGAAAAAACAAATTTCTTTTCCCAAAAATATAGAACAATGTTTGCATATAAGGAGGCACATGAGGCCCCCATTGCCACACCTTTTCTCTGACGAAAAAATTCACCATTAAAATGAATGAAATTGTTCTCAAGGACAATTTCCATGAACTCTAGTATAAGATTAATTGTTGTGGGGGTTTGGCCCACCTCTGTTGCCAAAATGTGTCCAAACCATTCTAGTCCTATTCCATGAGGAATACTCGGAAAGAGTTCCACCACATCCACTGTGACCATTAAGGCTTGGGAATTAAATAAACTTTGGTCAACATGTCTCAAAAAATCCCAGGAATCCCTACAGATATGGACTATGGAAGCTACAAAAGGTTTTAAAATCGTGTCAATATATTTGGCCATCGGTTCCGTAATACTGCCTGACCCCGCTACTATAGGTCTAAACTTGAGTGGTTCTAAAGTCTTATGCGTCTTAGGAATACCAAAAATTTGTGCAATTCTTGGTTTGTCCACAAACAAATAATTATAAAGTTGTTCATTTATAACTTTCTGTAGGAGGTGGTCATAAAGCTGATATTTAATTTTAGCATAAGCAATGTTTATTTCATTTTTGGAAACTAGTTCATATTGATCCCAGTCCTTATAGGTTCATAGGTTCATAGGTTCATGCTAGGCTATCTGCCCAAGGGCATTTATAAGCCTAGCCCATAGTTATTTGGCTTTCGCCACCCCTTTAGTTTGAATAAAACTATGCCTATTATTTTGCTGTGCCTCTGTCAAGCAGTGACACTGAAGTAATCCCTGGGGTATATCTGCGATCCCCCATCCATTGGTCAAGATTCCTCTTGAACAAGGCCAGCGAGGTGCTCTGCCTCACATGTACCGGGATTTTGTTCCACAGCAGAGGGAGTCTCTGGGTGATGAATCTGTCCCTCCAGCATGTTCTATTAATAACCGTGTCAAGGTTTAAGTCTCCCACCCTTGTGGTTCTGAGGGATCTAGATTTTTGAGGTGAAGCATATTCATCAAATCAGGGTTTGACATGGCCTTATATGTCAGGCACAGGTCACCTCTGAGCAAGCGGTATGAGACTGAATAGAGCTGGAGTTCTTTCAGTCGGGCAGCATAAGACATTTTTGAGACCCTTTATCCTTTTGGTGAGGAACTTTTGGGGCCTTTCCAGCTGCTGCAGGTGTCTGGTCAGATGCATTCCGAATGGGGCATTGTACTCAATCATAGGTCTAATGAGTGATGAGTACAAGGGCGATGACCTCCCTTGATCTAGATGTGAATCCCTTCATGATCAGGTGGGCAATGTAGAAGGTTTTCCTAACTACTTTAGCAACATGAGTGTCAAGCGAAGGCTACTGTCAACCTGGGTCCCCAGATCCCTGATGACTTCTTCTGTGCTCAGTGGATTGCCACCTATATGGTAGCTAGGGGTAACCTTGTTTTTCCCGAAGGGTATGACTATGCATTTCTTGGCATTTAACTTTAGGCCATGGCTCTGGCACCAGTTATCCATTTCTGTGAGGCCCTTCTGAAGGATATCTGTGTCAGATGTGTTTTCGACTATGGCCCAGTTTGCAGTCATCTGCAAACTTTGTCAGCCATAACCCTCCTGTGTTTGCTTGTACTTCAGAAAAGTAGATGCCGAACAAGAGTGGACCCAGGACTGAGCCCTGTGGGACACCACTTGTGACAGGCTTTGAGTCTGACATGGCTCCAGCAACTCTGACCCTGTGGGTTCTGTCACTTAGCCAGTTTGCAACCCATCTTGTGATGTATGGGTTTACATTCAAGCTGATGAGTTTTTTGATGATACCTGAGTGGGGTATTGTGTCGAAGGCCTTTGCCAGGTCAAGGTAGGCTGTATGGACTGCCTTTCCCTCATCAATGGCCTTGGTGACTGTCTTGAAAAAGCCAACCAAGTTTAAAAGGCATGATCTGCCTTTGACAAAGCCAAACTGGGTTGGATCCAAAGTCTGCAAGTTTCCTATGTCTTTATTTATGAGTTCCATTATGATCCTCTCCATGGCTTTGCAGATAAGGCTTGTCAAGCTAATGGGACGGTAATTTCCAGGGTCGGTGGAGGCACCGCCCTTGTGAAGTGGGACCACAGTCGCCGTGCGCCACTCCTTGGGTACGTATCCTGAGGTGAGGCTAAGATTAAACAGCTGTCCTAACTGCGGGTTTAATTCCTCATTGAGTTCATGGAGCACACAGCCGGGGACACCATCCGGTCCCATGGATGCTGTGTTTTTTGCTTTGGAGAGAGCAGTTCTCACCTGGGCGTTGGAGATGTTTGGGGGCTACAATCCTCTGGTATAGATATCTCTCCTTTTGGGGAGGGGGGAGAAGTTTGCACTGAACCTGTCAGCCAGTATGTTGGCAATGTGTGTAGGTTCAGTAATCTTCACATCATTTTGAACTAATTCTGAGCATATCTGGGAGTTTCCTCCTAGGTTTCTAACATAGCTAAAGAAGGCCTTATGATTGTCTTTTGAATCCTTGGCGATTTTTCTCTCAAAATTTGCCTTGGATGATTTTATGAGAGCTCTTAGTTTTTACTTATAATGATCAAAGGTGTCTTACCTTTCAAGGATTTTGCTCTATCTTGTAGTAGCTTCCTCCTTTTGTTGTAGAGCTTGTTTATGGCTGGGGTCCACCAGACTGGACGCTTGCCTTTGGTACAAAGAGTCTTAGTTTTGTTTGGGATTGCCTGATCCATGCAGTCCTGTAGGTGCTAGTAGAAGGCATTTGTAAGTGATTCAGCGGTTTGAGTAATGTTTACCACTGGCTCAGGGGCCTTAAAGGAGACCACACTAGTTTTTAGAAGTGTGAAGTCGGCTTTTGAGAAGTTTTTCACTGTGGTCTTTTTGTTTCAGGTGGGGCGGGATGAGGACCTCCAGCGAGATTAGTTTATGATCTGATCTCACCAGTGAGGGGTATACTTCAGTGTTGAACATTGTGATCCCATGTTCCTGATGATGAGATCAAGTATGTTTTCTCCTCTTGTGGGGATGGTGACTAGTTGTTCCATGGCATTTGAGTTTATGAACTCCAGGAACCTTTGGGCTAGAGTGTTTGGGCTTGAGTAGTGTTCCCAGTCTATATTAGGGTAGTTGAAGTCACCTAGTATGATGGTGTTTGGAGATACATTTATCCCTCCATTGTTTTCAGGAAGGCCATGTGAGGTTCCTGAGTTTGAGAGGGTGGCCTGTAACATGCTACAAATTGCAGAGCAGTCTTGCCTATGGTTAATTGCACCTGGATGGTCTCCGATGCATCGTGCGTTGCCACCAACCTTGAGGTGTGGGTGTCCTTTATGAATATGGACACCCCCCCTCCTTTCTTGGTGTTGTCCGGATTTTGGGGCCGGAACGCATGATATGAGGTGAAACCTGCTAGTGCTGGGGTGCTCTCAGGAGCCTTGAACCAGGTTTCTGTCACAGCACAGACATCGATGTTCTCCATACTGAGAAGGGCCTCGAGATCGTACATTATGAGATTGAGACTTCTGGCATTGAGCAGCATTACCCTTAGTTTTTTTTACTTATTTGTGTTCTAGGGTGGTAGGTTTAGAATTTGAGCCTTGCCTAAAAAAGGCACTATGGGGGTGGCAAGAGCCTTTGCCAATATCCGGAAGCCTAGGGTGACAGGTGCAAGCCGTCCCTTGCGAAGCAGCGTGGCTTGTCCAGCATGTCATCCCAGGCAGACAGACATTGGATCCCCTTTGAATGACACCAGAATTTAAGCCAATTATTAAAGCTGATCATCTTATCACTGTATTGTGGCATCATTCTAGGTGAAGGTAGGATACTGCTCAAGGTCAGGGTCATACCTGCCTGGGCTACATAATCAGAGAGCTCCTCAATGTCTCTTTTCATGTAGTCCAAGGAGGTATGTCTCAGGTCGTTGACACCAGCGTGGACAATGACTGAGTCGTACTTGTACCTGCTGTTGAGAGACCTGAGTGCTTGTGTTATGTGGCGGATTCTAGCGCCCGACAGGCAGCTTACTGTGACCTTCTCCTTACTCAGTCTGGTGAGCGGGACATCAGTGTGTCTGACTATGGAGTCACCTATGACAAGTATGTTTGGTGTTGTATTTGGCCTTAAGGGCAGTGACTGCTTTGCACACTGATTTTGTTGTTTATGTGTTGTTTGTGTGGTGTATTGAGTTTGCAGTTGCTTGGGTGTCTGCTTTGGAGGCCTCTGCTGTTTAGGTAAATTTTACTCAGAGCCTCCAGTATGTCTTAGTGTGTTTATGTGTTTGATTCAGTGGTGTGGTTGAGTTATGTGAGACTGGTATTGTGGTGTGTGTAGTTGCCTTCTCCTCCTGCCTGGTCTTGCCAGTCCTGAGTTGAGAGAGCTCAGCCTCCAGTCTGGCTAAATAGCTGCATCTCTCACAAGTGTTAGTGTTACATGGGAGGAGGAGATGGTTGTCCGTGTACATGAGGCAATTGTAACATTGTCTCAGAATTCCCAGATTCACCAAATGGGCAGGAGAGGACGCCAGCATCTGACCCTTCGACATGCTAGAAAGAATTATGAGTTGGTATGAGACAGAAAAGTAGTGGGCTTAGCAGGGAAGTGGGCACTCCTTGGGGTTTTGCTAGTGAGAGATTTGTATAATATAGGAGTGCTTGACCTGCAAAGAGAATGCTTATAAGACAAGGGATATGCTTATAAGACAAGTGCTGAGCTTTTGAGAAGAAAAAGCTATTTGGAACAAGTGCTGCACTTTTTAGTGTAGGTGTAAACTGTTTAGGTTCCTAACAGAGCAGTTCTAAGGGAAAAATTGAAGAACAGACTTTCTGGAGCCAGAAAGAGTTTAACCTTGTTTAACCGGCGCTGCCCGATGCTGCTCTAGTGGCAACTCCGCGCTAAAGCACGTTAAAGCGTGCTTGATAGCAGGGGCTGGAAAGAAGCAGGAATAGACCCAAAAGGGAAAATAAAACTACAGTTTCAAGTCAGTAACCACCTCTACGGGGGGCAGGGAAGCTGCTCAATGTTAGTCACTGCCACTGATGAACAGAGAGACCCTCCTTCAGCCCAAGCAAAAATGGCCTCACAGAAACTTTCAAACAGTTCAGGAACAGCAAGCCTGTAATTGAACTTTTTTAACTCTCAGAAAAGTGGGAAAAAAGCAAGATTTTTTTTTTGTTTTATGTTTTTTACAGAGATAGCAGAGGTTCACAAGTAATATCAAGTTATAACAGTGCAGTAAATGACCCCACACAAGAGTGCTAGGTCAAGGACAGAAAATATGCAAGTTTTAAGAAAAAAAGATTTAAAATTAAGTGCAAACAGGAAATTCAGCAAACAGCTTTTGGTTGTGCTCTAAATACAGCTACTAATACAGAAATCAAGTTTAACAAGCCAGAAAATGCTCAAGCTAGGCAGCTATGCAGAAAAACTTAGCAAATAAACAGAGAAAAAATACTTAAAATCTCAAAAGTGGCTCCCTTCTTCTCTCAGTGTTTTTTCCTCTTGGAGGGTGCTTTACCAACAGCCAAAAAGCCTGAAAAGACGCTCAAACCACGAGGCAACTAGGTTTTAAGAGAGGAAGATGAAGGAGTTATGGAAATGACCCCTAGTGGCCTGTAACATGTTATGTATGTGGGCCTCATAATCTGCCTTATACATCAAGACTGTTCCACCCCCTTATCAGGTTTCATAACCCTGCACCCTTCTTGTCTCAAACGATTAATCAACTCTACCTCCTTATCACTCAAGTTGTTAGGGGTATTAATGTGTTTTTGTCGTTCTATTCCCCTAATATCCCTTTCGACCAACTCTTCAAAAACTTTCAAGGTTACCATCCTGGGTAATTACAGACTTATCAGCCCTATAAGCCTCAGTTGCAAAGCCATGAAATATATTATAACTGACATCATAAGCTGCAATATCAGGACTCTTATTAGACTTGACCCCCAACAATCTGGTTTTCTGAAGGGTAGATCTTGTATATTCAGTCTAGTAAATTTCTTTGAAAAAGTTACATAGGCTGTAGATACTGGCCATGGGGCGTATCTTGACCTGGCTAAGGCCTTTGACACCATTCCCCATGCTGGCATCATGTAAAACATAAATACTTTAAAAATCAACCCATATGTGGTAAAGTGGACAGCAAAGCGGCAGAAAGACAGAACCCAGACAGTGCAAACTGCAGGTGTTTCATCTGAAAATATTAAAGTGGCCAGCAGTGCAAATCAGGTCTCAGTGCTGAGAGCTGTCCTTTTTGGTATTTACTTCTCAGATCTCCTAGCACAGAGAAATACCTCTGGCTACAAAGTGTGCAGACAATTGCAAACTGGGGGTTGTTATTAAGTCACCCCATGCCACCCAAGCCCACCAGAAGGAACTTGCCCTGGTAAACTTGTGATATACTAAAAATGTGCTCAGACTAAATGTTAGAAATAAAAAGTATCCATATTTTTGGCAGACAATGCCTCCTCTCATTATACTGTCTAGACAACAAACCTCTACAAAAATGAAAATGTAGTTGGAGACCTAGGTACTTTGGTTGATAACTCCCTCTGTTTGGTACATCATGTAACAACAGTTGTCAGGAAATCCTTTTATTTAGCCCTGCTAATTGCCAAAGGGATAACATCAAGTTCTAAACAGGTAATCGCTGCCTTATACTTGGCATTGATCAGGCCAATTTTTGAGCACAATGCCCCAATTGGGACGTATCTCTCTAAATATATCAAACAATTAGAAAAAAAAGTTCCTAATCAAAAAGATCACAGGCATAAAGTCCCTCAGCTACCAAATGAGACAGTAAGCCCCATCTATTTATTTAATGTCTTATAGTCATTTTTAGGAGAGAACTCTGGCTTGCTACCATGCCATTAGAGACCTGATGGTCCTGGACCCTCACTTTGCATTATACTCAGACTTCCAACAACTTAACATATCAAGTGACTTATTGAACAGGTCATGTCACTAGCATTATAGAAACCTGGTGTTAAGCTACCATATAGCCATGTTCTGAGTGGCAAGCTTGGAGTGGAAAAGACAAAAAATACAGCTACTGGAGAGATTCTTTTGACTAGGGGTCTATGCAGTGCTATAACATTGGTGCGCCTGTATGCTTCATACTTGGAGTGGCACTGAAGTTCTGCACTGACATTTATTATGGTCCCCTACACTCTATCCTTGAAACCCCATTTGAATTGTGGATCTGATAGCGTTATTAATAAAGTCTGGTAGGAGGCACCAGTGTATATCACTTCCCATCTGTTATATCAATATATAAACAGCGTCCTTTCTAATGCTGAGAGCCTTGCTGGAGAATTTGCATTACTTTCTAGCAGCATTGAAATACCTGAAGAATGTCTGATGGATCAAGGGACCTCTTTTATATCTTAGCTGACATGGCCAGATACTCATAACACCAGCAAACAAACTGCTTAGTGAAATTTTTCATCCAGATACTGAAGACGGTATTCTATAAGCCCACTGAACAAGAAGGGAAATCTGAATTCTGTTGTTGTCTTCTGTCTAATGTATGGGGGAGTGCCACAACTTTCCATTATTTTCTCCTTTGAATAATTATATGGGTGTCAACCAAAGGGACTGCTGGATATAGCAGAAGAGGCATGGGATGGAATATATGACCAAGATGCTGGAGAGACTAAAGGTTGTACTGCCACTAGCAAAATAACATGTTCCTAAAGCTCAGGAAGGTCAGACCCTCATGTATAATAGGATTACAAGCGTCAAAAAAATTAAATGTGGAGACTATGTGATGATATTATTCCAGCTTTGGTCACCTGTCAGGAACCCTGTGGAAATCATCAACAGAGTGGGACCAGTTAAGCATAATATTTTCTGATCTGATAATTAAAAACAGCCAAACAAATCTACTGTATAAATGTTCTGAAACTGTAGTGTATTAGAGAAACCTGTAGTAGCCACATGTAACCTGGGGCAGATAGTGGGACTCATCCCTGGTTCAGAAGTAATAGCCAGAGAAACCTTGTCCACCAAAGAAAGGAGGCAAATGAGGTAATCAGTAAAAATAAGGATGCATTTTCTATGATATGGTAATATGATATTGTAACTGAGCCAGATCAATACTAAACTTAAGCCTTGTAGGTTTTAGTGTTACTAATGCATAAACGAAGATGCTTCCCTGATCACAAAATAAATCATATAACTGTAGAACTGTTCAGACTTGTAAATACCATTGCACAATGAATATCTACAGTTTCCTGCCTGCTACCCATTGCAATCTTCTCTTCTATGATTGTACTTTGTAAAATGTATGTTTTCCTGCTCTCTTAACCTAGATCATAACTGAAAAGGGTACATACCCTAATTCACCAACCTGCTTAACAAATACAAATAAATTGAAGACCCCTGCAAAAAATGGAATAACCTTAATTACTACGCAGACATGATGGAGGAATACATTTCTGCAACAACTTCAGGCATACACCTTCCAGTTTAGTTCCAGCCCCATATGCTACACAACTTTGTCAACTAACAGAAATAAGGGCCTGCCATGTATCTCACAAATGGACCTAACAAAAGGACACTGACAGAAGACCAAATGAGAATATTACTTTTTTACTAGTAATATTTTATGCTCTCCTCAGATGTGGGTTGCAGAGGGCTGCTTTAACATCTCAGTGGTTGATGAGCAGGTTTCAATGGCCACATAGCTGTTGCATAGTACATATCTCAATGATGCTTATTTATAGTCAAGATTGTGCTATGTATCTACTGAAAGTGCCAGCATTATTCAACTCTATTAAGGATGCTAGGCTAGTCTGATCAAGGGTAACATTAGCCTGGAAGATGCCCAGTGCCTTGAATACATTGTGGGTGGCAGAAGTGTAAAGTTTATGGTGGAAAAGATGGAGGCTTTTCAAGGTTGACCTGAGAGCATAAACAAAAATAAGGGCTTTATCGGTCCCTCATTTATCTGTCTTGACCACCTTCTCACAGACCTGACTAGTGGCTGCTGCCTCAACCAGATGATATGGACTGGTACAGAGTTATTTTGTGCAGATCCTGTCCTGAATAACAGCTAGCATTAAACAAGAGTCTATTCTCGAGATGGATGCTTTGGATGTTGATCTGGGGGTCTAGGGGCCTTGCTGTTACAAATGATATATATCTACACACACTATATATATATCTACATATCTACATATATATATATATATATATATATATATATATATATATATATATATATATATATATGTATATAAAGATTTAAAAGGTACAAGACTGGGGCACAGGGAGGTACTGAAACCTTACAGGACCTGACTGTTCATAACTAGCATCACATCTTCAATCTATTTAGACATCCTGACAAGTGGGTATGACATTTTTGCTAACAATAAACAATAGGGAAAAACTGAGCCATACTATTGGAAGATGACAAGAGACAGTACAAGTGTGAAAATATACCTGTCACACTGCTGATGAGACACCCTACATCGACAGGCATTCTGTTTAAAGACTTCTTCTCTGTCTTTTTTCTGTACATCTTATTCTATTTTTTTAACTAAAAAAAAAACAGTTTATATACAACCTGAATGTCCCTATCTACATCTTCCTGTAGTCAAATTTCACCAACAGCTTCCTTTTGGAATAATACATAATAACAAAAGGAAAAGGAGAAAGACTAATGGGGCATTTGGGGAAGAAAAATAGATACCATATGACATTACAGCTACTGAACTGAAATTGTTATCTGTTGAAAATATAGAGACATGTAAATCTTGAAATTAAGTTCTCCCTTTCCATAACATATCTACACAGAAATTGCTTTTGTTAATAAAGCACAATAAACAAATGTAATTATTTTATATGTCACACCAAACAACAATTAATAAAAAGTTAATTATCAAGGAAAATCCCCTGGGCTCCAGGAGGTAATATTTTGCCACCTGAATTGGAGTTTAATGTAGATAAAACTTCTTAACTAAATTGAAAAGGTGCTATTGACTCAACAGAGCATCTAAGATCTAACCTTCTTATCAACATAAATAAAAAATAAAATATAAAACCAGTCTAATTAAATATATTGAACAATACTGTGGGTAAAATAGAAGTTAAATGTAAACAACTCTTGGAAGTACTTGTCTCTGGGTCACTCAATTACAAAACCACTCAAAAGAAGTCTTACAGTCACCAGCAGAGAAACAGTAACAGTTTTGAGTCTGCCTAAGCTAAGACTCATAGCAGTGTATGAACTGGTGAAAAAACTTGTACTAGCGCATACTAAATATCAATGTGTTTCAATAAATGCTGGATTCAATGACCTGTGAACTGTATCCTTAAATGATATGAAAAAACTAAAGATCCATTGATGGAACACCTCCTTTTACAATAGGTCTGTATCGTTTTTGTGAAATTCTCCTATCACCAGAAATCAGATTATTGTTTTACCATAGCAAGATATTGCAGTAACTGTATGCTAAAATCAGAGGATATTTTAATATATTGGGAAGGTACTCCATATGACTATCACTTTTTAGAGAAGGATTACATGGAAGCCACTATGGCTCACATTTTCACTGCGGAAAAATGAAAAAGATATTAAAACATTTTTTAGGTGAGATGCTACTAAAATATCTGGACAACTTAGACTCCTTGAAAGTAATAACACAATAAAGGTTTATTTTTGTAATGTGTATACAATTAGGATCAACTCAGGCAGATCACAAATATGTATAATATTAAAAATGTAGCTGTTATTGAGGCACAACACACTGTTAATGTATATACAGATAAATGTAATGCATTTAAGGGTATACAGGAAAAAAAAACCCTCTGATGGTGGTAAATTAATACTCCTGCATAAATCAATCAAAACAACATTAAAACACATCAATGAAGAAATTATGGCACCTGCCTTTTAAAATAGTTTAGGCATTAAGAGACTTTATAGTTTGTCACCGAAGTCCATAAATACATAGTGAACAGCTTACAGAATTTTTGCCTAAACTTAAAGTGTTGCCATGTGAACCTATGACACTGCTGGGAGACTTCATTTATCCAATAGAAGACTTGGAAAACTTATTATCTATTACTAATATCTCATTAAGATCTGGAGTTTTGGGTATAACTAAGTTTAGGGAAATGTCTGAAGTGGTAAATACATACACAAGATAGAAAAGTATATCATACTTAATTTTTAATCAACACAGCAAACATTGTCACACAGGTGCAAGTTATAGAGCACCCTAGAATCATCAGCTCATAATGCAAGAATGTTTAATGTAACATCAAAAATAAAATGCACAAAAAACACAAATTTCCTGTATAATAAATTGAATACTGATAAACTTAAAATCAGACTTTAGCATTATTCATGGGACACACACATCAATACTACAATAAAATCAGTTAACAGGAAGCTAGGCTCCCTTTACAGGATTAAACCCTTCCTTACTCCAACAGCTAGAACTTATATTGCCCACACCCATCTTATCTCTACCCTCCTCTACACCTCACCCATTTATACCAATCTTTCCAAAAACAACCTCAACAAACTGGCAGCCTCCTATAATAACGTTGCCAGATTTGCCACAAATTCCCCGTTTAGAATCCACCATTGTCACAATCTAAACCAACTTGGATGGCTAGAACTCTATAATCAACCTTTATTTTACCAACTTATTATCACACACAAGATCCTCTATCATCCTAGTAATACTCCAATACTCACTAGCCTTATTACCCCCTACATAAATCTTACAACCCTACTCTCAGCAAATAAATTACTAGTATCTATACATAAATCCAACAATAAGGCTGGGGACTGACTGTTCTCCAACACTGTGGGTAAAACTTGGAACCTGCTTCCCAGAGAACTCTCATCTCTTTCCTCTACACTACTTTTTAAAAAGCAACTTAAAGAATACCTTAAAACTCACTGGCTATGTCCATTCACCAACCCAGACTAATAATCTCCTTCCTTCATGCTTAATGTATACTTATCTTACTATTGCTGTGCTTTGTTCCACCTTTCCATTAACCTCAGAGAGTATGAGCTGTCAGCTAACTAATGTTGGTACTAACTTAGCCTTTCTTAGAAACTACTACAGACCCTGTACTTGATTAGCAAGCTTTCTACTGTATCAACCTGTCTCTACCTTATAAATATGAGTCACTATTGCCTTGTAAAAATATGTCAATTATATGATTACTAAGCCGCTATGTAAATATCTTGTATTGTAGTCTTAAAAATGTACTGTACCTGATGTTGCTATTATCTGTAGTGGAGCTTTTTTCCCCTGGCCTCTACTGAAAATGGACATATATCCAGTTGGACTAGCCCGGTCAACAAATGTAAAATAAATAAAATAAATAAATAAAAATAAAAATATTGTGGTGTACACAAAAGTTCTGGAGTTCTGGATGGGGAGGATTAAACACTATGGGCTCAATACTGAAAGACTTGCTCTTGGTGAAAGTGACTTACTCCAATGTAAGCTTGCCTTGATTCCAAAATACTTGCTTTCAGTGTTAGTGATGTACTCTGGTATAAACCTACTTTATAGATAGGCCGTACACAAAAGTAAGTGACTTACACCAAGAGTAAGTCTTTTGGAATCTGACTTATAATGTGCATCAACAATGGACGATATTGTAAACACTCAATAATGCTGGTAATCTCATTAAGAAAACACCTTATGGATTGGACAAAACAATTAAAAAAAAATCATATTCTAAGGAAAGACATTCTGAAGTTTAAAAATATCCCATTAGCATAAATAAAAGAAGGTTAAATCATATAACTAAGATAGTGAAAGCTGCCATTAGACTGTCTAATGCAACATTTGAAAACAACTGAACACAGTGTAAAGACAGTAAAAATATAACATAAATATGTAAATTTCCAGATGACGCATAGACTTGGACCTGAGTAAAAGTGCTTGAAATCTGGACAAAGGCCTAAAAAAGGGACACATTTTAAATATTGCTCTTATAAACTTAGAAAGCTTCTAGCATAACAGAATTTGTGTTAACATTCATTTACTGAAGGAAACAAAGTCCAAAAATTCAAATGTATGTCAGTATTTAGTGACTTCAATCTTTAGTGATTTGCCAGAAAAACATACATTTTATGAGGAACTGACCAAAAATATGAGGCAAAAATCTGGACATTCTGCAAAAATATGGACACTTGAGAGCTATGCAGCCAATCCCAGAACAATAGGCCTATCAACTTTATATATATTTTAGGAAATGATTATTAAACATACTGATTGCAAAAAAAAAAAAAAAAAAAAAAAACAGCACAATACAACAATGGATGTTACATAGTATGGTTTTCTAAAGGAACATTCCACCATAACAAATGTAGTAGAATTTTAATGATGTAGTAAATATGGCCAATGATTTAGGACTTGCAGTTCTGGTAGTACCCAATTTAATGTTTCATTCCTATGTCAAAGTATGATTAAAGTTCATGAAATTAGTATTGTTCTAATCTTTGATATTAGCCAGAAGTGTTCTTCATAGCACCCACAATGTGCCCAGACTTGACTCCTTGTGCAATTCATATGGACTTACATGTATCGGTAGCATATCTAAGTACAGTTGTAAATTCTTTTTTTATAAGACCCGTTGCTCCTACTGCTATTGGAAATGTCTGGGTATCCTTCTTCCACATCACTCTAGTTTCTGCCTGCAAATCGTGGTATTTTGACTTTGTGTCTCTCTGTACATAAAACACTGTAGTCACTGGGTGTAGCAAATTCAGTGATCAATGTTACTTTTGTCTTTTAATGGACTATTATATCTGGTTTTCTTGCATATATTTTTGAACTGTCGGTAATGGGTGATCCCATGTAATACAAACCATAATTTTCTATAATGCTTTGTGGCTCATGTTTCCAATGTTTTTTTAGCTACTTCAGTATTATAATCTTTGCACAATCCCTAATGCAGCAATCTTGCCACATTATTATGCCTTTCAGTATATAGTCCTTCTGCCATTAGTGCATCACACCCAGCACCAATATATAAAACTTTTTTCAATTCTGTTTTACAATACCTGCATTTGCTGTTTTTCCCACATGTTCAATGGACTTTGTAAATTAACATGCACATAGTCCTCTGTCCTGGGCTGCCAATATTAACCTTTCATCTTTTGGTTTAAAATTCACTTCTCCTTCACCATTCCTGCATTCAGTCCTGATTGACATGAGATTGTTCCAAGAGTTTTCTGTACTTGGAACTATCTATATTTATGCATTTTTCACATTTCTTGCCTTCTCATCTGATGATTCACCTTATATTCTTTCTCTTGTTTTTTGGCACATTCAGTTGATTCCTGATTTTTGTCTACTTCTGGTTTGATTTCCATTCCTGCTTATCATAGGTGTGCATCTGCTAAACTAAGCAGGGAAGTCACCTTAGACTTGTTTTCCTCATGTTTTAAATCTTTCACTATGTTTGGATCTTGTGAGGTCAGCAGATATGTATGCAGTCCTACTACAGCAGATCCATACATGTAATCAGTTTTGAGAAGGTCCATACCTCCTTCAGAATGGGGAATATATAATCTTGGTAAACAATGATTTTTATAAATCATTTGATAAGCATGAAGCATTTTTTTTTGTTTTCCTGTTCAACTGATCCAATACCTTTTGGGGCTAGTCAATCACACAAAAACTGTAAGTTAAGAGAGGAAGAGCAAATTGGTTTATAACTTGGACTTTGTTCCTAGATATCAGAGCTGTTTTCAGTATAATTTTAGTCTTGTAAAGTACTCCTTACTAAGTTTTATTCACATGTGTTCATGTTGTACTGTTGATCTTTCATAATTTCCCAAATATTTATACGCCTCCTCTTGCTCAAGTTCTTTTATATCACATTCCTGTCCCGGACTGATGTCTTCTTGGTGCCGCAGCTTTCCTGCTTTAAAAGTTGGTTTACACATTTATCAAGACCAAATGACATTCTTATATCATGTGAGGAAGTTTTGACAACTTGCAGTTGTGCTTTCAGTTACTCATCTGATGAACTATACAGTTTTAAATCATCCACAAAAAAGAAGATAAGAAGTCTTTACACTTTGTTATTTTTTGGGAGCCAAGTTGTAGCCATGACCTAATCTATTAAGTAGACAACTTAATGAGTTAAGGCCAAGACAAAAGAGCAATGGAGGGAAAGAGTCACCCTGGAATATCCCCTTTGAATTTTTATCCCTGAAATAATAATTTGTCCTTTATCATGACTTAACTGCAAAGCGGTTTGCCACTGTTTCATGGTCACTGTAACATAACTGAGCAGTGTAGGGTGTATCATATATTTTTTAAGCATTCTTTTATCCATAAATGTTGAATACTGTCAAATGATTTTTGTAGTCTAGCTATGCCATACTTAGATTCTTTCCCTTTTTTACAGTTCTCCATTATGACTTTATTTAACAACAAATGATCCTGTATTCCATATGACTTTGTTTTGTTACCCTTTTGTTCTATTGCCGTGATTGAGTTTTTCTCTAAATGACTATAAGCAATGTCACATCAATTCCACTGTATACTTTATATATCATTGGAAAGCGAGTTATTGGTCTATAATTTTTAGGATAGCTTGCACGTTTGCTGTTAAGGAGGAGTATTGTTTTTTTCTGTTATTAACCAGGTTGGCATCTGTTTGGGGTGTGCATATAAATAGTTCTTACTGATGGCTAAATCGTCATGTAAAGATGGTAATATTTTTATCAAGAAGTTAGGTACTGCATCTGGGCCGGGGGTTTCCAAGTTAATTGCTTTTCTTAGTTTTATTTCAATTTCACTGGCTGTTACTTCATCCTATTTCATATCATGTACATTTGAACTTCTTATTTTTTCTTTTACTTCTTCTGTCCATTCGGAGTCTTTGTTATGTTCCACGAGATCTTTATAGATTTTCTCCAAAATGTGTTCCTACTGAAGGTTTCAAAGTATCTTCATATGGTACCTGATCAAATGTTTCCCACTCCAATGGTTTCTCCTTAATTTGGGATCCATTATTCTATTCTGCTGTGGTGTTATTAGAGTTAGATTTTCTACACTAAATCCTTCACTTTGCGAGTAATCCTTAACCTCAGTTTCCATTTCTTTAATTTCCCCATTAATAAGCCTCTTTTCTACTTTCCTTGTTTGTTTTCTCATTTTTTGCATTGTAAAATTTTCCATAGCCAGATGCCTTTGCCTGTATTTCTCTTCAGATATTTTTGGTGGTGCTCTTTTTGTACTGATTAGTTTTGCTCTCTCCTTTGCATAAATATTGCACCATATTAAATCACTTTTTCTTTCCCATGTCCATATTTCTTCTTCAGATGTCTCTTGCTCCTCCTTTTTCTTCTTACTTGGGGGACTCATTGTTCTATCATACTGTGATATAACCCATGTTGGACTGTCTACACTAAATCCTTCACTTCTCAGATATTCCATAACTTCAGCTTCTATTTTTTTAACTTCTATTTTACTAATCTTCTGTTCTGTGTTTCCCTTTGTGATCTTATTTTTTTATATTGTGAAATTTTCCATATCTGGGAGCCTTTGCCTGTATTTCTCTTTGAATATCTTTGGGACTGTTTTTTTTTTTTTGTCTTGATTAATTTGGCTTTCTCCTTTGCATAAATATTGCACTATATCAGATGTCTCTTTCCTTCCTATGTCCATATATTTTTTTATACCTTTCAAAAATCTCTAGTTTTTGTTCTTTATATTGGGAGGCACAATGGTGCAACTGTTAGAGTTGTTGCCTCACAGTAAGAAGTTTTCTGGTTCAATTCTTAGCTGGGGTGCCTTCTGTGTGGAGTCTGCACTTTCTCCCTGTATTCACCTGGGTTTCCTCTGGGTGCTCTGCTTTCCTCTCACGTTCCAAAGACATGCATATGGAGCATTTCTCCCTGGGCCTTCTCTGAAAATAAGATCTGTCCCAGTTGGACTATACCGATAAACAAATGTTAAATAAATAAATATTTTCGCATTTCCTCAGACACTTCTTTTTCCAAATGGTCCAAGGTTTCTCTGTCTATATAATGTTTTTCATGACTCTGTTGTATTAATGAACACAAATTTGCATTTGAAGCTTTTGACAGTTTTTTTTTTTTTGTGTAAGTATTTTTCTTTACACTAATTTATCTCTTAATCCTTTTGTATATCTTCTGTCTGGAAATGCTGGACTTCTTGCATAAAAGTAGCAGTACATAATTTCTTTCTTATCCTCAATAGTCCACTCTATCATATTTATAGCTCTTTTTTTGGGCTATCAGTTTTTGTCATTTTTGTCGAATACGACTCCGTCTACAACAGAGAGGCCAGCCACCCCCCTGAGCCTGGCCTAGTCCCATTGTAGAAATGTTTCCATGTTTTGAGGATTTTATACTGTCATTTTTTTCCACTCTTGACACCAGTGTGCCTACCAGGATTAGGCACTTTTTTATCCTAGGACTTGTGCACCTAGCTGCCTTTTTTATTTTTGACCTACTTCTGTCCATGATATATGCTATATAAAATGCAGTCTATATATCAGTGTTGTCTTGGCGAGATTTTGTAAAAACAGGGTCCACCTTGTGAAGGTACTTACCAAGGCTTGAAGATGAATTCATTTCCAGCAGTTCTACTCTCCTTTGCTTGCTGATTTATCATTTCACCATTCAGACCCTCAATATAGTACCCCATAATGAAATCATGCATGCAATGGAGAACCAGAGTTTTAACCCATGTATTATACATTGGGTCATCTAATAAGACTCAAAGAGCTATACTACTTGGGGAACATCTGTAAAATAGGTTATGGGATATCTCAGGACTCTGTATTGGACCAAGAACTGTGCAGTTTAGTAATTTCCTCCTTCTGGAAATCCTCTGTAAGTTAGATTGTTAACTGTATAGACAACTATAAAATATCTATTACTGTGATACCATGCTTAGATATGTTAAAACTGAATGATTATTTGCAGATATTTAATACATGTGCCAACAAAACTGGTGTAATGTTTAGTACAAATAAATGTAAAGAACTGATTTTGGAAAATAGGAAATTAATGGCTAGGTAAAGTTAAATAGTGACTATTCAGAACAAATAGCTAGTATGATAGATCTTTGTATGTAACTTAATAAGAAATTCTCATTCAAGGAACAGGCACACAAAATAAGAAATGGTCTATACAACAAGTTAGGCTGCTATTTAAAACTATGGTAAGAAGAAAGCCAAAAACATGAGGTGAACAATATAGCTTGCTTATGAAGCCTGTCTTAAGAGTATAACGTACCTTTTATGTATGCAACAATATTCAGATAAACTTATTGTAAACAGTATAACAAAGATTTCCCAAATGAATGCCATCTGTACATCACCTGTGATGTTCTGAATGCCTGAGAATCTTTTACCTCTTTAGTATAGCTTATAGGTTATTACAAGGCAAACTATGCCTAGGGTATAGGAGTTTTAAAGATGATAAATATAAAATAAGAATGGGAGTAGATTTATGCATGAAAGACAGGATGTTAGGAAATAAGGCTGCTAAACTGACCACTTTAGTTAACAGGGCAGCCAAAATGGATAAATGTATTTCCCAAGTAATCCATAGATTGTGGAATAAGTTACCACTGGAAATTAGAATGATTAAAGGCATTACAGATTCAAAATTAACCTGGATCTATGTGTTAAGGAGAGAAAAATGAGTTATTACATAATGCAATCGGTGTTCCTAGATGGCTAAAGGTTTGAGTCCTTGTTAATCAAGTTTATGAAGTTATAATAATTCCTGAGGAAGTTAAAATGGAGGGTTCCAAACTGAACCCCACATCTAGCCAATGTGAACTGGGGATGCTTAAATTATCTCTCATATTAATGAATACTCCAACATTGAAGTATTTAAACAGCTTGATATTGGTGATAGCAGGCAGTTAACACAATGAAATGAAAAAAAATATATTTTGTGGAGTCTGTAGTGTCAGCAGGTACTATGGCACTGTATAATTTTAGAGGGTGACAATATGTAAAATGGCCCTGCTTAGGTCTGAAAAGTTTCATTCCTTAATTTAACATCAAAGTTGTGCCTGGGGCAAGGGGGTAGGGATGAGGTTATTATTATTTTTTAGATTGCTTAGGGTATCTCATAATATATTATAGTTTAAGGCTTGCCAAAACAGTGCACAGAGTTTGTGTTTTGTGGTGGTATAGCACAAACTTATTCAATATAAGCATGCTTGATGCTGTTTGTAATGGGGTTGGATATGGCATAATGGTTAAGGTATTTACTTCACACAAGATACTTGGTTTGATTCTTACCTTTAAAAGGGAAATTGTATAGACTTAAAATGCCCTTCAAAGACAGCTAGCCTAGAACTTACCTATAAGAGGGATTGGCATAATGGTTAGGGCATTTACCTTACAGACACAAAGTGCAGGGGTTGATCCCAACCTTGGGAAACATAGCTAGGCTTAAAAAGGTCCTCCTTAGCCTAGTAATTACCTAAGAACCTGTAAATATCTGTGAGACACTGTAGAAAACTGCCATTCTCCCAGCTGTGTCTGGAAGGTGAACAACTAAAACACAGTTCTACTACAAGCTAGTTTGAATGTCATTAATAGGTGTATAACTAGAAACTATACAAAAAGAAATATTTGGCTGCTTGTATAAAAAAACACATATCAAAAAAGCTTTGTATTCAACAAAATGTTTCTCTGTCCTTCTCAACACAGCTTATTAACTTTCTGAAAAGAAGAGCAGTGCAACTATGTCTGGGTTTAGTTAACTTGCTTCCGTGTTGCAATAGACTATTGTGCAACAAGTTAAAAAAATTTGTAAGTGGTATAAATGTAGGAAGTAAGTGCTGTGCGAGTTGCCTAATAATAACTTAAGATTCACAGTGGAAGGTTAAATTTTATGTAGCTACTTTATTAGCATTCTAATAAAATTTGCCAACTGACAGTAATCTTCTGCTCAAGTTAACATTGTTTAATGCTACACCTAGAGCAACAACTGGAAAATAAACTTAAGGATTATCAAAAGGGTTCAAGTACACAATGATAACAATGAAGAGTTAGGTTGAAAAACAGATTTATCCCACTTCAGACTACTGTATTGTGTATTACTGAGTTCCCCCCATTCCACTTAAGCAATTTCTTAGGCCCTGCCTGTTGGCACAGAATCAAGGATTTCATTTCTGCTTCTAGTGAGATAGGTATTGCTACCATCAAGGTGTCAGAGAGTTGACTTGTGGGTGGGGGCTTGATGTATAAAGTGGTTGAGAGCCAGCTCTCTATCTTCAAAAAGACAGCACAAACAGCTGGAGGTAAAGACTTTCCTTTCGAAGAATATGTTAATTCCCATCTTAAGACCTTTAATGTATAGTATGAGGTGCTCAGAGGGAGCCCTGATGGGGCGCGTTTAAAATGTTCACCCCAGCATGAGTGCAGTGGTAAAGTAAATAGAATACATCCCAGAAATACACTCCTCTAATAGAAACAGCAACCTAATTCATAACAACAACAACAGCCTAGCTTCTGCACCTGAAGGCAGCTATCCATTGCAGAACGGGATCCCATCTAGCACTGATATGCATCAGGGTAATGATGGACAGTTGGCAGAAAGAAAGAAATTATTTTGGAAAACCCTGACATTAGGGTCATAAATGGCAGAGAAAATCTGATTCAAAATTCTAATTCAGATGTCAATTCCCTGCGCGATAATATAGTCTTAAATGAATTATGTCAAGAATAATAAAATCCCTGATGGTAGTGCTGCCCTTATAAGCCATGCATTTTCCCATTATGTCTTGGTTTTGATGCCAGTTCATAATGTAAAAAATCAGGAGATATCTTGTATTTTCTACATCTGAAATGTTTTGTATTTCACCCAGGATGAGCCTGAAATTAGTCAGTATGTTGATTGGTGCACTACCCTTTAAATATACACACACACACACACACACACACACACACACACACACACACACACACACACACACACACACACACACACACAATTTTGAGTATTGCCAGTTCTCCTACGTTCACATCTTTGGGAAGCTGGAAGAGATTAAAGCACTCAGCAAAACCCATGCAGACATAGACAGAAATAATAAGACTCCTTTAAGAAGACACCCCGACTAGGAACCAAAGCAGAGAACCAAGTACTGTGAGGCAACATTTCTAACTGCTGTATTATTATATGCAGTATAACTGAAATAAAAGCCCAAGGTTATCATTTTGGTTGTTATGGGCTTTTGTTCATTATGTTGACTGTAGTGTTTCCAGTCTGAATCAAGAGAAAACTCACATTTCTGCAATGTTCAGTGACAGAATCAAAAACACATTGTATAAAATGAAAGTTGGACCAGTCTTACAGTACTTTTTTTGTAAAATCTTTTTTCTTCTAAAAGCAAGGCCAATCTTACTATATAATATTTTTATTCTGAAGTTCTGGGGGGTTCTTTTTGTGTGTGAGTATCTGTGTGTGTGAGAGTGTGTGTCTGTCTGTTTTGGCCACTGGAGGTTGTAAGATGGAGATGATCTTGACAAGAGTTAACAAAACCTGTCTGCTCCTACCAGTTCATCACCACAACCTTCATCCTGCTGCCAGAGTAGATAGCAGGCAAACTGTAATCATTCCTCCCCATAACCATGCCAGCTTCAACAGGTGTTCATGCCACTAATCAAATTCAAGTCACCTCAGTCATCAGGGCTTTATCCAACCACACCAGCAGAGCTGGCATTGTTTTCTGATTTAAAGGATATTCTGTAACTGGCTCTAGAGATAATGCTTGAGTCAAGGTGCCACCTGCCTCAATTACTGGAAATAATTGACAGGTAATAAAATGCTCTCAAAGGGTAGTCATTATGTTGATTCCAAGACTGTTTGTTAGATATGTGATAAATAGATTATGTTAGTCTTTGAATCTGTTTAGGATGCATGTCCAGCAATACTTTTTTTTGTTTGCCTAATAGAGTCCATTGTTAGAATGCTTACCTTCTTTATTCTAAAATCCATAACAAAATTTGTTTAGTTATGTATTGCCGAATAGGGTTGTGCTAAAGTTCATGTTACCATGACGATCCGAGTTTATGGAAATGAATGATATGTTAGTATTTCCGTATTCAGGGCTTATCATAACAGTCGGTCCCATAGTAGAAGTGGGGTGGAATGGTGACTGCCTTTTTCACTATTCATTTGAATTTGTTGTAGTTAGGGGTAATTCAGAATCTAAACTTTTTGGACAGGCAAAAGGTAAATAAGACTATACAACTACATATCCTTTTCTGACTTGAGACCCATCCCCTATTCTGGATACTGAAACTAATATTATTTATTTTGAGGAACTACATTCATTCAGGATTCCATTTAATAGTATTATATTAGAAGAATTCCATTAAACATCCATGGGTATGCATACCATTATACAAGGACTGATGAGAAAATAATTTTGGACTTTGTAATAAGAAGTTACTTTTACTAACCAGATATGTGTCCCTACCCATGCTAATAATATATTATGCACTCTTCTAAAAAAATGGAAGCTCCCTCCACAGAGATCATGTATCTGCCATGAATTGTCCCAAAATCCTAATCTTTGTCCTTTATCACTAACTGTGAGTGACAGATGTTTTCTTTTTTACATACATACATACAACTATTTCAAGCATGGGCATTAATGCCCTTCTAGCTTGCCAATATACAAAAACACTTGTTTCCATAATAAGTGTCCAGGATGTTCTTAAAAATATCTAAACTAGTACTTGCTTTAATGTAATTTGGTAGTCTGCTCCATGCATCAGCTACTCTGTCAGAGAACCAGTTAGTACACTTGTCATTCCTATAGAATCTTCTACATAGGTTGTCTGATGATTCTCTTGTACTTTTTGATAAATCTAAACATTCCCAAATGTAGTTTTCTGTAAACGTCCTATATACTTGAATAAGATCTCCTCTTAGATATCTGTAAGAGACACTGTACAAGTTCAGATATTTAAGTCTTTCATTATAAATTCAGTTTTCACATCAATGGATGCCCTTGGTATATTTCCGCTGTACTCTATCCAATTTACTCATGCTTGTTTTCTTATAGGGTTTCCATATCATTATTCCATATTCAAGTTTGGGTCTAATGTAATTAAGAAACAATGACTTCATCGTTTTTGATTTCCTAGACTTTATAAATCTTTTTATACAACCTATTGTTCTATAACTATCATTAACCAATTGGTTGATATGATTAGAAAAACTCATAGCTGGATCTACCCATATACCCAGGTCCTTAAATGAGTCTACAGTTTCAATCACTGTGTGCTATATTAAATATTCACCTTTCAGTTTATGTCTCCCAAATGTCATATGCTTAGTTTTTGATGTATTTATCAGCATATTATTCTCCTGTGCCCAGATGGTCAATTTAGTCAAGTTATTTTGCAGATATGCCTTATCTGTAACACATATAATCGATTTACCCAATTTCAGGTTGTCTGCATATAGACTGTAGAACACCTCAAATGAAAAAGTTAGGTCTGAAAGATACAATCAAAACAAGTTAGGGCCTAGGATAGAGCCCTGTGGGATACTCTGACTGTAACCAAGGATTTCACCTGTCCAGTTGTTGTATGCTACTTGTCATGGCCTGTCTGTAACCCATGCAGCTATCCATCTTATCAAGAGTACATCAATACCTAGTTGTACTAATTTATTGATCAGTCTTTTGTGTATGGCCCTGTGAAATGCTGAAGTTAAATCTAAATTACATCACAGCACAATTTTCCATTCACAGTTGCTATTACATTGTTATAGAACATCAAGTTATAGGTGGTAATAGATCTATTTTCAACATATGCATGCTGATATATGGTTTCAAGTCTCAGCCTGTCCAATTCTGGCAATAACTTATCCAATATTACCTTCTCCATTATTTTTCCACAACATGAAAGTAGACTTAAGGGTCTATATGACTCTGGGTTTGTCCTACTCCTCTTTTCTTTAAAGATAGGTTTAAAAAGTGCATGTCAACAATATTGTGGAATCTCCCCATATTTATATGACCTAGTGAATAATAGATATAATGGTACCGTAAGTTTTTGCTGAAGTGTTCTTAGGTCATTGTCACTAATTCTGTCTCCTCCCTGTGCTTTGTTTGGATCGAGTTTCTGCAGTTCCTTTTCAATATAATCTAATTTGATTCCAGTATCTGGGGTACCTGGATGTCACTAGGACAACTTATCACCCCTTTTGTGGAGCCAAACTCTTTTGCATAATATTTTGTAAATATGTCTATAATCTGTTGTGTCTGAGAATAAATTTTATAATCCGCACACAGTTTATCAATTTGTATGTTTTTACTCCTTCCACATCTTACGTAGCTATAAAAAGATTTCCTGTTATGCTCAATATCGTTATATACATTTCCTTCACATTTTTCTTGATCTTGTCTCACACTATGTTTAATCTATTTGTCCAGCTTGTTTATTTCAGTTTTCAAAGTTGTAGTTTAACCTGTCTTCCATCTTTTATATTTTTTGTCTCTCACATTAATCAGATATCTTGCTCTTATGGAAATACATCCCCAGATGTTGTATGCCTAGATCTTGATGTTAAACATTTTTTTTTTATTTTATTTTGCACTCAAACAATTTCTTTCAAAACCTTCCACATTCCATCTGCAATCTTTCCATTGAACACTTCACTCCAGTTAGTTTTACATAGTAACTCTTTTGCTTCCATATAATCTGTAATTAACCTTCTGTACATTGGATTAGATTTCAGTTTGGCAGAATTATCTAACTTCAAATTAACCTTTGTAACCCCAAGATCATGACACATCAACGTAGTAAAACTTGACTTGAAGTAACAGTAATTTCTTTAGGAGTACAAACAATATCTAGTACGGTCTGTCCCCTGGTAGTTTTTTTTTTACAATCTGAAGCAATTGTTGTCCCTGAATATACTCTGAATAATTCCCTTACTAATGTTGGTAAATAAATATTACTCCAGTCTGTTTCTAGTAAATTTAAATCCCCAGCAAATATTCTTCCCTCCTGTGTTTCATGCAAGAAATGTATGAATTCCTCTAGGTCATCTGCACTTGACTTTGGTGGTCTATACTCTCCAACAATTGTTATATGTTCCAGGGTTGTCTTTATTGTTACAGTTACACAGTCTATAGTATCGGTGTTATCATTGACCATGTAATAATCATACATCTCATAGCTATCTTTAATCCCTATCGTAACACCTCCACCTGATTTTTTGTTAATGTCTGTTACAGTAAAAACATTTATACCCTGACAGAACTGGTTTCTAGTCATTGCTATTTAACCATGTTTCACAAACAATAACAACATAGATTTTGTGGGAACATAGTAAGTTTTCCAATAAAAAAACTTTGTTATTAATGCTCCTAGCATTAACAAACATCAGACATGAATCCAATGTTGCTATATGTGAACTGTTAAATTTTTGACCTGGCAAAATTCCTGCCTAGAATTTGTCAAATATTGCAAAATATCTGCTGCAAAAAGTCTCTACCCTGATCTTGACAAATGCACACGTGTGCCAAAACCTAAGCTTGAATGTTGTACACATTTCCATTTTTTAAAACAGGACATTTTTCCATGGAGGTATTTACCCAAAAAATCTTTTCATTCACTGTGACCTGACTATCCTTTCTATAGGTGATTTGTGAAAAATACGTACTAACACCAGTATAAGCTATACTATCTAAGAGGGCTGTCTGTTCCCTAGTAACAGTCAGAGAATCCTTGCAGATGACATCATTTGTACTGACATGAATAAAAATGGATCTGTACTTCCTTACATTAAGGTGTTCCAAGGCTTGTCTCACATCTTCAGTTTTTGCTCCTGGCAAGTATATTCAATGTTCATTATCTTTGCTGACCAGCTCTGAAAAAATCTTCAGCTTCTAATAAAGTAATATCTGCTCTATCAATTGTTATGAAGGATAGATCTTCAAAACTATTAGTCTTATTAATTCTGCTGTTTTCATTGTGAATTAAATTCTCATCCAGCTGGCATTGTAAATCCACAGTTTGAGCCATGTAGTCAACATCTGTCGTTCTCTTCTTTTTTCTTACACTAATGTTCTTCAATCCTTCCACATTCAGTTTTGATTTCTTCCTTTTCACCTGCCCCTTGTCTGTTTGTTCTACCTTCTCTTTTGGAAAAATTATGCCCTTTTCTGTGTAAGGAAGGTTTTCTGATAGAAAAATATAATCATTCCCTGTAACCTGTGTGTTACATAACAAAGCAGAATCATTTTAGTACGTATTCTCTTTACTTTACAGACATTAATCAGTTTCTTTTTCCTCCTTTTTTATTTGTTGTGAACTTCTTTCTTTCTTTCTTTATTTTTTTGTTTCCTTCTAAACAAACCGGATCCTCAGATTGCTGAATACTCGCATCCATGATTCCAAAGTTGTCAGGGGCATTGCCTTGTTTCATAAAGGTTGAATGATCTTTGCAGACAATAGGTGCATTATTTCCTAAATGTGTTCTATTTGTTGTTTGCCTAACATTATTTAGCTCACCGATCCAGTCATTAATATATGAAACAAAAGTTCTCCAAGCCATGCCAATTGTACAAGTGCAATCATCATCATTAAGTCTAGATTTACTTCTAACAATGGTAAACAAATCATCCAAACTTTGACATGAGGAACACAGATCACCAGTATTATCAGTTGTTACCTTTAAATATACACAGTATGTATTACACTGTACAACATATTTGTGCATTAGCAAATCATTAATTGCATATGCATTTAAGGACTCCATATTCAGCTTCAAACAAATAAAATATTGTAAAAGAAAAGAATAATTAAAATCAGTAACCACAGAATTCAAAGATAACTTAAATCAACTTCTATGGCAAAAAAAAAAAAAAAATCACACAAGCAATACACAATATATACAAGTAAGTACAGTAAAGTTGTTCTGACTATACAAGTTCTGCAAGCCAGACAAAAGCTGTAATTCCTTTACATCTGTCACAGTCGCACTTCTTTTTAACAGTAAAGATCAATAAATCACAAACCAAGGTAGGATTATTTAGATATGCTCAGGATTTTACTCTCTGCAGTCTGTGAAACTGTATAGCTGTCTAGGCCCCTTGGGGTGGCTAGAGCTTGCCTTTCTAAAACCTATCCCTTTCTAACAACCAACAGTGAAATTAAAGGTAAAACAACAAAATATGAATCAAAGTAAATCTTAACAAGCTATCCCTTCCTACCTAAAAACAGTGAAAAACAGTGATAACAAATAAAACATAATTTCAAATAGAATTTCTGTTACCAGTCAGCTCCACAGTAAATTACAAACCAAGGCAGGATTGTTTAGATATGCACAGGATTTTCCACTCTGCAGTCTGTGTGAATTTATAGCTGTCTAGGCCCCCTTGGGGTGGCTAGAACTTGCTTGTCTAAAACCTATCCCTTCCTAGCAATCAACAGTGAAATTAAAGGTAAAACAAGAAAATATGAATCAAAGTAAATCTTAACACGCTAACCTTTCCTACCTACAAACAGTGAAAAACAGTGATAACAAATAAAATATAAATTCAAATAAAACGTCTCTTACCAGTCAACTCCACAGTAAATCACAAACCAAGGTAGGATTGTTTAGATATGCTTTTTTAGCACCTATATTTATTTATTTAACATTTGTTTACCGGGAAAGTCAAACTTGGAATGAAGCCAATTTTCAGTGGTTGCCCAGGGAGTAACACTCCAGATTAATGTTGTTATAACATAGGAGGAAACCCACAAGAATGCAAGGAGAACATACAGACTCCACACAGAAGGCACCCCAGTCGAGAATCAAACTGGAGAACCTCTTGCTGTAAGGTGACAACGCCTACCGCTGCACCACTGTGCCGTATAAAATTATCACTTAAGACATAGGCACACATGCATTAATAGAAAAGAAATCAAGCCATATTAACATTTATCAGTTTACATGCATTATACATTACATGTTTTTTTTTTTCTTTATAACTGTCATTGGTCCAACATTATATAAAATGCGCAGTTCCTGCCTTCCCTTAAATCTCACTTCTTCTGAACATTATTCTGCATGTGTTGTTCCCACAAATTCCATTTGTATGTAATTTGCTCTTTCCATTTTCTAAAGATCCCTCTTCCAGTTTTTTTATCTCTTTTGCAGTATTAACACAAACACAAAGGGGCTTCCGGTGCTAAGAAACTAAGAACCAAAATGAAATGCAACAGTGGCAAAAGCCACACTCTTTTTCAGTATTCAGTACTTCAAATACAAATGACTTAGAACAAGAAAGTGGTGTAGGAAATTGGTTCAACCAACAACTGAACAAAAGTAAACCAAAAACAAAAGAGGATGAACCAAACCACAGCAGGCAGCAGATAAAAAAGAATTCCGTTTAAAGGTCAATGCCTTACTTTTAAACTAAAAACAACCAATAAAATCATTTGTTCAATGACATGGAGTAATAAGTGCAGTCCTTGTTTAAAGACATATACAAAAGCATGTCTATAATCAGTTTAAAAATGGTCTTCCAGGCAGTAAACATTCAGAAACATAAACATATTACATATACATGTGAACAATTTAAAAAATAATAGAACAGTAATAAAAAACAGTAGTCATCTGGGCAGTCCCCTAGCCTGTAAAACTGGTTTTATAGAAACTTTATCATTAATACCTCTGCCCATGTTAGCTCTCATCCTTATAATCCATTCTAAGCCTGCTGTCTCTGTTTTATTTCTGATGTCTCCCCCTCTTTCATTCTTGGGTATTATTTCCATCACCATTAACTTGTATGTGTGCGCATGATCATGTATAGCTACATGTTTGGCTAAGGCATTAGATTCAAACATGTACTATGAATGTATATAACAGTTTGCATGAATGTTTGCAATGTAGAATTATAGATATTGAGCTCTTTAGATATTTACTTGTTAATGAACCTGTAAAACCAATCATACAAGGACTACCAAAGTTTCATAAACATCCTACACTACCCCCCCCCCCATGAGACCAATTGTGGCCGGCAGAGGGTGGTGTACTGAGCCATTGTGTATCTTTGTTGAAAAGCATCTTAAAACAGTTTTGGGTAGGAATACATATATTCTTAAGGATACCAAACAATTTTAACTGATTTATATACATTTACTTACAGCAAACAGATTAGTGATGGCTGTTTAATGGTTACTCTAGACGTGCAGTCGCTTTTTACTAGCATACCTAACAGTATAGGCCTGGAAATGTTTAAACAGTATTTACTAGATGATGCATCATATGATTCTGGTTTTGTAGAGTTGCTTTCTTTATTTGTTGAATTAATCTTAGAAAATAATGTATTTTTGTTTGAGCACAACTTGTACAGGCAGATAGATGGAGTAGCTATGGGCACTTCTTGTGCCAACATTGTCATGGCAGCATGTGAAAAGAACCACCTGCATCTGCATGAGAGGACAGGACAGTTAAATTTTTTATCGGCGTTTTGTCGATGACTAGTTTTTGCTGTGGGAAGGTAATGAGCATACCTTGAAGCAGTTTCATGAGGCTATAAACAACAGCACTGAATTCCTTAAATTTGCTATCAGCAATTCTTACAACATGATTGATTTTTTAGATGTAAGAATAACAAGGGATAGTGTAAGGGGATTCAATACACAGATCCACAGGAAAGAAGGCTATAGGAGCTCATAGCTCCACAGGCAAAGTATGCATCTAGGCCACATTTTTAAGAATGCTATCAAAGGCCAAGGCCTAAGAACCTCAAGATTAGTGGCAGATGATCAGAAGTTTAAGGATGAACTTGAGAATCTTAAAGACAAATTCATAGACAGAGGTTATAATAAGAGGGAAGTTACTAGTATACTTTTCCAAATACCCGAATACAGAGGGGGAAAGGGGTAGACCCTACTAATCGGATATTACTGTGAATAATAGTGAGGGAAATAAAGGTAAGAAATTTATGCGTATAACCATCACTTATTCCAGTACTATAAGGTTACTGCAGGATATTTTTGTGAAATACTGGGATATATTATATGCCGATTTTAAAGTGAGGGATACAACAGGAGATAGACCTAGCTATACATACAATTTTATTTTATTTTACATTTGTTTACCAGTAAAGTCCAACTGGACTCATGTGCATTTTCAGGGGAGGCCGGGGGACAAAAGCTACCAATACAGTTCAAAGGAGACAAAACGGTAACATATAAGAAAACATAGCATCATACATGTTAAGAATACAATTGAGCATACATAGCAGAGGTTAACAATTTCTAAATTTTTGATAGTAAGCCATTTCCATATAAATATGAATAAGTGAGAGTTAAGCTTTTTTTTTTTATATATAACAAATATAGTTTGGGAGGTGGGAAGCAACCATTTGATCCTTAGCAGAATCCTAGCAACAGTGCAGTGGTATGGCTTAACCTGGGGAGTAACATGAGCAATGCCAGTTATTTAAGTAGTGGGTTTTGAGAAGGTTTTTAAATTGGGAAGTAGAGGTAGTGGAGGTTAAGTGACTTGGGAGTGAATTCCAGGTTCTGGCAATGGAGCAGGCAAAGAGAGATTTACCAGCATCATTTTTATGTTTGATGACATTTATGTGGTTCTGATAACTAGATCTTAAGGTTCTAGTGGTGGTAAAGGGGTGAATTAGATTCTGGAGTGCTGGGGTTTTGTCAGGAAGGTAGTAGAGCTTGTGAGCTATAGAGAGTTGGTTTAGTAGGAGTAGTTGAGGTAACTCAAGCCAATTAAGTTGCTTGAGGGCTAGACAGTGATGGGATCTATGAGAAGCATCAGTAGCAAACATGGCAATCTTGTTGTAGCAGGATTCCATGTTATTTATTTTATTTATTTATTTATTTATAAGCAGTTTACAATAGAAGTTATACAATCACTAAGTAGGTCTTTTACAAGCACAGTTTACACTAACAGATGATATTATTTAAAGAAAAGTTACACATTGTTGAATATGAACAAATTGATTTAACAATAGATATGTTAGACAAATCAAAAGAAGAAAATTAAAAGGCAGTATACCTGTATTATATTACAGGGTAGCAGTGTAATTACATATTTACATTACTGGTTTGTTTCATCAGTGCAGGTATCAGAGATTTGGGGAGAAAAAAAACAGGCATGATTTGGTCAAATCAGTTGAAGAAAAAAGGGGGGGTAATGACTTAGGGTATGGGGAAAGTTATCAAGTTGGGGCTTGGCAAGGACAAATTTTAGATTTTAGTAGGTGAGCCTTGTGTTTTTCTTTAAAATGGGATGGGTGAATGATGGAACAGATGTCCCTGGGAAGTTTGTTACAGGTTTGGGCAATGCAGGATTTGTAGAGGTATTTGCCGATAGTTTTTTTTGGTTGGTGGGTTTGTAGTTGTAGTTGGGTAGAGGTATGAAGAGTATGAGGAGAAGAATAGATTCAGATGAGAGAAGAGAGGGTAGGGCAGAATGAAGGTTTGTAGAGAAGGGAGTGTAGCATTTGAAGTTGAGATAGCTGCAATAAGTGGGGAAATTCGAGCCAGTGTAGGGAGTTAAGGGATAGGCAGTGGTGTGCATTATGTGGTGAGTTTGTAACAAATCTAGCTATCTTATGGCATGTTTGTTGAAGTTTGTTTAAGGTAGTAGTTTGGATATTGGTAAATATAGAGGCAGCATAAAGAGGGGAGGGAAGGAGAAAAGCTTGGGCAAGGGACAGTCTAGCATTGTATGTTAGGTAGTTTTGTTTCGATATAGAAGACCTAGTTTCTGGTGAGTCTTTTTTATATTGTGTAGTAAGTGTGTATTAAACTTCAGTTCATCAGGTTTGATAGTAGTGTTATTTGAGGAAGTAATAGTAAAGGTGGATTTGTGGTAAGAGAGAGAGTGGGGAAGAAAAAGTAACAGTTTGGTCTTTTTTGGGTTGAGGATCAGTAGGTTAGTGGTTAGCCACTGTTCAGTAGAGAGGAAGGTCTGTTGGGTAAGAGTATGAAGTTTGGAGATGCTGTCAGAGATACAGATGAGGGTAGAATCGTCAGCATATTGGATGAGGGATGATTGTTTACAAGACGTGTTGAGGTCATTAGTAAAGATGTTAAAGAGGAGGGGTCCCAAGATGGAGTCCTGGGGAAATCCTGTTGGAACAGGTATAAAAGGAGAAGTGGAAGAGAGCCATCTTACTGATTGTTTCCTGCAAGTTAAGTAGCTAGAGAACCAGGTAAGGGTGGAGGTAGATACGTTAAGATTAGCAAGTTTAGATAGCAGTAGGGGATGTGAGACTTATTAAAGGCTTTTGAGAGGTCATGGAAGAGACAGGATAGAAGTTTATTTTTGTCCAGGGCCTCAGCAATGGTATGGGTAAAGGATAGTAGGGCAGTAGTTGTGCTGTGGTGGGGACGAAAATTGTGTTGGGTGGGGGAGAGGAGAGTATGTTGGAGCAGGTAGTTGAGTAGTTGGGAGTGGACCCATTTTTCAAGAAGCTTAGAGGGGGGATAGGATGGCTATGGGTCAGTAGTTAGAAGGGTCAGTAGAATTGCTGCCTTTGTGCAGAGGAATGGTGAAAAAGGATTTCCAGAGAGTGGGGACAGTGGATTATTGTATAGATCTGTTGATTAATATGGACACTTGGTAGGCTATGGTGTCTGCAGCTAGTTTGAGGAAGGTCGGTGGTAGATTATCTGTGGAGGAAGAGCAGGGTTTGAGTTTATAAAGAAGAGATCTTATACAGGAGGTGGAGACAGGATGTAGAGAGAAAGGAGGATTGTCAGGTAGGTTGGGTGGGGTAGACAGGGGAGTAGTCTTGCAGTTTGATAGGATGAGTGACTGAATAGTATTGGTAAAGTGATTGTTAAGAAGGGTAGCTGTGTCTAGAGGGCTTGTGTTGGGGAAGGGGCTGGGTGTTGAGGGACAGCCTGGGGACAAAATGCTGTTAATTGTAGTCCAGAATTTCTGAGGGTTTGATTTGTAAGTAAGTTGGCCAGAGTTGTAGAAGGACTTTTTATCTGCATTGGCTTGTTTCTTAGTAAGGTTTCTGAGGTGCTTATAGTGGTGAAGGAGGGATAATGATTTGGTTTTGGTCCAGGCTTTTCAGGCTTTATCTCTGTTGAGCATGAGGGACTTTGTTTGTTTGGAGAGCCATGGGGTATGAATAGATTTTATTCAAATCCTTCTAGAAGGAGCAAGGGAGTTAAGGGTATTCAGGAAGATGTTATTAAAACTGCTGACTGCATCATCTAGTGGGATATTTTTTAGGAAGGACCAGTCAATGGAAGATAGATTTGAGTTGGATTGCGTTAGATTGAAATTGGCGAGTGTACGGCAGTCCCGATGTAGATGAGGTTTGGGGGGTTGGGTGATAAATCTGAGGACAGAGGTGGGGAGGTGATCACTAAGTTGGTCTGGCAGAGTAATAGGGTTGTGGTAAAGGTGGGTGGAGTTGGTAAATATCCAGTCTATTATGGAGCTAGAAGATGTATTTCTATGGAGTCGGGTGGGGGACGATATGAGTTGATGGAAGATGTGTAAGTTAATACTATTTTGGGGAGAGTCAGTTTTCAGTTTAGACCAGTCGAAGTTGACATCTCCCAAGATGAGGGTTTCATAAGTTATGTTATGGGAAAATGAGGACAGTATGTTTTCAAGAGTGTTTAGACTGTTTCCAGGAGGGATATAGATGGAAGCAGTAGCTATTTTCTTGTGAGGGTTGAGGTGGCAGTTGAGTATGATAAGTTCTGCTGGGTGGAAGTTGGGGACTGTTGTGGGGAGTGGTGATAGATTGAGGTTGTTAGAATGGAGGATGGCGACTCCACCACCTTTTTTTGGGTATCTATCTGAGCGATATATGTTATAGCCTGGTGGGAGAATTTCATTGTTGAATATATGTGGTTTAAGCCAGATTTCAGATAGTGTGAGGATGTGAGGGGTTGTATAGGTTATCCAGGCATGGAAGTCAGTGATTTTATTGGATAGGCTTTGAATATTTAGAGAGTACATGGCAAGATGTTTGGAGGGGGGTGATCCAGTTGTAGTGGGCAGGGGAGGTTGAAAATTATTTGGTGAAGTAGGGGGGTTGGAGGATGAGGGATGTGGGTGGCTGGGAGGGGGGAGTTTGGGCCAGGTTTGGGGTGTATATCTCCTGATAACAGTATGCTAGTAGTGGGTAGTGAGAGTAAAGGAAAGTGTGAATGTAGTTTGTAGAGTTTGGTTTTAGATTTAGAGTTAGGAAGGATTGTGTGCAATTGGGGTACTTTGTGAGTACATGTGCTAGGGAGGTTAAATAAGGCAGGAGAAATGGAGCAGCAGGAGGATGTTGTGAAGTTTGCAGAGTTGTAGGTGGTTGTGGAATGTAGTGTTAGATAGGGGTGATGGAAGGGATAAGAGGTTTGGGTTGAGAGGAGAAATAGGAATGGGATAGAAATAATAAGATGTTTCATTTTTATATTGGAGTGGGATAATATGATAGGGTTATTGATTACAGAAGTAGTTTAGAGTAAGAAGTGATGTATTGAAAATGTTGTATCAGGTTACAAGGGGAAAGGAAGGGAGAGTGGGTACACAGTTGTCAGAGCTAAGACAGGAAGTTAACAGCTATTGGATGGTTAGGGGGAAGGGAGGGACAGGATGGTATAAAGGAAATTGTAATGGGGTGGGTGGGAATGGGGTAGGGTAGGGGAGCGAAGAGAGCCTAAGCGTAGCGAGGGCAAACAGAGCGGTGCTTAAACCCGGGACCAGGAAGACCGAGAAAACAATCAGTAAGAGAGATATTGCTACTGGCTGGGAAGAGGAGGATGGAGGGAATACTGGAAATCAAAGAGTAAAGTTAGCAGAGGGAGAGATCAAGGCAGGAAGGCTTTAGGGAAACAGGAGAGAGCCCAAAGGTATATGGTTAACAGGTAGTGAAAAACTGCAAAGAGAGAAAGTCTCTAACAATGGAGGGGAAGAACCCAAACAGTGAGGCTTTAGAGGGAGACACAGGTTATGCAGAGAGTAGAATGGCAGGAAGGCAAAGGCTATATGAGGGAGTCTAGTTTGGAAATGAGAGAAAGTCAGAGGAATGTGCAAGGCAAGGGGGGATCAAGATCAAGGTGTAAAAGGTGAGGAGTGAGGAAGAGGAGAACATGAGAGAATATAGGGAGGTTGGAGTTGCTAGCGTCTTGTTGTCCAGAACAAATAGGTAATGCAGTTTATTCGCATCAGTTTACTAGCGAGTACAGTCACAATTAGGCAAAAGTAATGGACTTTACAAATAGTTATGGATTCCTGTGAAATAAGTCATTCACTGGAACACATACTTAAGTGGTCCTTTCGGAGTTTAAGGATAGCAGCAGGGTCGATGGCCAAATAAAGGGAGGATGTCCATGAGATTAGTGTTTCTTTGTAGTGGCTAGGTGAACCATAGAGAGGGTTCTGCTAAGGGTTAAGTGGTCCTTTTGGAGCTTAAGGATAGCAGCAGGGTCGATGGCCAAATAAAGGGTGGATGTCCACGAGATTAGTGTTTCTTTGTAGTGGCTAGGCGAACCATAGAAAGGGTTCTGCTAAGGGTCAGTTATTAGTTGCTCGCCCGAGAGTGGAGATGCTCAGCAGCAGGAAAACGGTGTGGCGAAGGTTAGTTAAGATAGGGGAGGCATAAAGGAGAATGGATAAGAGATGAGTTCTTGCTAAGTTGGCTTTGGCATGTTTAGTGATGAACTGTCTGTTCCTGTAAAGGAGACCAAGCTTTTTGATAACTTTTTTAATTGTTTGGGCTATGTGTATGTCGAATTTTAGATTATTGTCAATTTCAACACCTAATAGTTTTGTGTGTGTTGTTGGGGTGATTTGTATATTATCTTTAGATGTTATAGTAAAATCATTATTTAGTGGAGGAGATCTACCAGGGCTAAAGAGAATGAGTTTATTTTTTTTGGGATTAAGAATAAGTTTTATGTTAGTGAACCATGCTTCTGCTAAGGAAAAGTTATTTTGGGTTATGGTTTTTAGCTCATGTAGGGTGGGGGAGGCACATATAATAGTGGTATCATCTGCGTATTGCACTACTGAGGCAGAGAGTGAGGATGAAGCTATCTGGTTAGTAAATAGTGAGAATAGCAAAGGACCTAGGATGGACCCTGGAGGGACACCTATAGCTACTGGTAATAGGGGGGACAATTGGTCTTGCCATAGAAGTGCCTGCTGACGGTCTGATAAGTAGTTATTGAACCATAATATGGTGGAAGAGCTTATGTTAAGGGAAGATAGAGTTTCTAGAAACATACTATGGTTGACCATATCAAAGGCTTTTGATAAATCTAAGAATATTGAGGATACAAATAGTCCATTGTTTCTATGGTGACTGACAATGTTGGTAAAAGAGAGTAGAGCTGTGGTAGTGCTATGGGAAGGTCTGAAGCCATGCTGGGATATGGATAGCAGGTCATTTTTTAGGAGGTACTGCATTAGTTGGGAATGAACTACTCTCTCTCTAATATTTTTGATAAAGCTGATAGAATTGCAATAGGGCCGTAGTTGGTAAGCTCAAGGGACTTGCCCCCTTTGTGCAGTGGTATAATGTGTGATATTTTCCATGAGTGAGGTACTTTACATTCTGATATTGACCTTTTTATGAGAATGGACATGGGATAGGCTATAGCTTCAGCTGTTATTTGAAGGAAGTCTGCAGGTAGATTGTCATCTGCCAGAGTGGTTGATTTTAAGTTTTTTGAGGAGTTTAGCAATTGTATTAGTGGGGACTGGGTGCAGGAAAAAACTGGAGGAGTTGTTTGTTGTACTGAAATGGGTAGGGGTCTCTGTAGGTAAGGGGCTGCTAGCAGTATTTTGGGTGTTGGCTAGGGCTTGGACAGTTTCAGTAAAGTATTTGTTAAATTGGGTGGGGATGTTGTCATGGTTGTTTGGTAATACAGGGGTAGGAGTGGTGGAGTTTCCTAGGTGCAGTAAACTATTTATTGTGGCCCAGAATTTTTGAGGGTTGTTAGCATATTTTTCTTGCATGGTTTTATGGTAATTAGTTTTGTCAAGTTTTATTATTTTTTTTTGTTTCGTTGCAGAGTTCAAGATAATTCTGTCTCAAGGTAGTGTTTTTTTGTTTGTGAAATTGTAACCAGGCTTTGTCCCTTTCTTTCATTATGGTTTTAGTATCTTTTGTTAGCCATGGGGCATGGTTAGTTTTGATTCTAATGGTTCTGGGGTGTGCATGACAGTTTAAGATTTTTAGGAAAGTTGAGTTAAAGTGCTGCATGGCTTCATCTAGAGGTAGTTGTTTTAAGGGAGTCCAGTTACAGCATTTTAGTGAACTGATTAGTTCATTAGCTCTGAAGGTCTTTTTGTTACGTACTGCTCCGAGGATGGGTTGTTTATTGTGGTGGGATCGGTTCCTAATTAGGTAGGTTGCTTGATGGTCACTCAGACTGTCAGGAAGACAGCCTGATTATTGAGCCAGCATGGGGTCTGATAGCAGAATCCATTCTAAGATGGACTGGTGTTTGGAGGTTTTGTCAATTCTTGTGGGGACAGTTATAATTTGGCTAAACCCATGGAGGTTAATATAGGTGGTGGGATTTTGGCTGGAACTATCAGACCAGTCAATGTTAAAGTCACCTAATAGTATGGTTTCTTGTGGAAGGGAGGATGACATCCAATCTAGTAGGCTTTCCAGTATGGTAGTATTATTACCTGGTGGGATATATCCACCTGCAATAATTGTTTGTTTGTTGGAGTTAAGTTTTAATTTGGCTAGAATTAGTTCTACGTCTTTGACGTCTTGGGAATTACACTCAAATTGTTCAATAGTGAGGTGGTTTTGGAATAGTATTGCAACACCACCTCCCATTTTTCCTGATCTGTCTCTATGTATAATATTGTACCCAGGGGTAGTAATTTCATTATTGTGATGTTCATGTTTGAGCCAAGTTTCTGTTAACACAATGACATCTGGTTTGTATAGAGCTAGTAGGGCATGAAGGTCCTGTGTTTTATTAAGAATACTTCTTACATTAATGTTTAAAAGGAGGAGAGATGAGGTTGGTCTTCGATATAGAGGATTTAGCTGTTTTAAGTTTCTGTTGTTAGATTTGTTGGGTCCTGGATTAGGGTGAATGCCCCCACAGCAAGTCAGTTTTTGGAGTAGGTATAGATAGAGTTTGTTTAGTGGCTTGTTTCTGGGAGGACGGAGGGCTAGTTTTGTATTTAAGAGTATTATACAGGAAGGAAAAGGTTGGGTGGAGGTAAGGTCACAGGGTGATATAGGGACATATCCTAGTTTTATGGGACTGGTTATGGATTCTGTCTGCCATGGTGGTGGGGAGGTGATATGAAGTTGTGTGTGGTAGGAGGAAAGGATGGACAGCAGGAGGAGAAAGAAGATAGTTAATGAGAAAAATGATACATTTAGTGGCTGGGTGTGATGTTTATAGGACATCTTATTGAGTTGTAGGAGTTGGGTGAGTGTAGGAGTGCTATCAGTAACTATACTGGTCAGGTGTTGAATAGGGGTGTGGTGAAGTGTTCTAGTGTGGGGTGAAGTGTTCTAGTATGGGGGATAAGAAACCTTTGAAAAGGCTACTATGTGGGCCGAGAGAGGCTTTTATAAATAGGACTGATAGTGGCAGGAGGGGTACTTTCCCATGTAAAAAATGTAATTATTGTGGACATTTAGACACCAGTAGTAAGTTCACTCACCCAGACACTGGTAAAGTATGGGAATTTAAGTTAACAGTGGACTGCAATACAACTGCCCTTGTCTATCTGGCTTACTGTAGTAGATGCTATTCATTCTAAATATGGAAAACAAATCATACGTTAAAAGATTGCATGAGAGAACATCTGTATGATATATCCAGGGGTGCTGAATCTAATGCCTGAGCCAAACATGTAGCTATACATGATCATGCACACACATTCAAGTTCATGGTGATGGAAATAATATACAAGAATGAAAAAGGGGAGACATCAGAAATAAAGCAGAGACAGCAGAGTTAGAATGGATTATAAGGATGAGAGCTAACATGGGCAGAGGTATTAATGATAAAGTTTCTATAAACCCAGATTTACAGGCTATGGGATTGCCCAGATGACTACTGTTTTTATTACTTTTCTATTATTTTTTTAAATTGTTCACATTTATATTTAATATGTTTATGTTTTTGAATGTTTACTGCCTAGAAGACTATTTTTAAACTGATTATAGACATGCTCTTGTATATGTCTTTAAACAAGGACTGCACTTATTACTCCATGTAATTGAACAAATGATTTTATTGGCTGTTTTTAGTTTAAAAGTAAGGCATTGACCTTAAAATGGAATTCTTTTTTATCTGCTGCCTGCTGTGGTTTGGTTCATCCTCTTTTGTTTTTGGTTTACAAATGGCTTAGGCTTAGACTTTTGGCTTTTTTTCATTTTCTAATCATTAAGCACTAAGAATCAATAAAAGTAAAGCAAGGCCACCAACAAACCACCAATAATAATAAAAACAGGTGACAGGTGCAAAGTGCACAAATGAACAACACACAGAGGGAGCCAAAACAATAAAATCCAGAAGTTTAAACGTCTGGATTTTATCGTTTTGGCTTCTTCCATGCTTCGTTCATTTGTGCACTTTGCACCTGCTCACCTGTTTTTATTACAATTTTCTAGTCATTGCATTTTTTGGCAGTCAAAAGAATTGAACTTAAAAGGCCTTACCATATCTCGGGAATTCAGATCCTGTGTCCTGCCTCAAAAGAATAATTTTCTTCTTTACAGCAGTTTGCTCCCACAATATTTCTGATAGAGTACTATGTATGAAATTCTATAACTCTGCCAATTCATTGCACTCCCAACATACATGTTTCCAGTTATCTCTTTCTTTCCCATCACACCTCAAACATTTGCTATCCACTTGAGGAATCTGCTTGGGTTATAAAAATACTTAACTCTTTAAGCACAAAATCTCAAGCTTTCTGGACTTTGCTGCATACTTGGGAGCCATGCAGATGTGCTGCCATTGTTCCCTTATAAGTTGCACTTCCAGTTGCTCTCTTTACAGTCTTTTCCAAACGTCTCTTATTGATTCTTATACTTATCATGAAGTATTTTATATGCCCTAGTAATTATCCTTTTTTAACAGCAGTTTCTGCTTTACATGTGGTTTAAAACTGTACCAGAGCATATCTTTTGATCAGGACTCCTTAATCTTTTTCTCTTTGATTATACTCTTATATCAACCCCTGGTAGGGAAGGCAGTTTCTAACTTGCAATCCAAACACCTTCTTCACATAATCTGACTCTTTTACCTTTCAATCTCTAACTATTTATTCCTAATACCATAGCTCCTTTCCAGTTTTCTTCAGTACATTTCAGACCCCTCTTACCTATTTTCTGTACCTATACTTGCAGTCATCCCCATTGGCAAAATTTCCTTTTTTCATTCCTGTGTTGGTTTAGTTCCTAGAATAGTTTCTGCAGCTTTATGAATATAATATATATTTTTTAATTTCTCCAAGTTTTTTGGGTTTCTATTACCATGACGGGAATGGACCCCACTCCTAAGTCAAAGTATGATTAAAATTCATGAAATTAGTAATTTCAGTCTTTGATGTCAGCCAAAAGTGCTCTTCGTAGCACCCATAATGTGCCCAGTAATGACTCCTTCTGCAATTCATATGGAGTTACAAGTATTGGTAACATATCTAAATACAATTGCAGATTCTTTTTTATAAGACCCATTGCTCCTACTACTACTGGAACAGTCTGGGTATCCTTCTTCCACATTGCTCTCATATAATATTCTGTATGGTTATTATTAATCTTAAGGATCTGCATCTAACATCCCTTTCTTCTTGTTTCTTGATATTCCCCGCTCTCTGCTCCATTATCCCTTTCCACTTTGAATTATAACCTTCTGCTTATGTTACATTTATGAGCTTTAACTGTGTAACTCTAAAATATCCCTTCAAATCATGTAATCCTGGACCACCTTGCTCTATTGTGAGGATCAGTTTATCCTACTTAACTCTTCCCTGTTCCCCTGCCAGATAAATTCCTTCAACTCATTTTTAATTATTGTCCACAAGTTTTCCTCTGGTTGATAAAATATGTCTAAACTAAAGGGACTTAAAATATTTTCACTGCTTGTATGTTATTATCCATACCAATGAAAAAGACTTTCCAGTTTCTCAGTTCTTATCTTAACTTTTGTTTAGTATCTTAACACACATTCTTAGTTGCATTATCAGAAGCCTTTTTAACCCCTATACATAAATGCTTCATCATACTGTGTCTCCATAAATATGGCTATTGCTAAACCAATTTATGTGGTGTATACAATTTAAAGCTATGACATTTGTTATATCATCATTAATTTTATATTCCAGAAAGACTATAAACTGCCTCTAAATGCTTCACAACACTGAGATATCCTTTTCTGGATTTATCAAGTACAAAATAATACAATCTGAAAATAAAGCCAACTTTTCTTGATTACTATACTAATTATATCCTTGAATTTCTGATTCCTTTATGTTCTTTGCCAATGGCTCTAAATATAAAATAAATACCAAAGGGGAAAGAAGACACCCCTGCCTGGTTCCTCTTTTAAAGTACAACTTATCAGACTTTAAATTTTACCTCTGATCCTTCATATATGCTCCTAATTAACAATATTATTGTATCAGGGTATGCAAATACTTTCTCTGCATCATGACTCACCAAGAGCAGTATTTGTATTTTCTTATATTCTGCTTCCCTCTGGATTATTATTATTCTATTAATGTTGTCAGATGTCTGCCTGCCCTCCACAAAACCATCTTTATATAATCTTTGGCAACACCATTGTCATTCTTTTCACTAGTGTAGACATAAACACTTTCTATTCATGGTTTAAAACTGAAATTGGTCTATATGAAGCTGTTCTGATGGGTCTTTATACCCTCTGGGGAAATAAAGTCACCAGTTTTATTTTAAGATGTTGGTGCTTCCACCCCTTTTAAAATACTGTTAAACAAAATTTTCCAGATCTTTATCACTTTCTTCCTTCCTAACATCACGAAGAAAACAGTCAAGGAGTTCTAAATCACCACCAGTTGTTTTATTTATAAAAGAGTAAACAACAGTAGAATGCAGTATAACACAACAAAAGACAGATAAGCGCTTTGGTCCCACTTAAAATTTTCCAGAACTTCATATGAATATATTATCTTACCCCAAAGGGTATGATAATATATTTTTTGCATTTAATGTTAGGCCATGGTTCTGATCAAGACCCTCCTGAAGGATATCTACATCACTGGGGGGATTCAGTGATTACCCCCAGCTTGCAGTTATCAGCAAACATTATCATCCAGAGGCCTTTCTCATTAGCCTTGATTTCAGAGAAGTATATTCCGAACAGGAGTGGTCCCAGCACTGAACCCTGTGGCACACCACTAGTAACTGGCCTTTTGCTGGATCTGGATTCACCCATTTTAACCACATGCATCCTATTTGTGAGCCATTTGGCACACGTGTCCTGTCTGTGAGCCAGTTGGCTATCCATCTGGCCTGCCTCTCAACATTCCATGATTGCTTGGATAAATGTGCTTCTCTTCTGCCTGGTGTACAGTTAATAATCATTTTCCTTAAACATGCTGCTGTTTCTAATTTTTAATACTTTTCCCTTGTGCCACAGATTTGTCATAATTCACTTTTTTTGTTGGTATGATTGCAGCTTTACTAATATAGGTCCTGGCTGCTCTCTCATGGCCGGATTTGAAGCACACACTCAATGTGCCAATTCCTGCTGTGGAATTGCTTATCTGATTAACACCTATGTAGTGAGGAATGTTGCACCTCTTACAGCTTGCATATATTCTTGTATTCCAGAGCATGTTTTGAAAAATCAACTTAAAAAGCATGAGGTAATCAAGGCTTTTCTACTGTGGGGCATACTAGAGTAACAAGCTTCGTGTCAGTTTACTAATAAATCCTTGCCCTTTATAATTCTGCGTATTAAAAGCTAGCAAGTCACTTAGTTAAAAACTCAGACCAAAGAAAGGTCTGGAAGCCATAAGGAGCTATGGGTGTTAACTGGAAATATATAAAAAAAATGTGCTATAGGCATTAATTAATTATTTCTGCTTTCATAAAATGCTTACAGTTTGCTCTTTCCAGAGTCTCTGGTACAGCATAAAATATCAGGTTTTCTCTGAATGCTTTGTCTTCTTTGCTACCTTTTTTGAAACAGCTCTTCTTGGGAAGCCTTATACTCAGCCAGCCTTTTCTTCATTTCAATCTCTGATTTTTGCAATTTTATCATTTTATGATCTGGCAGATGTTTTCTTTTCGTTACTCTACTTTTAAATATAAAAAAACTTTATTGAATTATCACTTCTGACATAAGCAAAAAGTAATCAAACCATATTTACAAGTTCACATTTACAGACGTTATATATCACAAATATTGTTCTATACAACAAAATCAAACCAACATTACATAAACTGTTTAATTCTTCCCATCTCATAAACCTTCTTTCCTCCAACAAAACATTATTCTGCATGTATCGTTCCCATAATTTCCACTTTTTTTCTATGTAATTTACTCCTACCCTTTTCTAAACATCCCACTTCATGTTCTTTCATCTCTGTTACAATAATCACTACTTCAAGTATGTTTGGATTAGACTTTGATTTCATTTTCTAGTAATTGCTCTTTGGCAGCCACCAGAATTAAACTTAACAAGGCCTTACTGTGTCTAAACATTTCAGATCCTGTATCCCATCTCAAAAATCATTTCCTTAGTTACACTCATTTGCTCTCCTAGTATTCCTGATTGAATACTCTGCAGGGATTTTTTAAAGTCTAGCAACTCATTAACTCTGAGAACATATGCTCCCAGGTACATTTTTCTTCCCCATCACACCTTCAGCACTTGCCAGCTACCTTTGGAAAAATTCTTTGGAGTCTGCTTGGGGTATAAAAGCACCTATGTAACCACTTCCGAGCAAAAATTATACATTTTCTAGATTGTGTTGCATATTTGGGAGTCATACATTATGTCCTGCCATTGTTTCTTTGTGAATTGCTTATGTAATCTCTCTTCCCAATCTTTTCTTATCTCCTCTGCTTAATTCCTATAGTTATCATGCAGTATTTTATATGCCCTACAAATTATCATTTTTTTAACAGCAGCTTCTGTTCTAGATTCAGCTAAAACCTCAACCAGTGCAGGTCCTTCATTTAGGATACCCCTATCCCCTTTTCTTTGCTATTACTCTGATATCAAACCCTGACAGGGAAGACCATCTCTAGCCTGTAGCCAGAAATGTCTTCTAGGCCTCCTCCCATTCTGTTACATTTCCCCCTCTAATTATTTGTTCCCAATATCTTGGTTCCTTTGCCAGCTTCCTCCAGTAAATTCCAGCCCTGCTTGCCTGTTCTCTGTACCCCTAATTGTAGTCATCCCTATAAACAGAATCGCCTTTCTCCATTCCCATGTTGGGTTACTTCTTAGTATACTTTCTACTACTTTATGATATAATATCGTGTATGACTGTTATTCTCCATAAGAATCTGTGTCCAAAATCCCACTGTTTCCTTATTTCTTCAATTACCCACCTGCTTCATTATCATCCCTTTCCACTTTGAATTCTACTTTTAAATATTTTGACACAATCCAATAATATAGGTTCTAGTTTTGAGTATCTAAGCTTGGAATTAAGCTTTAAAAAACTAGAACCAGGAATGTTTTGAGAGCTTGTTTACAGCATATGAATTTACATGACTGACACATTTATATGCAACAAGACCAAAAACTAGAGAAATCCAGTTTGATGAACTAAAGTGTAGTAAGTGAATATTTTCACTTATTTCACTCTCCACTACTGTATTCCTCTGTTTATTATTCTAGCAATATTTTTTAGCATTTTACAAAAAAAAAAAAAAAAGATTCAGTATCTTCAACTGCAGTGCCTCCCTAAGCCCTGGCAAGCAATTGGGCTAGTGTGTTTAAAAATGAAATGCCTGACTTGCACAGAATGTATGTTATGTATGCATGTGAGCGTGTGTGTGTGTGTGTGTGTGTGTGTGTGTGTGTGTGTGTGTGTGTGTGTGTGTGTGTGTGTGTGTGTGTGCACATATTTTCGTAGATATACTTTCCCTTTAAATGACCCAGCAGAGATGCATGACTCAGTGTCAGCCTTAAACACAGAATGTAGAGGAGGGAAATATGGACACAGTTTACAGACTTATTTCAGGCCTATATCATTTCATTGAAAACTCATTTCACCGAAGCTTAATTCATAGACACATATTCACTGAAAGCTCACTTCACTGAAAACCCAATTCACTGAAAGCTCACTTCACTGAAAACCCATTTCACTGAAACTCATTTTGTTGAAAGTTATATATGGCCTTTTCCCCACTGTTGTGCAATCCTGGAGTTAGTATATAAAGTAGGGGGGGTGTGGGGGGCTATATTGTAAATATTTTAAAGCATAAAGATGGAAACTTACAAGTGTAATGAATAAATTCTTCCAGAACAGAACATATAACCAATTTATGAGGGGGGCTTTGCCCCCCCCACACTCTCCGAATGTGGGGGGCTGTGCCCCCCACACCCCCCCCTTACTTTATATACTAACTCCAGGATCATATAACAGTGGGGAATAGGACATATATACCTTTCAATGAAATGAGTTTCAGTGAAATGGGTTTTCAGTGAAGTGAGCTTTCAGTGAATTGGGTTTTCAATGAAGTGAGCTTTCAGTGAATATGTGTCTATGAATTAAGCTTCGATGAAATGAGTTTTCAATGAAATGATATAGACCCACTTATTTCACCAGTCTCATCAAAAGGCATACCATGCCAAAATGTCAGTAAAAGCTTTAGTGGGGCTTTTTGTGGCAGTATTTCACAGTTTTGTACTAGTCCAACTGTTTACTGCTTTTCTAATGGTGTAGGTAGCATTTTAGTTTTAATTCAATCACTTTCTACACCATGTCATGCTCCATGCTATATTTCAGGATATCAGACATTTGAGAAACCAGGACTGGTATTAGTTCATTGCATTTATTTTCCATACCAGTTATGCTATAGCATACACACAAGTATGGCTGTGGTCTCCCCATTTTATAAAGGAACTGGTTAATAGCTATAGTTGCTGCTATGCACTGCCTCACACTCTTTGAGCCTATACATGTGAGCCTGGAACATCATTCCTCCACTTACAGATAACTACACACACACACACACACACACACACACACACACACACACACAACCTGTCCCCTATATCCATGGCTTGATCCTCCCCTCACAACAGCCAGACACTACTTTGCCATGCCAGTGTGATGGAGTCCCACATATACATGCAACAAGACTTGTGTGCCACTCTCCCTGAAAGCCACCACAAGGTTTGTGGTTGTGGATGAGGTATTTTACATGGCAGAACTTCTTCCATAACTCTGCAGTGCTCTACCTCTACATAGCTTTTACTGAAATCACTCTATATCTCAGCCATACAATTGCAAGCAGTGTTTGGTTGTGCTTTATATCATGTTAACATGCTGTTCGTGTTGTGGCTAGGCTAATAAAGCCAGATAATGCAAATGTCTGTGAATCACAGCCAGTGCACAATGCACTAGCCATATGTATCAGCACAAGCCATTCACACCATGTTTAACATGAGGTGCATGACCTGTATGCTCATATGTACAGTATGTGGTTAAATTCAGTGCATTGGTGCAGCTCTGTTTTACTCTGTATTTGATTCGCAAACATGTATCAATGCATGGGGCTACCATATTGCATGTCAAGAGGACCTACTAAGTAGCCATGGCTGCCTCAGGAAGTAATAAATGAAGGTCTCTTTTATGGTGTGCTACAGGCAGCAGGATTTTCCTGTTCTTCCTGTACAAGGGATTTAAGGAACAAGTAGTTGACCACTATGATGGTTGTTTGGAGAAGGTGGACACCTGGTAGTAACTAGTCAGATGTTGAATTATGTCATTGGTATCACACCTTCTGTGAGGCAGTGCCATCAATACTGTGATGACCTGATGGAGTGCTACCTCAACATACTCAGACAATGAGAGGCAGAGGTTAAGAAGAGTTGGTAAGCGATGCATTGTAAGCATTTATTGTTGGGTATGGCCACTGTGTTGTACTATGTACAGCTGTGCACAAGTATACTTAGCAATATCTGCTTTGTTTTATAGCTGCACAGGATCATCTTCTTAACTTGGCTTGGTGCTAGAGCCGGCAGAAGAACCTTCCCAAGCAGCAGTGTGTGTGTGTGTGTGTGTGTGTGTGTGTGTGTGTGTGTGTGTTCTGTGACACTGCACTGTACAATTTTACAAATATGTTTGTATCACGTGTATGTGATTTTTTTATTGTTTCATCTTTACTACAGGTCCAGTAGAAGAGGAGGAGGCTAGGGCAAACCACCTTTGTTTCCACCAACAACTACACCCGGTGTTGTGTCACCAGTGCCTGCCAAGTCTACATCCCAGATGGAGGAGAATGGTCCCTCCACTGGAGGTGTGCTGGAGATGGCTTGGAGAAGTCATTGGGGCTCTCTCTCGCTCTCTCTTGTTCTACCTCTCAGAATAGAGCATAGCTCCTCTCCTGAAGGTGAACCAGAGGGGTTTTTGCTGGAATTCTAGCATCAGTGACAGAGACCAGTCATTGTGGAGGTGCACTGGCAAGTGGATGCATGACTGGGCAACTTGGAGTAACTTTTGGCATGATTGGTGGAGTTTTGTGACCAGCAGGCCCAACCCACCAGGAAAGCAATTGAACCCATACAATTGACCACCCAGATGAGTGATGCCTGGGTTTGTTGCCATCTGGATTGTTCTGGCACCCAGCCATGCCAGATTTCTACCGCTTCCCCTTTCCAGTGTGTTCCTTTATGTGTCATTCTCCAATCCTTGTTAAATGCCCAAACTTTCCATCACCAATTGTTCAGCATCTGTAGGTATGTGTACCTCCACTGTCCTCCCCACCTTGTGTGTGTATATCACCTCTATCTATCCATGTTTCTGTTACATGGTTGTCTGTCTGCCTCTGCTACCTGCTTATCTCCTTCTATCTCACCCAAAGCCACTGCTGTGCACCTTTTCTACCTATCCTTTTGTAAAAGTCACAAAAAGGAATATATCCCCCAAACTACTTTTCCTTCCACACACAATTCATATTGTCTAGTTAACCTTCAGTGTTTACTTCTGCTTGCTTTTCTCCCCTTTCTTATGATCCCACATCCTCCCCATTTTTATGATGAACAGGGTTACCACTTTGCTATGCTCACCCACATTCATCCATTGGCTGCTGCGTTCAACTGTGCAGTCTTTTTTGTGACCTGCTGCATCTATATATATGTATATATATATATATATATATATATATATATATATATATATATATATATATATATATATATATATATATATATCGCTATATTATTTGTTGGGGCATGCAATGAAATGATATGGGCATGCAAGATTGAGATAGCAAAGGTGTACTTCATGTCAGATATGTGTACTGTTCCTGCTGTATGGCAATAAAGTACTACTCTTCCCTTTAATGCTGTGCCTGTGTTTTCTCCTGGTGCCTGCTACATCTCTAATTGTGCTTCTAACTGTTTGTGCATCCCCTCAGATATTAATACCGCACAAGTGCATGGCATTTATCTATGAATATCAACCAAAAGTTACATCCTATGAAGTATTTAGATGATTATCCATGCAGTTTTCTAGCATTTCTTCTGGCTTTTTATTGAAGCCTCTCCCCGGCTGTTCCCCATGATTCATGGAATGTAGAGGGCATTAGATCATGCCAGAAATTAGAGCTTCATACATCCTATTATGTTAAACAAACAGCTATACTAATTAAATAATTGAATTAGTTAGCATAGTGGATTAATGCTCCTGTTTCCTGTGTAAAGGGGACATGGTTTTAACCCCCCCACCTTCCTTTTTGCTATACATATTTTTATATCAGCCTTGGATAACAATTTCAGGTAAGTATCCCTGGTGTCTAGTGGTATCCCTGAAGACTGATTTCCTGTGGGGGTGTGGGAAGCTAGAGGTTATATATCACTTTTAGTACCTGTAAGGCAGGGTCTGGGGTCCCTTCCCCTGACCCATATATATATTTTTTTTATAAATGCTTCTTAGGTACAACACAAAGAGTATCCCCAATGTCTATTCCCCTTTACTCATGTCTTTTTTTTATTTTTATAAGTGCCTGTAAGGTACAATGTGAAGACTATCATTGGTGTTTAGTGGTCCCCCCAGTATGGCTGGATTTGCTTGTGAGTCTGCTAGAGTGTGGAGGTGTGACAATACCATACACGTACATTCACACAGTCATGCATACACACAGAGATATTCACACATTCATGCATACACACACACACACACACACACACACACACACACACACACACACACACACACACACACACACCACTCAATTACAGAGACATACTCACCCATTTACATACATATACACACACACACACACACACACACACACACACACACACACACACACACCACCCAATTACAATTAGAGACATACTCACCCATTCACAGACACACACACACACACACACACACACACACACACACACACACACTTATGCTATGTATCTCCTAACTAACCTCCCTGCTCCAGCTTCCTAGACAGGCACACACTCTGACACATACACTCACACGTATAACTCCATACACATACACAAAGTACCCACTCAACCCGAAGTACTTGTGGACTAAACTCTCGGCACTTACCTCTATCATGATGGGTGAACACGTGTTTTTGGCCATGTTCATTAACATAAGTGACTGTTGAGCAGCTGTGGTAATTTATGCATCAAAGTGATTCTCTCTGAATCACTTGACTGCGTAAATGATTTACTGATGGTATTTCTGAGGACAGAGCACATGGCAAATTAGCATATGCCTCATTTCCAGAATAGCTCATTACCATTTAGCATCGACACAGAAACAGCCCAACAGGGTGCTGCACATTTTTATGCTAAAGCAACATAGTAGGGTTGTCCCTGCATTCCAAATGGTTACCATGAGGTATACACCACAGTAACCTTTCTGAATTCCTGCATCAGTTTAGAAGAACTGTTGTGTGACAAACACAAAACTTATCAAAAATATAATTGTTTCAGGGCCATAGCCAGGGTTTTTGGAGCTGTGCTCCAACTTTAAGAGTGTAGCTCCCCCCAACCCCACCCCAGAAAATTATCCTGAAATGACAAGCTTAAAACTCTCATATGGACATCACTACTGAAGTACCTTGTTATTTTATGCACACAGCACTAGCTGTGTGGTATATATTAAGATGGCCACTCCTACAGCACATCAAAGACATACTTTAAGAATATGGCTTAACTGTAGTACTGAATCAGTGGTGCTCAGTACCAAGGTTAAAAAGATTTAATGTGAAAAAAATATTTAAATTGAACAAGTAAAGCAGAAAACTACTTGCTTTGTTTATTTTTTTCTTCGTATTTATACTAATCATGATTCAGAGCACCAGACATGGCTGTAAATCTCATTAAAGAAAATAACGTATTTTTAAAAAAGTGTGTATCCTGGTATACATGACTGTACCCCAAAATATAGTTCAATCATCTCTGATCAGTACTAGCAAGAAACTACGATCCCTCATAAAATCATCTAAGGCCAGCTTCGAAAGACAAATTGCACAAGACACTAAAGATAATCACAAGGCCTTCTTTAGTTATGCAGGAACCTGGGTGGCAACTCCCAGATATGCTCTGAGTTAGTGCAAAATGACAAAAATACACTGAACCCACAGACATTGCCAACATCCTGGCAGACAGGTTCAGTGCAAGCTTCTCCCCCCCCCCCCAGAAGAGCATATGTCTATCCCGACAGAATGTAGCCTCCCTGACATCACAGATGCACAGGTGAGAGCTGCCCTTTCCAAAGCAAAAAACACAGCATCAATGGGACCGGACGGTGTCCCGGGCTATGTCTTACACGAGCTCCAAGAAGAACTGAACCCTCACATAAAGTCACTGTTCAATCTCAGCCTTACTACAGGATATGTACCCAAGGAATGGCATACAGCAACAGTGGTCCCGCTCCACAAAGGTGGTGCCACAATGGGCCCCGGAAACTATCGCCCTATAAGCCTGACTAGCCTGGTCTGCAAAGCTATGGAGCGTATCATCATGGAACTCATAAACAAAGACATTGGGAACCTCCAGACACTGGATCCTACCCAATTCGGCTTTGTTAAGGGTAGATCTTGCCTTTTGAACCTGGTTGACATCTTTGAAACAGTCACCAAGGCCATAGATGAAGGGAAGGTAGTCCACACAGCCTACCTGGACCTCGCAAAAGCCTTCGACACAATACCCCACTCGGGCATCATAAATAAACTCACCAGCTTACATATCAACCCCTATGTCACAAGATGGGTTACAAACTGGCTCAGGGATAGAACCCACATGGTCAGAATTGCAGGTGCCATGTCAGACTCTAAACCAGTTACAAGTGGCGTCCCACAAGGCTCAGTCCTGGGACCTCTCTTGTTAGGTATATATTTCTCTGAGGTACAGGCTAACACGGGAGGACTATGGCTGACCAAGTTCGCAGATGACTGCAAACTGGGTGCCATAATCGACTCTCCGACTGACACAAGCATCCTCCAAAAGGGTCTCACAGAGATGGATAACTGGTGCCAGAGCCATGGCCTAAAGCTAAATGACACAAAGTGCATAGTCATCCTCTTTGGGAAAAACAAAGTGCCCACAAATTTCCACATAGGTGGTAATCCATTAAGTACGGAAGAAGTAATTGGGGATTTGGGGACCCAAGTAGGTAGTAATCTCTCCTTTGACAATCACATTGCCAAAGTGGTTAGAAAGACCTTCTATATAGCCCACCTTATCACTAAAGGGTTCACATCTAGATCAAGAGAGGTCATTGTGCCCCTCTACTCATCACTCATCAGGCCCATAATTGAATACAGTGCCCCATTTGGGATGTACCTTACCCGACACCTACAGCAACTGGAAAGACCCCAAAAGTACCTCACCAAGAGGATCATGGGACTCAAACAGATGCCCTATGCAGTTAGGCTAAAGAAACTCCAGCTCTACTCAGTTGCTTACAGCCTACTCAGAGGCGATCTCTGCCTGACGTATAAAGCCATGTCCAACCCAGAATTAATGGACATACTCCACCTCAGGAAATCCAAATCCCTTAGAGCTACATGCTCCAGGGACTTAAACCTCAGCACAGAAATAAATAGGACATGCTGGAGGGACAGATTCATATCCCAGAGGCTCCCCTCACTCTAGAACAAAATCCCAATCCATGTTAGGCAGAGCCCCTCACTGACCCTCTTCAAGAGAAATCTTGACAAGTGGATGGGAGATCGTAAGTTTACCCCTGGGATCTCGTCTGTGTCCCTGCTAGACAGAGGCACAGTAAACTAACCTTAAAAGGGCTATCTTATGTGACCTACTGTACAGAGGCACAGTCAACTAATCTAAAAGGGTGGCGAAAGCCAAACACACTCTGGCTAGGCTTATAAATGCCCTAGGGCAGATAGCCTAGTATCAACCTATGAACCTATGAATAAAATCAGACCTAAAATCAGTATGTATTTCTTTATAAAGTTGAGATTTTTCAATCACTTCAAATACTATGAACAAACATAGACTAACTATACAAAATAGTGTTCTCCTACTGAAATTCAAGAAGCATCTGTTCTATTGCATTTAAAGCTAGAAAAACAATCTAAAATATTGTATATCTGAGTATTCTAATATCATTCCCTGAAATTTTCATTAGAATATGTCAAGTAGTTTTTGATTCCAGACATCTCTAGACAGGGTGCAATAATTAGCTAAAACAGTCTGGTTCCATAATATAGTCGACCCTGCCCTGACTAAAACCCAGATGATCTGAGAGTGTCCAGGCTGTGTTGTTGGAGATCCTAGCAAGGAGGACAGAAATGAGCAGCTAAAGCTGGCCTATCCACCCTGGAGGGAAGAAGATGGTCCAGTCCACTGAATTGCTGGCATCTACTGGCTGGAGAGGTGTTGATGTGTTGGCTTTGCTAAGCCATATATATGAGGCAGCCTTCAAAGGATATGGGTGAGAATACCCATGCCCAGAGGAGTAGGCATAACAAGCCATCATGTGAGCCACCAGGGTAGGGATTAGGTCATAAATGGAAATTCCCCTCCTGGATGCCTGGATGAAAGACACTCGTCCTGGTAATAGGGAAAAAATGAGTGATATTGGTGAATGCTAGATGTTCGATAAGAACGGGGAGGCAGGTAAAAAAGGGCATGGAGAAAACAATAAAAGGAGCACAAGCCTCTGGAAAGGGCTTAAGTATTAAAGAGATTAAGAACTAAATACCTGAATGTATAGCATAAGTTTGAGTTAGCAGTTGTCCCAAATCCCTGACTACCAATATGCCCATATAACTTCTCAAGAATGCACCCCAAACTGATAGAGCCAGATGTACTGCAGCAACTGTGGACCATAGGATGATGACCATATTAATGGTCCTAGGCAATAGCTCACAATGACAAACTGCAAAAAGCCGAAGTGGGAAAAGCAAATCATGAACAGAGGAACCATATGAGGGATATTGTTTAGAAACTAGCATGAGGCATGTAGAAAGGGAATAAGAAGATAAATATCTGTCTACAAAGAATAAAGAAATAAGAAAATATGCATTACCATGCAGTTTCCAAAATAGCAATTAGGCAGAAGCAATAATTATAAGTATATATATGGTATATAATCCTCCAAGTTCTTCTATAATACCACAGGTTTCAAAGAGGCAAAACTAAATGGTCTAGGAGGCACATTTCAGAAATCCAAGAACAGATGAGTGCTTTACTCTTATATTTTCTGCCCTAAAACTGACATTTATGCCACAGGATCATAATGCAGTTCACAGATATCCTATGCAGATGAGGCTAATGCCATAGACAAGGCACCTCACATGTTATCTTTGTGTTCATGGACAGGCTACTAGATCACAGGCACAAGCCTATATGCAGGAGATAAAAGACTTTAAATGCACTTACACGGGATGAACAGGCCATAATGGCCACTGGTGACTTTAAAGACCTATATTTCATGTTGATATCTTAATGGAGTGGTATTTTTAAATTATTTGGTAAGACAGAAGTGTTATACTGCAGCAAGTTGCAACTCAGTACTGTAGACAGCTGTGGACATCACAGGACATTGGAGCAAGTGCCAGGAGCAGCAGGCTGCATACTTTTTGATGCCACTTCAGATGGAACAGCAGACACATAAAGGTGTGTGCACCTTAGTCTTGTTTTTGACAGATCCAGAAGTTGAATTTTTAATTGACTTCAAGACTGAATGTTCAGGAAAAAATAATAATAGTCTCAAAATAATCTTTCCAGTCAGAGCTCTGTTTTGACAATGATTTTTTTTTATATAAGTACTGGTGTAATCTAACCTTCTTGTGGCAGTGTGTGGAAGAAAAGAACTCCTCACAAACTGCATACTTAGGAGTATGTATTTCCCCAACTAAACTGTATGCATATTGTACCTGTCCTATAAAACCCATACACTAGGAATGAACAAACTCAGATGCTCAGAATACAGAGACAGCCAACAAGAGGTTCAACAATATTATGTTTTTCAGTGTTAACATGTTCTTTTTATTTATTATTTTTATTTTACATTTGTTAACCGGGGGTGTCTGACTGAGCCGAAAAGGCCCTTTTTCAGCAGAGGCCCGGGGAGAAAAGCTCCACAAAGAAAAATTACAGACACATTTAGTTATTTAGACATAATCAGTATACACACAAATTACAAGAGACATGTTTTTACAGTGGTATGCGGCACAAACAGTTACAGTGGAGAGAACAATCAAAAAATATATTAATTTTAAAAATAAAGGTAAGTAATAGATTTGTGGTGTACAGCTGAACTTTGGAATGTAGGTAGAATACATACATAGTACACAGGTACAGTACATACATTGTAGACTAGCCAGTGTTTGTGAGTAAGATTGAAAAACTATTATAAATTGCTCTAGATTTAGTATGCATATGTTATCTGCTTTCACTAGCCTGGTTACCTTTTGAAAACAGAACAGAGGAACAAGTAACAAAACGTTAATAAAATAATTTCTAATCAGATGGAAACACGCTTACTGGTTAAAAGACACTTGTCAGTCGTAAAATAACCTGCCAAAGTTAAATTTTATATACCAGCCCAAGCAGAAATAAGCTTCTGTGTCAATGCAGACATAAACACGTGAGCAAGGGATTGAATCAGTCTCATTTCAAGCATGCACCACCTAAGTATTTGCTGGTCTATTGAAACATACTATCCCATTATCTAATATTACATCACATCACTCTCCATATGATTTGGGATCTGTAGACTTAGTTATTATCAACAGAATGTTTCATCTCAAATTGTTGGCCACCAAAATCAGGCTACAAAAAGGGTCTATGTTTAGTCATTGAATGGACTAAACATGGAACCCCTAATCATCAAACGCAAATCAGCAAAAGTTCATTCATTGAACCTGAGAGATGGGGAAAGTAACTAGTTGGCCAACACATCCCTGTCTCACACACAGCAGGATTTCAAGCTCATCCAGGTGGGGAGCTGTGCCCCCACACACCCCCAACTATATACTCCAACTCCAAGACTGCACTAGAGTAGGGAAAAGGGGGGGGGGGTTGAAATACTGCTGTGTGTGTGGCTACCTGGTTACTTTCCCCATCTCACAGGTTTGATGAATGAGCGTTCGCTGATTTGCATTTGGTGATTAGCCGTTTGATGTTTAGTCTGTTCGATGACTAAACATAGACCCCTACAAAACATGATGAGATGTAGTACTGATTTTAAAATAGTATTTACTAGTTCTAATGCAGTACACATTACAATATTCACATAATTTTGCTCACCACACAGTCTGACTGCAAACACAGTATGAATTTTTGAGAATAACTTTATACACTCAAACTTGAGTAATAAGTGGACAAACTGTGTCCACGTTCTTCTACTCTACAGGGCATCTCTAAGACTGGTAATGTTTTATGTAGTTCTTCTGGGTCACACAGAAGAGGGAAGTTACTGTATATGGAAGTGAGAAGTTTTATTCATACAACATACATTCTGTGCCAGTCAAATGTTTAATTTTTCATTAGCCTGATTGCTTGACAGGGCCATATGAAGTTAGCAGTACAAGATACTGAAAAAAAACATTACATATGTAGATACAGAACAAGCAAACTATTCATAGGGTACTTCTTAAGAATTTATCATATGATCAAGACAATTCTACCATAGTCTAAAGACTCCAAAGCTATGGAAATGTTTTTGAAATGGTACAGAGTTTATTTATTTATTTATTTTTGTTAAGTGGGTAGGCAAACTGGTTAAAAGACACTTGTCAGTCGTATCCTGGACCACAGGACAGATAACACAAATATACATGAATAAAGTTTTAAAACAAACACAGTGGCAAGCTTGTAACATGATAAGATTGAAAAAATGTAGTACATATTGTATCATATCAGTCTGAAATAGAAAGGCAAACCTTATTTAGTGTGCTTTCCTATTAGAAAGACCAGTTTAAGCCAAATTGGTACAGGCAGCCTTGTAGGTATGGAACTATATGTATATATATATATATATATATATATATATATATATATATATATATATATATATGTGTGTGTGTATATATATATATACTTAAGTAAATCTAAAAGTACAAATATTATAATGTAATTTAAAATAACAGATCATAAATGGATCTGGTTAACCAACAGTATAAAGACTGTATACAAAAGTTAGTCATTACAATATTTGCCCAAAGACTAGATAATTATCCAGTGTTTCTAAAACACTGATACTTATAGGCAGCTGATACATCACTAAGCAGTTCAGTGAACAAGTGATAATTCTAATCATTCGTAATCAGACAAGGTAATTAATTCCATGAAACAGAGGTGATCTTCCTAAATATTTCTTTCCTTGTGTATAAACCATAAGCAGACTTCAAAGTTTTGGTGGCCCATGATCCATGGAGCTAAGAGCATGATAGTGCCCAAATGTTTCTTCCAGATGGTTAAGTAGAAGCTAGTGATCTACATAGTGGAGCTCAAATGCTAGTGCGTCAGGCATCATAGCAGTCACCCATAGAAACTGGCAGCCATCTTGTCTTTCCAAGGAAAGGCAGTGAGTTTCTTGTGGTCTGGATAGAGTTATACATTTTTTTAATTTCTCCAAGTCTTTTGGGTTTCTAATACCATGACGGGAATGGACCACATTCCTAAGTCAAAGTATGATTAAAGTTCATGAAATTAGTATTGTTTCAATCTTTGATGTCAGCCAGTAGTCCTCTTCAAAGCACCTTTAATATGCCTAGTAATGACTCCTTCTGCAGTTCATATGAAGTTCCATGTACCGGTAACATATCTAAATACAATTGTAAATTCTTTTTTATAAGACCCATTGCTGCTATTACTATTGGAACTGTCTGGGTATCTTTCTTCCACATTGGTCTCATTTCTGCCTGCAGATCTTGATATTTTATAACTTTGGGTCTCTCTGTACGCAAGACACTGTAGTCACTGGATGTGGCAATTTCAATGATCAATGCTACTCTTGTCTTCTTTTCCTGGACCACTATATCCGGTTTTCTAGCATCTATCTTTTGAACTGTTGGTAATGGATGATCCCATGTGATGTAGACTTCTTCATTTTCTATGATGCTTTGCGGCTCATATTTCCAGTGTTTTTCGGTCACTTCAGTATCATAATGTTTGCACAATCCCCAGTGCCATAGTCTTGCCACATTATTATGCCTTTCAGTATACAGTCCTTCTGCCATTAGTATGTTGCAACCAGCAAAGAGTTGTGCAACTGTTTCCAATTCGGTTTTACAAAACCTACATTTGTCTGTTTCTCCCACATGTTCAATGGACTTTATAAACCATTGTGTACACAGCCCACTATCTTGGGCCACCGATATTAACCTCTCATCTCTTGGTTTGAATTTGCCTCTCCTTAACCATTCCTGTATTAGTTCCTGATCGACATGAGGTTCTTCCAGAAGTTTTCTATACTTGCAACTATATTTATGCTTCTTCCACATTTCGTGCCTTCTCACCTGATCCTTCACCTTATATTCTTTCTTTTGTTTTTTTGGCACATTCAGTTGTTGCCTGATTTTTATCTACTTCTGGTTTGATTTCCATTTCTGCTTGACGCCGATAAGCTTCTGCTAGATTAAGCAGAGAAGTCATCTTAAATTTATTCTCCTCATGTTTCAAAACTGTCAGTAGATTTGGGTCTTGTGAGGTCAGCAGATGTGTGGAGTCCCACGATTGCAGATCTATACATATAATCAATTTCAAGGAAGCCCAGCCCTCCTTCAGAATGTGGAATATATACTCTTGGTATGCACTGATTTTTATAAATCATTTGGTGAGCATGAAGCATCCTTCTTGTTTTCCTATCTAATCTACCCAACACGTTTTTGGGCCAGTCAATCACTCCAAAACTGCAAGTTTGGACAAGAAGAGCAAACTGGTTTATAGCTTTGATTTTGTTCCTAGATTTCAGTGCTGTTTTCAGGATTAATGTAAGTCTTCTGAAGTATTCCTTACTAAGTTTTATTCACATTTGTTCATGTTTTATTGTTGATCCTTCAACAGTTCCCAAGTATTTATACACTCCTTCTTTCTCAAGTTCTTTTATATCTCATTCTTGTCCCAAACTGATGTTTTCCTGGCGTTGCAGTTTTCCTGCTTTAAAGGTTGCTTTTGCACATTTATCAAGACCAAATTACATTCTTATATCATCTGAAAAAGTTTTGACAACTTGCAGTTGTGCTTTCAGTTCCTCACCTAATGAGCTATACGGTTTTAAATCATCAACAAAGAGAAGGTGAGAAGGCTTTACACTTTGTTGTTTTCTAGGAGTCAGATTATAGCCATGGCCTAAGCTGTTGAGTAAACATCTTAATGGATAAGGGCAAGGCAGAATAGTAATGGTGACAGAGAGTCACCCTGGAATATCCCCTTTGAATTTTTATCCCTGGGATAACAATTTTTCCTTTATCATGGCATAATTGCAAAGTGATCTGCCACTGTTTTCTGGTCACTGTAATGTAACCAATCAATGTGGGGTGTATCTTATACATTTTTAAGTACTCTTTTATCCATGAATGAGGGATACTATCAAATGCCTTTTTGTAGTCAATTCATGCCATACTTAGATTCTTCCACTTTTTACAGTTCTCCACTATAGGTTCATATGCTGGCACTGTGCTATTGGCCCTAGGGCCAATACAAGCCTAGCCATAACAATTCCCTGGGTATTTCTTCCCACAATATTTACTTCCCTGGACCCCTGTTTAGCAGGGCAACTGACGTGATCCCCGGGGTGAATTTCCTATCTCCCATCCGGTCGTCACGGTTCCTTTTGAAGAGGGCCAAAGAGGCGCTCTGCTTCACATGTATGGGCAATCTATTCCAGAGTCTGGGGAGTCTCTGGGTCAGAAACCTATCCCTCCAGCATGTTTTGTTTATTGTGATGACAAGTTTTAGATCCCTGGAGCGTGTGTCTCTGAGGGATTGGGATTTCTTTAAGTGTAGCATGTCCAAAAGCTCTGGGTTTGACATGGCCTTGTATGTTAAGTAGAGATCACCTCTGAATAGATGATATGTGACAGAGTATAGTTGGATTTTGTTTAGATGGTCAGCATAGGGCATCTGCTTTAGGTCTGTGATTCTTTTAGTGAGGTATTTCTGCGGCCTTTCCAGTTTTTGCAGATGTCTTGAGAGGTACATACCAAATGGGGCGTTGTGTTCTATAATGGGTCTAATGAGGGATGAGTACAGTGGAACAATTACCTCCTTTTTTCTGGATGAAAAGCCCTTAGTGATGAGGTGTGCCACATAGAAGGATTTCCTGTCTGTTGTGGTGATGTGGTTATCGAAGCTGAGACCACTGTCCACCTGTGTCCCTAAGTCTCTTATCACACTTTCGGTGTTTATTGCACTGCCACCTATGTGGTAATTCATGGGTACATGTTTTTTTCCCAGAGGGGATAACTATACATTTCTTGGCATTGAGCTTGAGCCCATGGCTCTGGCACCAAGCATCTGTTTCTCTAAGGCCCTTTTGTGGAATATCCACATCATTTGGGGATTCAGTAATGGCTCCCAGTTTGCAGTCATCTGCGAACTTTGTTAGCCAGTGTCCCTTAGTGTTGGCCTGTACTTCAGAGAAGTAGAAGCCAAACAAGAGCGGTCCCAGGACTGAACCCTGAGGTACTCCACTTGTCACATGTCTGGAGCTGGATTTGGAGTCGGCTATTTTTACAGTGTGGGTTCTGTCAGTAAGCCAGTTGGCAACCCATTGAGGGACGTAGGGATTAATGCCCAGCTTAGTAAGTTTATCTATGATTCCAGAGTGGGGGATGGTGTCAAAGGCCTTGGCAAGGTTCAGATAGGCTGTATGGACCACCTTACCCTTGTCCACAGCTCTGGAGACTGATTTGAAGAAGTCATTCAGGTTCAGGAGACAAGATTAGCCCTTCACGAACCCAAACTGGGTGGGGTCCAGTGTTTGAAGGTTGCCCATGTCTTTGTTTATAAGTTCCATGATAATACGTTCCATGGCCTTGCAGATCAGGCTCGTCAGACTGAAGACTATGACTTTATTTAACAATAAATGACCCTTGTTCCATATGACTTTCGTTTATTGCCCTTTTGTTCTACTGCGATAATTGAGTTTTCTTCTAAATAACTATAAACTCTGTCGGCATCAATTCCTGTGTATAGTTTACATATCATCGGAAGGCAAGTTATTGGTCTATAATTTTTAGGGTAGCTTTCAGGTTCACTCTTAAGTAGGAGCATTGTTTTTCCTGTTGTTAGCCAGGTTGATGTCTGTTCTGGGTGTGCATATAAACAGTTCTTACTCATGGCTAAATCTTCGTGCAAATATGTTAATACTTTTAACCAGAAGTTAGGTGCTGCATCTGGGCCTGGGGTTTTCCAGTTAGAGGCTTTTCTTAACTCTGTTTCAATCTCTCTAGCTTTTACTTCATCCCATTTCATATCCTGTACCTTTAAATTTCTTATTCTTTCTTTTACTTCTTCTATCCATTTAGCATCCTTGTTATGTTCCACAGGATCTTCATAGATACTTCTCCAAAATGTATCTATTTCTTCTTTTTTTTTGGTGGTCTTTCAATTCCTTTTATCTTATTTCCCAGTTCTCTATAAAACCTTTTTGAGCCCTCAATAAATTGCTTATTTTGCACTTTTCCTTTATATTTATCTTCGTATCGTCTAAGTTTTTCCGCCTGTGCTGAAATTTTTAGTTTGCTATTTGCGATAGTGCATGATAGATCCTGGTCTGTGCACATTGCTTTTATCACATCTATCTTTCTTAGAATTTTTGTTGATCTGTTCCCTCTTCTATAGTCTTCTAATAGTGACACTTCTTGCCTTAATTGCTTTATAATTTTCTCTGTTCGATATTTCCATGATGGTATTCGATTTCTCCCCTTCCTTTCCCTCACTACCCTGTGTTCTTGTGGTAGAACATCTGTATAAGCTATTAAATGTGGTTTGAAGTATCCCAATATTATGAAGTGAATTCAATAATAACATTTCAGAATTTCAAACAAAAAGGTAAAAACATCACAAAGACACACCATACAGTAAAACCTGTAAGAAAATCCAGCCAAGCTAGAGTGTCCACTGTGAGATACTTTAAACCTCATGAAATAGAGGCCTATGGGATATATGCACATGACCTCTTAAGGACATCAAGTGTTTCAGCTACAAAGTGTCTGAATGCCCATGACATTTTTCTTACTTTTTCTTTATAGATACAGATTTTCTTACAGAATACAACTGGATAGCTGGCTATTGTACAGAACACAGTCTTTCTCATTGTTCTTTCTTTCTGCATGCTTGTGACCGCGGATGGGGGTGGTCATGAAGCAGAATACTAGAGTGATTCTTATCACTACCGGGCAAACTCGCCCATGGGGGAAAGGGCACAAAGTAGTAGTTTTACTGAATGGTTTGTCTGTCTAACCTTTTTTACCCTTTGCTTGGATAAAAGTGTCATTCCTAACATGGAAGAAAGAGGGCAGGAATGCTAGTGGTTGTAAAATACTGATCTGTGTGAGGGGGAACAAAGTCTTTTAAAAATTAAAAAAAAAATAGCTGGACATCACTCAAGGCTATAATTCCATAATTCCTATGGCAGCAGTCCTCCTTTCACCCCCCCCCCCAACACATACACACTTTTCGAGGTCCAAGCTAGTCTTATCCATATATTACTCGTTGTCTTAAAAGGCCAGGTTGCTGCAAAGTTAGATGTGAATTAGTCTAAAACACTTTCCAAATTTTACAAATCTTACACTGAGAGTGAACTCATGAACATGCCCTTTCTCTGTAAACATCACTAAGTACTACAAATTTGTCACTGGCTGCTCCCACTCTAATCCACTCTAGATTGCAGAGATACAAGGTAGGCTACAGCCAGTGAGGAAGCAGAAAAGCAGCAACATCACGTATTTTCATTTTTTTTAAAGCATCATCTGGATCAACAGGAAGGCAAACTTGTATTGGGAGAGGCAGATGAAATGTAAACTGAAGTTTCAAGGAACAGACATGGGAGGGTGTAGAATTTAACATTACATTGTCAGGGACTGGAAGCTGGAACATCAGACACTGCCATGTTGTATTTTATATCTAGAGCTAAGTCCCCTTTATTGTCCTTGTACATTTTTGTTTTCCTCTATTTTACCTCAGATGGTTTATTTCTGTGACTCCAATGGAAAAGACATTGTCTCATGGAAAATCAGTGACCCTGAATAGTTGTTACTATAAGATTGCTAGCTGTCTTGCATGTAAAGCATATCTTTACTTTGCGAAAAAGAAAAATAATTTGGATCTGGATGAATTGCCAAAAACATTTTTTTTCCCTTTTTAAAATAATAGTGAGAAAGAACCTTCTAGAGATGTTCTAATGGAGAATAAGTACATACTGGAAAAAAAAGATGTTTGTTTTTTATGTGAAGAAGTAGTGCTTTTTATAAAATATCATAAAATTCACATGTATGACTACATTGACACTTGCTTTAATTTTGAAAAAAATGCTCCTTTACTTTCATTGAGTACCATAGGTAGTTTAACAGCCACCTGACTTACTCCCAGCTCTGGCAGATGGGACCTTGGTTTAAATGAAGTTTGGCACAAACTAAATTGTCCCGGGACATCTTCATGGGGGGGGGTAGGTTAATATTAAGGGGAATTAAGTGGGTTGGGGAGGTGAAAGGGTTAAGTGGAGGCAGGGATGGTTGGGAAGAAGTGAGATAATGATGGGGAGGGGCTTAAGAGGTTTAGTCTAGTGTAGTTGGGTTAAGCAGTCACATTTTGGTGTGAACTTGCTAAGGCAAGTGTACGTCTGAGACGACCTTTGGGTGTTCCTGAGGGGCAGGTGGGCCTCAAGATCCAGGTTGGTGACAGGTGGTTTGCATATGGTGATATAGGTGAGTAGTGGCTGCATAAGATATAACTATGGCAATACAAACGGTTTAAAAAAAAAAAAAAACTGGATAAAGTAGTAGTAGTGGATGTATGGCTTTATTATATTTCATGCATTAGGCTTTTGGGTTTCAGGAGTAGGTACAGAGTTGATTGTGTAGTCTGGGGGAGTATTCTGTGAATAGATGGGTAATTTGATCAATGGCAGAAAGTTTAAGGCGTTAAGTATGGGGGGGCATAAGCTTCTATAGTTAGAAACTGTATTGACAGGTGCTTGAGTCTTGGTTGAGAATTATAGCGTAATTTTGGTGGTGGTGACTGCCCATGTGTGAGTTTGTAATAAGGGCAGCATTTTGAGGAGATACCCCTTTTTTGCATTCGTGTCGATCTTGGGTTTTGTGGAGGTCAGGGCCTGGATGTAATTAGGATGGCCGTTTCGCGGGCTATGAATTGGTTGAGGTTGCTGGTGCACATGTGCATTGCAACACTAACTAATTATAACAAAAAAAAAGTATAATCCATCATTGAACCGTGGTTACGTGGTATGAAGGATACTTGAATGTTTCGTTTCTGGTCTTGGTTCTGCCTTAGCTATGGCTTTGTTCCTCTTTCTAGCATGACTGGAGTTGCATTTGACTTTCCTTGTGGCTGCTTGTGGTTGAAGTTCTTTGCCCACTCGCTTGATGGTTTCTGTGGCTGCTTGTTGTCAGCGGGGGAATCGCTGTTTGGAACATCTGTGTTGCGTTGGTTGCGCAGGCTTGGGGTCGGTGGGGTCAGCATGTCTGCAGTCTGTGTGTTAAAAAAAAAAAAAAAAAAAAGCTTTGAATTGGTGATGCATGTGCATCGCCGGGTTACATCTCGTTAGTGGTGGTGGTGGTTTTGCCCAGGTTCGGGATTTCTGGTTCCAGGCTCCATTGAGGTAGTTTGCTCAGTGGCGCCTGAGGGGCTTTCACAGGCTCTGAGCGGGTCAGTGGGACTGGTGCGCAGGCGCAGTGACAGGATGGCCATCACTCTTTCAGTCGCTCATGTTTCTGTGGCGCAGGAGGGTGCCAAGTAGTAATTTAAATTGGTTGACACTTTAGTAGAATTTAAAATGTTTCTTACAAAACTAAGCTTGGCAATCAGATCACAGAATGGCTTTTACGAAGGTGAGTGTACCTTAGATGCTGTCCTTCAATAACATTATTCTTTCAATTCTCCATTGCAGCCTGTGCTAGTTTTCTTTGAAAAGTTATGTGAAACTGGTTTTAAGAATTATGGGTTTGTTGCTTACAGTAAGTGTTATAATCTAAGGAAAATGAAATGTTGTTGAAATGTTGGACAAAAATAATAAAATAATAAAACCAGACAAAGGAAATGAGGTTGTGATAATGGATAGTACTGAGAACTCAGAAGCAGTATTAGCTGTATTAATGGACAAGGGATACTATGAATGAATTTCTAAGAGTTTAGTTAATTTTGCTTACAAGAAAATTGATTTGATGGAAAATGACTTATTATTCAAGGTGTAATTGATACTGACCAGATCCAGTTTTTGATGGTGGACATCCCCATTACTGCAGCAATAGCCCCATTTTAGACACATTCCATGTAAAAAAAAAAAAGTGAAGCACGTGTCATAATTTGCGGTGCTTTAAGATGATCCCCCTTTGACATGGGTGAAGTTGGGCAGGGTGCTTGTATGTTTTCAGCCGAGAGCCAGCCGTTTACTCATGGCAGTGTGCATTCGCCTTGGAGGTCTGTGGTTGGGGTATTGGTACAGTGGTGTCCTTTGTCTTGGAGCTCTGTGTGATTAAACATTTTGGTGTGTTCACAAGCGGTCGGGATTTCAGTTTGTTGCTGTCATTGCTTTTCTGCGCTTTTTGTAAAAAAAAAAAAAAAAAAAAAATGCAGGTTAGATTGGCTGTTAGTTGAGTTAGGTGTAAGCTCTATGGAGGGATGAGTGCTGTTGGTTGGCTGGTTGTTGATAGGGTTTTGTAGTTGCAGGTCCCGCAGTTATTGTGTAAAGTTGTCATCATTACTATTTTATAATGGCATTGTTTCCCATTGCCACTTTTGCGGGCTTTGCACGAAGTTGTCTGTAGTTAGCACTGTGCATGAGCAGAGTGGAGCTCACAGGCAGAGCCATGCATTGCTCCTCACACAAGCATGCACACAAGTGAAGAGAGGGGAAGAGAAAAAAGAGAAATCGGCAGGCGGGAATGTTGGGGGAGCTGCATGGGTGTATTGTTAGAGTCATAACTACAGCACAACATTCTGCCTCATTTCTTTAGAGCTGAAAAGGAATTATTTACATTTACCCTATTAAATCGTAACTCCCCTTAAAATTTCAGCTGAGGAATCTGAAATGTTTAATTTGTGAAGGATCAGGTGAGCAAATTTATTTGGGGGTGGCAGAGCTTGAATAAAAGTCCTACTTCTGGAAAATTAGTTTAGTCTGGTAGAGAACAAAAAGAATACGTGACTACAAGTACAATCTGATATAAAAACATAACAGCAGTTTATCTTGGAAGCTTCCCTAATTTATAAAGATACTGCAAAGAGCAAATGGAAGTAATCTAGGGCACTTGCAAAAATGCGATGTGCGGTTATAACCACACTTTGTGAATGTAGCAAAGGGGATCAGTGCAAAGTTATAAAAAAAAAAAAAAAATGGGAAGTGAACCATGAAGGCCGAGTGCTGCGTATGTGTCAGGGCTTGAGTATGGTGTGTGTCTTTTCTAATACAGTTTTTCATACATAGTCGTAACAGAGACAAGTTGGACACTAGACAGCTATTAGAGGTGCTTTCGCAGTGTTGGAGCATGGGCAGGTGCTGCAGACTTGTCGCCATTGCCTGGCCGTTTGGGGGATGTCTTTCTGCATTGTCGTCTTGTGTGCCTGGTCATGGCTTTGGCCGTGTGGCTCTGCACTTGTAGGGCAGTGGCAGTGCTTCATGAGCATGGGCAGTGGTTTGATGGGTTGGTTTCACTTTTGCTTGTTGAGGTTTGGGAGCAGATCGTGAAGTTGGCTTTGTGATGGTGTTTGTTTGTTGAGAGCTTGTTTGGCAAGGTTTTGTTGGGGCTTTGAGGTTAGTTCTGACATCAAGGTTCATGCTTTCTCAATGGTGGTAGTTTAGTGCATGTCTTAAGTTTGGGGTCAAAGTTTTGGTTGGAGTGGTAGCACGGTGGAGGGTTTTAAAAAAGTAAGAGTTTGGGGTGGGCCTTTTAACTGCACAGATTTTTGAAGGATTTGGATTTTGGGAATTAATTCAAATTCAGGTTTTAATTTGGCTCTTAGGGGGTTAAGTCACATGTTTCAAAGGTATTTAGGTTTCCTCCCTGATTGGTTGGCAGGCTTTGAAGCAGGCTTTTGCTGGTTGCATGCATGCCTGTTACTAAGATTTTAGATTGCTCCATTTGTAGGTGGCCCATCTAATCCATTTTAATTCAGTTCCATTTTAATCCTTTCTGGCAATGCATGATTGTGTTACTGTTTAATAAAAATTGGTTGAAACTTTTGGATGACACTACATTTACAGTTGTTTAGGTGTTTGATTCAATAAGCAATTTTTAGTTATTTTGGATACTATAATCTGATGGCTGGTATTACACCATGAATGGACAATTAGGAGTTATATTCTTCCTTTAGGTCAGAAAATGTGCATTACTGAACTCATTTGATATTTGGAGCTTAGGAACTTGGGTGATGGTTTATGATACTAGGATTCTGGTGTATACAATGGTTGTGCTATTTGAGTATAAGTGTGCTAGTGTTCTGGTGAAAGAAGTTTACTTAGGGTTGTGGTTTAATTGGGGTGTAGCATGGGTTATAGGTGTTACTAGTTTCATTGGTGGCGGTGGTATCAGGCATTGGTTAGCTTATAGCTTATTGGTCTGCTTCTGTTATTGAAATCTTGTTTGTGGCTGCTTGGTTGGTTATGGTGGTGTTTGGGTGAGTTGCAAGAGTTTTTGTTTGAATGATGTTCTTTGTATTTTAGATACATTTTGTGTCTTTTGTGGTGCTCTTTTTTTTGGGATTTTTTGATTTTTTGGAATAGGTTGGGGTTTTGTGAATATTCTGACATTTTGGAATAGATGCCTTTGGGTGACATATCAGATGGAGTGCTGGAGGATGAGTTCATGTGAGGCACAGTGAGTGGCTCACACGATTCGGAAAGGAAAGGAGGAGGACATTAGGGCAGGCAGAGGTTGGCGGCAGTAGGGGGTTGTGGTAGACAGCAAACGCCTGAAAGTTTGGAAAGGGTGAAGACATGGGGCAGATGTGGGCAGATAGGGGAGAATATGGGATGGTGATCTAAGGTGGATACTTGGGTGAAGGTGAGTTTGAGTTACTTGAATAGTAGAATGTACTAGATGATCATCTTTTGTGTGTGTGGTGTATAGTGTTCGTAGATTGAGATACAGTGGTGATGCAGAGAATGAGTGGGTATGTGGATGGCTAACAGAGTGTCAAAATAAGTGGGATGTGAAGGCTGGAGATGGAGTGTGGATGGGATTGATGTGGTGGGAAAAATTTGTGATGGAGGAGACAGCGTGGAGGATGATGAAGGTAATGTGCAGCTGATGGGCAGCTTAGCAGCTGAAAGTGAGAACAAAGGCTGATTGTGTAATGTTGTTGCTGCTTGTGTTGAGAAAAGACATGGGGTTTTGTTGTGGACTTCCTTTTAAGATCTTGCTCCAGTGGTTGGTGTTGGGTGGGAGGTGGAGTATTCTTGCTCCAGTGGTAGGTGAGGGCAGGGTTATGTGAAGGTAAGATATTTATGCATTAGTGGTCCAGCTGGTAAGTGTATGATGCAGGTAATTCTTGTATGTTTATATTATCCCTTTCTGGGGAGTTGGGTTATTGGGAGTGGTTGATAGGCTGAACAGCCTGGTCAGGCTGGTTGGCATGCCTGGAGAGTCTGAGCTACCTTCTGTTTAAGGAAAGGATTCAGCTCTGGAGTTTTCCTCTGATAGCTGAAGGAAATGGTTAGAGAATTGTGGGAAGATTGCTGTAGTTGGAGGGAAATTGAGGTAAGGATGGTGTTGGTTTGGTGATGGTGGATGGGGACCTGAAGGGGGGAAGTGAGTTGTTGGGGCATAGAGCAGGGGTAGTAGGTGGGCATATATATGGGCTTTACTGCTTGTGGGGCAGGGTGATGGAATGGCTGCCCTGAATGGTAGTAAGATGATGAATTATGAAGTAAGATGGATGTCTGAAGTGAGTAAGTGTACGGATGCTGCAGGGGGCATAGGGGGGATGGGGCAGCTGCCCTGATTAACATTACAAGGATGTGTATTTGTATTCTAGTATTAAGTATATCAATTATATATAGAATTAATGTAATTAAGTATCATGGTGTTGTCAAATATGTAATGTAAAATAAATAAAAAAAAGGTCATCGTGTGATGTGTTGTGTGTGTGTGGACTAGCCGGGATAGGACAACTAATATCTGTTACTCTTTCTTCAGTTCATGAGCTGTGCATGTGTCATTTCTTGCTCTTTCCTTTCTTTTTTTTTTCTCTTTCTTCCAGCTCCAGTTGTGAGCATGTTTCCCTTTGGATTTTTGATTCACTGTTTGAGATCTTTTGTAGGAACATTCTGACAGCACTGTAGCAGTGTACAACAGTGGTATTTACTATTATATTATTTCAGATCTGTCTGTCTCTCAGCTGTACTCTCTTCAGCCACTTTTCTTCTTTCCTTCTGCTACTGTGTGGTTCACATTGTAGTTACTGATAGCTCTTGACATTTTTGCCATTTCTGCTTGGAGATGAGCATCCTGCTGCCTCAGCTCAGATGCCTGCATTTGTGCATACCTCTCAACTTCTTAGTTCAAGAAATCTGGACAAAGCCAAAATTAATGGAGGGACAAAGGCCAAAAAATAGGGACAGATTTTAAACAGTGCTCTTGTACATTTAAAAGGTTGCTAGGATTAAGAGATTTTGCATAAGCATGCATTTCCTGAAAGATATGAAGTTTGAAACTCAAATGTCTGTCATTATTTAGTGACTTAAGTCCTCAGTGATTTGTTAGAAAACCACAAATTTTATGAGGAACAAACTATGAATATGATGCAAAAATCTGGACATTCTGGGAAAATCCGGACAGCTGAGAGGTTTGATGGAGGCTGGAGTGATGTCCCAAATGCATATTTCCAGGGAGTCCTGCAGCAGAGACCTTGCATTGCACCCAAGGTTGCTAGATTTCCAGCCCCCCAGGTAGGGACGAAAAAAAAACAGAAGGTCTCTCACGGCAAGTGAAGACCAAAAAAAAAAAAAATAAAATTAAGGAACTGAGCTCGCTCAGTAGCTCTGCACTAAACACAGAGCTTCTCATGTTTAATGCATTGCAGTTCCACATTCAACACAAGTAGCTCCATGTTTAGCGATTTTTGATTGGCCCGTATACCGGCCTATGGGCCAATAAAAAATCGCTAAACACGGAGCTTCTCGTGTTTAATGCGGAACACAAGAAGTTTCGTGTTTAGCAATTTTTGATTGGCCCGTATGCCAGGTATATGGGACAATCAAAAAAAAAAACAAAACAAACCGGAGGCTGGCCGGGATTTAAACCGGCAGGGTGGGATTCGGGATCAGGCTGCTGATCTCGGGACAGTCCCACCCAAATAGGGACGTCTGGCAACCCTGATTGCACCACTAAATCATGTCATATATTTCTTGACACATAATCATGAACTGACATATATGTTTACTTTTTAAATACTCTATTCTTTTGTAATATGCATATGCAATTACATGCACTTATACTGGTGTTGTGTGAAAAACATATTTCTCTTTATTTTGTCTCAGGAAGTTGCTGTCTTCCTAAACACTTTTCTTCTTACTTGCTAAAAATCAAATCTCCAGCAACTGTAGGGGTGGGGTTCCTTGCAAAGTAATAAGCAAGTCTTATATTCTTTTGATAATAACACACACACACACACACACACACACACACACACACACACACACACACACACACACACACACACACTCCCTCTACACAGGAGATTACCACATAACTGCCAGTCAGGCAGATCCTCTAAGGAAATGAAATGGCTAAAACTATTTTAGACATAGAATTGTTTCACTTAGTTAAAATTTTCCAATACACTTTTCAGCCAGCAAGTGATTCAAACAGCAGTTTGTTGATATACATATATAGCTGTTACTTCGTAATAAACAATCTAACGCCAGTTTTAAAAGTGGGAAATAATGTCATTTATAATTAATAAGGAGAGTGCATTTCAGAGAATGGTGACTCAGAGGTGCAAAATTCTCTGTGCTTAGTACAGCTATTTTTACTCAGCATTGCTTCTATTCACTTGCACCCCCTTCCCATTCTTTCTCTACTTGCCTCTGACATAACCATCTCAAAATATGATTTGACTTATCAGGCACTTTCTAAGCAACATGATTTTTTTTTGTCTCTAGCCTTCATTTTTGTCATCTCTTTCGGTTATTTATATTTGCAATGTATACTTTCATTGTTGACTTGTACTTTGTAAATTTCTTGTGGTATAATGTTTGTTTTTCATATTGTTGGAAATTTTCTCTTTGGGCCTCTGCTGAAAATGGACCTATGTCCAGTCGGACTTTCCCGGTAAACAAATGTTAAATAAATAAAATAAATACATTTTCTTCTTCCAGCCAAATGGAATTCCGTATATGTCTGCTCCATTTGTAGTGCTGTTTTTTCTTTGCTATATTCACATCATTTTCCTTGAAGTTGCTTTAGATTTGTTTCCGAAGTACCACCTTACTGAAAGTTTTAAACCTAATTTCTCTGCCATATCATAAGTCTTTGTTCCTCTTCAGGTGTTCCCTGTTTCATGTTCTGTGTGCATACATTAAAGACCACCTTATATCTTTTAGGCAGAACACTGAGTGATGCATGCTAACCTTACACTGTTCGGATAACCTGGCATAAAAGACAATACCTTCCAGCAGAGACTAGACTAGACTAGACCAGGTACAAGTCACAAAATGAGTATGTCATGTAGTTTTTATTCACAAATATTTTGAAAAAATGTAAAGAGAAATAATGCTTAGTCATTGCAGAACAGTTCAGTAGTAAATCTGATAACCTCAAAGAAACGGCTCCTTATTCTTCAGACAGGTTATGTTACTGCAACACAGTTCCTGTATTATTTCCCTGATTTTATGTGAAAATGATACTTGCAGAATGTACTTTCTCTTCTTTTGCAGCATAGTCACTAAATTAAATATTCTACTGTTCTGCTAGTGGCAACATCTTGCAGAATGTGGCGATTGCTTAATCTGATTGAGGATTTCCTGCAGAATGTGTCTATAACAGTCCTTTACACTGGTTTAGTCTGGTTAATTCTATTCAGTATGACAGGATCTGGTGCAATTTATGAACTGTTTCACAAACTTTGCTGCATGCAGCACCATTCAGAACACAGCTAGGCTTTTGTATTTTATATTCTTTCCATTGTCATGAAGTTATTGGTGTCCTGTCTGTAATATTCTGCTAACCAAAATTACTTACAGATTAAGATGCAGATGATGGACAAAGAATGAAGAAAGATTATGGGCAGGATTCACGAAACCTCCGTGTAAGAGTTAATATGTCTTACACGGAGGCTGCAGTTAAACGGTGTGACGTCAGCATGCCATGCATATTCATGAGGGCATGCTGAATCACACCCTAGGCTAACACGGTCCGTGTAGGAAAGTAGGGGGCGTGTCTGCACGGCGAGTTCTGCAGAGGGACACGCCCCCAGAAGAGTCACAGTCCTGAAAGTAAACTCCCACGAGCGAGTCCGCGGAAATGTCAAAAAACACATCACACATGCCCCCACAGAGTATAAACCCAACTGTAATGTAAACCGTAAAAATCAACAGTTTAATTTTTTTTTATAATTTCAAAAATGTTTGCCCGTAATTGCGCTCGTTTGCACAGATGTGCCCTTCGCTCAGCCACAGTGAGCAGTCATTGAAAAAGCATATAAGATCTAAATATGCAAATTAAGCCAAGTAGCAATAGCGTAGCAGTAGAGACGTTGGCCAAAGAGGAGGTAGTCACGGTTCGAGCCCCAACATAATTTTCTATTTTTAGTGAAATAAGCACGAAACAATCCCCTGACATATATGCATATATATATATAACTATAATTTAAATAAAATGTAATGAAATGGGCCATGTATTTTTGAAGAAATCTGACACAATAAAGAAAAAAATTTTATAAGTGCCCATAGCTGAGCAGCGCTCTAACAAGCTTAGTATGACTGTCCACAGGTGAGCAGTGGTTTAACAGGTGTAATATGAGTGCCCGGAGTTGAGCAGCACTTTAACATGCTGAAACTGTGTGCCCGTAGCTGAGCAATGCTTCACACAGCGTAATATGCGTGCTCATAGCCAAATAACGCTTTAACCAGCGTGAGCCGTTTGCGCAGAGCTGTGCAGCGCGCCAACTGGCTTACCGGTGGGCAACGTTGAGCAAGCTGTATCAAAGCCGCCTTTACACAGACACACACACCTCCTAGCTTGTCTAGACAGTCGTAAAATAAAAAAAAGCAATGCCCAGGCTCGAACCCAGGATACTGTGCATCATAGTCAAAGTACTGAACCACTAAGCCATGACAGTTGTACTGAGAAATGCAGTATTAGCATATATATAGGAATGAATGGAAATAGAAGCATGACAAAGCAAGTTTTTTTTAAGCTGATACATTTCCAAAATGGCCAATCACAGATAAGTGCGGGAAAAACGGCATATATAAGCCCCATAGGCGGGAATACACAGCATAACTGATTGTGGAACCTATTTGCAGTCAGGATGGCAGGTGTAGGAGAGGGCAGTCACTTCCGAGCACAGAGGTGGGGTGTTGAGGAGTCCAAATATATGGTTTGGCTCCTAGTCCATGATCATGAGGCTCAACTCATGCAGGGCCAGGTTCTCTGGGGTGCGTACAAGGCAGAGGCGTGGAACTGGTTGGCACATGATCTCACCAATGCCACAAGCATACCAAGGACTGGTGAACAGGTCCGTCACCACCATGCAGACCTGAAGAGACGAAAGCAGGACCAACTGAACCGTTGGATCCAGGGGGCCCGGCAAATGCCCAACACGCCACTACTGAGTAAGTATCCATGTAATTAAGTATGTAAGAAATTATCCTAGCTGATATTATGGAGATGTGTGTTCCAATATTACTTCATTTATATTACAGCTGCAGGTGTGCGTTCCATGAATCGGCGAGCCTATGATGATAGACTGATGCAGTTGCGCCACCAGGCAGGTTAGTAATTATTTTGCTGTAATTGTTATGGAATATAAGTGAGACAGCTTGTAAAAGAGTTCAGTGTTGTTACATATTAATAAAGTTCAAATAACACTAGAAGAAAGATTCTGCTAGTACTGTATGATTAGATAAGTGATGCAGCCTGTAATCCAGAAATAAAAATTAAACAAGTCTGAAATAGAGATTTTCCACCTGTATTGTAATATCAGATAACTTGCTTCAGCCTGAAAATTACTGGTAAACAAGCTAAAGACGATAGACGTGTCAAATACATCCCCTTTTAAAATCTACCATATGAAACAAGTGAGTCTGTTGGAAAGGATTGTTATAACCAAGTAAGAAATGTTAATAATGCCTAGAATTAAGTACCATCTTGAATTGTAAAAATAAAACAAGTGAGAGTGTGAGAAAGAGGTATGAATCGACCAAGAAAGCTGTAATAAGTCTTGAATAAAGTTATACTGCAGTCAGTACATAATAAAATGAATGAGACAGCCACAACCAAAGAGTGAAATGTTTGTAATAAAGTACTGAAGCTGGAATGTGTCTGTCCCACTATTTGGATATGTTGCTGTACCCTTGCAATATGATAGTATGGTTGTATGAAATACTGAGCATCCACAGTTGTCTAGAGCCATATAAATCAAATGTAGCAGGATGTTGTACCTGAACACAGCCAGATATGAATGTGTATGAATAAAAATGCAATGTATATTAATGTAGCAGTAACATTCCCATCACCAACATTCCTAAGGTTACATATAGGAAACTGTACTAAGACCTGTAGGGTATATATATCTGCAGCTACTAGAAATGTACAGCATATGTATAGGTAGTTGAAGTTGTTAATGAAATATTTCTTCACCCTACCCTATTTTCACAAATAATGCCATTCCACACCAAACTGGGTATGTGTATTCACAATTAATTCCCATGGACATTTGTCCTGTTGGTTCATACATATTTGCATGTACGTTGATGCATGTGCCCTGTTCACATATTCAAACCTGATGGCCTGTTGCCATCAATCAACCCTGCATGCTGTTGGATTGTGTACTGTTGTTCAAAATATGCATGTGTTATGCTTGCTGTTCAATGTTTGGAATTCATGGGTCTTTGGTTAATGGGAATACTGATGCATGCTGTTACAACTAATTTTAAATGGTATTGTTTGTTACTAACCCAAAATGTCATAAAATATTGCTAAACATAGGACAACAGGGAAGGCGGGTTCCAGCGGACCCACCTCAGCTGGCGAGTGCACCTGGCACTAGTGCCCAGGCCGGAACCTCCTCCGGTGGCCCTGTGCCACCTTCGGGTGGAAGCGCTGCAGGGGATGGGGCTCGTCCCCCCTCTGCAAGCATGGCCGGAGGAGAACGTCCACTCACCCTCCAAAGTGTCCGGTCTGTGGTGCATAGCGAGATCAGGCATTCTATGCTTGAACCCCTATGCCAGCTTGAGGCACGGGTGGCGCAACTCACGGGTGTGCCTGCCCGTCCTACACAGCCCCCAGCACAGCCCCGTTCTGGGCAGTGAAGGCGCATCTGTGGGCTCATGGGCTCGCGATATCCAAACATCCGTCCCCGTCAATTGTGTTTCCCCCCACATGTGTCATACTCTGCCCCTGTATTCGTCTTGTTTGTCTTGTCTGTTAACCTCCCATACCTACCTCCCCAAATATACCTACTTCCTGTACCTCACGTTCCACTCTCACCTGAAAAAAAAATAAAAAAAGGGCACTCTGTTCCCACAAAAAAATTACGCCCCATACATAGCTGCCCATTTTGCAGACATGTCTGCTGGACATGTGAACTGGTAATTACAATTGGCTGTACAACATATTTTGTTGTCCTCACCCCTCTTTCAGGGGTGGAAGGTTTCAAATTTCACACCAAATTACAGACATATGCACAGCTGTTGCTGATAAAGAAATGGGCAGCTATGGACCTTTCCTACATCCTTCCTGCAAAACCCGAGCTTGTTTTCCTACTGTCCTACCCTCTTTGTGCCCCCTTTTTCACCACTTTCCTATCTCCCCATTTTCTTTTCTTTAAAAGAAATTAGCGCTTGTGTGCGCAAGAGTAAGCACTTTTAAGCAGTAGTCAGTGGGTGTGCGCTTGTGTGCGCTTAGCTAAGCATGTGTACGCAAAGCTAAGTGACATTGCGCATGCGTGAGCACCGCGCAAACCAGTGCTAACCCGCTTAAAACTGCTTAAAAGTGCCTTAGTCACTCTGAATGACAAGGCCTGTAGTCTGCTCAGCAGCAAAATAAAATTCCTCTGTCAATCTCGAACCCAGAACCTTGGAAACACTAGCCTGCATGACCTACCACTAAGCCATGACTGATATACAAGAACTTTGTGCTGAAAGCAATATATCATGAAATAGTAGGACTGAATGTAAAGGGAATATAGGAAGGCTATTACACAAAGCTTTTCTTGTATCTTTACTGGCAATTCTTGTGGAATTGCATTACATTAGTGTGATAAGAGAAACAGCCATGCTAGTAGGTAATAATGTGACAGTAGCACCTTGCAAACCACACACACTATCAGAGCAGGATAAACTCCGCCATATTTGAATAGGTAAGAGGCCAGACCTCGCAACTGTGACTGATTTACAGGGATGTTCCTGATTTGCAAACAAACGTTAACTGTGCCCTACTGACTCCCTGTGAAATGTATTAACAGTAGGCAGAAAGGTGTGGAATCCCACATAATGGTAACTCTCAATTAGTTAAAGTACACACGACTTGCATGTCAGAAATGGTGTAGTAATACATATGCTCAAAATACCCCACAGTCACAACTGAAGAATATCTGAAATATATCACGGGTGTATCCCACTGATATGTACCATTCCCTGAGGCTGCTAAAATATACACCTGAGAGTATCTGAGGCCTGCAAGTGTCAGAAACTCACAGGCACATCATTCTGTCTGCTGTCACACACTCTGTGAATAACTGTAGAATTGCTTCCACAAGCACACCCTGATGTAGGAGTACAACCCAGAAATATCAAAGGATGTAGCCATCTAATAAAATAAGGACAGTATAGCAGTTTACAAGCACTGTATATGCCTGATATTCATAACTGTTAGTACAAAGTACAAGGCCCCACTACTGCTCAGCAGCAAAATAAGATACCCTTGTAGGTGTCAAACCCCACACCTTGGCCTTACCAGACTGCATGCAGTACCAGCAAACCACACCAAACATATAAGGAATTGCTGCTGAAAGAAATATATCATGCATTACAAGGAGTGAATGTAAATGGAAAATAGGAAAGCCATAGCAACACATTCCAGTAAAGACACTTAGCAGGCCTTCAAGGAGTGAATGTAAAGGCTAAATAGTGAAGCCATAGCAACAAATTGCAAGAGCTACTGTTGTATACCAGTTAATCCACAAGTCCCACAGGAAAGCACATACTCCCATGTAAACAGTATTAGTATTATTATGTGTCAGTTAACATACACACTGAGAAGAATGAACTGGAAGAAGCAACAGTCAGGTTTCAGTACAACATGCATTTCAGTGCCTACAACACAGCCTTAGGTATGAGAGACATACCAACCTTTACACTCACAGAACAGTGTCCACAGCAAACCAGCATGGTCCCCACCTTGAAAAACTGAAAGGGCTACGCCTACCTAACCTAACATTTTATAGCACTGTCCTGACATCACAGTGAGAACTGCAATTACCACGCAGCAGGTTGCATGCAATTAGTAAATGCTGGCTAACAATTGGTGCAGAGGCCATCACATGCACATGTGCAGATACCTACAAAAGCAGCCTGTACTCCCAGTCCACACATGCAATAATATCATTGCAGCAACTGCAGGGAGACAGAGAGAGAGAGAGACCAAAAAAAAATAATAAAAAGAAAAAAACATCAAGACAGCAGCAGCAAGCCATCAGCAAACCAGCCAGCAGCAAGGCAGCCATCAGCAAGGCAGCCAGCAGCAAGCCATCCAAAAGAGAAGTCAGAAACAAAGGTAATGTAAAGTACATAATCTAATAATCTACATACTGTGAACCCTCCATATGTGTTAGCAGTCTGTATCTATATTTATATGAAGATGTGCATAGGGCAAGGGACTTACTGCAACTGTTAATGAAGGCTGGACATACATATGTAGTTGAAGGTTGCTAACAGTATGCTGCCATAGGCCCAGGGCCAATAGCATACTACCTACCTATGACACAATGCACACACACATGTACTCATTGCAATACCAACTATGTGAGGTGGAATGAGTGTGCTACTGACTGTGTGCAAGGTCTGTAATGGTGTGATTGCTCAGCATGACTTTGTGTCTGTCATGGTAGTGTGTGTCCTTGGTGTGAGGCCAGAGAAAGATGTGTCAGTTATTGGGATACATACTACATTGCCATATGTTGTGCTGTGGTTCTGTGTATACGACTGCGGTGTAGGTAGGGGTATGGCCGCAAAGACTAGGGTGCATTACCATTGAAATTGTAACTGTGCATTGCATGCATTGCATGGGATGACAATATTCCCCATCCATTACCTTAATACATAGCCCCAGTGTGAGGTTGTGCATTGGACCTCAAACAGTGTGCTGAGTGCTGGTGTATACTAGTTTGTTGTAAGGAGTGTGACAGGCACTGTCACGCAGTTGTTGGCTGAGCACTGATATGTGGTAATTTACATGTGTATCCCCTGATAGACAGACAGATGCTATATATGGCAGTTCAGTGATATCAGTACAGTAGAGTATTATGTGTGCCATGTTACTTGCTCACATATTTTCCTTTTCCTTCCAGGGCGATGGTGCATCAGCGCAACCCCTGTTATTCAGCAGCAGAGGATGAGGAGATACACCAGAGCCTTGTGCGGGATTTTTCAACACTCTTTTCCCGGACCAGCCAGAACCAGCAGGAGAGGGCTGCACTGTGGCAAGACCTTGTCCGTTGGGTAAATGACATAGGCATGCATAACCGGACATATGAGCAGGTACGCCATTACTGCAGTGATTTAATTAGAAATGTCCATCAGTGTGCGTCTGATATCCACAGGCAACAGCTTGCCACAGGTGGTGGGGCACCTATACACCCCCCCTCACCAGACTGGAGGAGCTCCTCCTAAGTGTTGTGGCTCCAGCCCAACAACAACAACATCCACAGACGTGTGTAATGATGGAGGCTGGAGCCACCCAGCATGTGGACATGGAGTGTGCAGGTAACATGCCATATCTGTAGTTGACTGTTCTCTGCACTGGTAGTTTATGCATGTGTGAGATGTGTACTGTGTTTGTAGCTGTTATCCTGGACATTATTGTGCAAGATTTATATTCTCAATATCAGCAGTACACCTGTGAAAGCCAACTGTTGTACTACTGTACTGTATCATACTCACAGTATCAATGGCACAGTTGTGCCCACTGACAATAACTGTCTTATTTGTGCAGGTCCCTCTGGAGTAACAGCAATACAGCCAATCCATGCTGGTGAGTGTGTAATAACGATACTTTTAATACTAATGATAATAATAGTAATAATACCCTCAAACAGTATTGTTATGTGTTGGATTGCAGGTGTGTTTGTGTGTGTGTGTCTGCATCTCATGAGGAGTGTGCATGTGCCCATGTGCGCATGTGCCCATGTGTGCATGTGCGCATGTGTGCATGTGCACATGTGCCCATGTGTGCATGTGCCCATGTGTGCATGTGCGCATGTGCACATGTGTGCATATGTGCATGTGCCCATGTGTGCAAGTGCCCATGTGTGCAAGTGCCCATGTGTGCATGTGCGCATGTGTGCATGTGCCCATGTGTGCATGTGCCCATGTGCGCATGTGCCCATGTGTATTTGTGGTAACATTGTGTACACATTGTAAACTGTGTTTCCTGTCTTCCTCTCACAGGTTCTGGTGTTGCTCTGGTGGTGTGCAGCAGGGAACCTGAAGCCACTGCTGGGGATAGTGATAATGATGATACATGTGTAATGGCACAGGGAGGTTTGTCAGGGTCTGTTGTTGGTCAGCCAATCGACAGTACACAGCAGTCAACCCCATCAATGCGCACAGTCATCCTGCCGATACATCCATTGTCACCATTGTCCTTAGCTGAGGGACAGCATACAGTGGGCATTGACCAGGGTAATGTGGTATCAGTGGCACATGCATCCCCTCACAGCAGCCATGGCCAGAGTCCTGACATGGTACCACACAGGCAGATGTCCAGGGATTCTCGTGTGAGCATCCGTGGTCGTACTGCCCCTGTCAGACGTGCCCACAGAGGTCTTTCAACCTCAGCTATGTTCCGGGTTGTAATGCAGGCACAGGCACGTATGGAATGGTACACCAGACAGGGTCTGAGGGAGCTTAGAGCACATCGCACTGCTATGAATGACACTATGCGTGACGTTGCGGCTGCCATCCGTACTGTCGGCGAGGTCATTGACAGACGTTGGGGGGACACATTAGATCTGTTCCACAACTACATGTCCATGAGCCAGGGCATTGCAGGATGGTTGAGGCGTTGACGTGGATGTATGCCAGCAACATCAGCAGCTGGCAGTCATCGCGGACGACAACAAACCCGCAGCCGCTCCCATAGTGCCAGTACCAGCCCCAGCAATGCTGGGTCTGTGCTGTCATCAGACCGCCCTAGGAGACCACGTCCACGTGGCTCTGGACAGTCCCAGCAGGGACATGTGTCCAGTCATCAACCAACTGCTTCTGATGACAGTACCCAGTCTGGCTTAGTACGTGATACTGTCAGTAGCACCCCTGCCAGGCACAGGTACTGTGTCCATGGCCAGAGACAGTGATCTGTATGACCTGGCAGGTACAGTCTGTGGCTGTCCACAAACACCCGTATATGGCAGCCATGAGGTGGAACTGTGTGCATGCATACACACATGCATAATGCTAACACCTAGGGCTAACACATACATACACACACACCGCATCAACATTGCCCCATGTTGTACTGTTGTCCCTCACTAACACACACACACATACATGTCGATTGGATGTATCAGTGGCAGACTCAGGCATACCAAGTACACACCCTGTGCATATGATGAAACTGTGCCACCTCCTGCAATCTGTCACATTGATGCAGGAACAGGATAACATGGTGCTGATGCACAGGGTGACTACATAGAACTGTAGTAATATTATCATGTTTCAATTGAAAGAAAGTTACTGTTTGTCGTTTTTGCATTTCAGTTACCTGTAACACATTGCATTTAAGTTACCTGGCACTTGCTCACTAAAGCAATTATATAAGTCAGCACTAAAATATTAAAAGCACTACACCCTCACAAACTCCCATTGAGTACCTCGTTCCCCATTGGCCCTTTTTTCAATTATAAAGGAATTCCCAATACTATTCTAGCATGTCCAAAGGTCAGTTGTCAATCTCCTCTCCAGTCCAGCTGGTGAATCTGGGAATCTTGAGGCAATGTACACAGACAACCCTCTCCTCCTCCCAACAAATTCCAACACATGTGAGAGATGCAACCATATAGCCATACTGGAGGCTAAGCTCTCTCAACTCAGTATTGGCAAAACCAGTCAGGAGGAGAAGGAAACCACACTCACTACAATTCCAGTCTCACATAGACCTACCATGACAGCAAACCAAACACATAAACACACAAAAACATACTCGGAGGCTCTAAATAAAAATCCGCCTAAGCAGCAGAGATCTCCAAAGCAGACACCTAAGCAACCGCTACCCCAAAACAAAACACGTGCAACACATAGCTCACAAAGCCAGTGTGCCGAACAGTCACAGCCCTTAAGGCTAAACAACACACCTGATACACTTGTAATAGGTGACTCTATCATCAGGCACACTGACGTCCCGCTCAGCAGGCTGAACAAGGAGAAGGTCACGGTGAGCTGCCTGTCGGGCACTAGGATCCGCCACATAACACAAGCACTCAGGTCACTCCAAGGCAAGTACAAATAAGACTCAGTCATTGTCCATGCTGGTGTGAATGACCTGAGACGTACCTCCATGGACTACATGAAAAGAGACATAGAGGAGCTCTCTGAGCATGTAGCCCAGGCCGGTATGACCCTGACCTTGAGTAGCATCTTACCCTCACCAAGAATGATGCCACAATATGAAGACAAGATGATCAATTTCAACAATTGGCTTAAGTATTGGTGTCATTCAAAGGGGATCCAATGCCTGTCAGCCTGGCATGACATGCTCGACAAGCCACGATGCTTCGCTAGGGACGGCTTGCACCTGTCACCCCTGGGCTTTCGGATATTGGCAAAGGCTCTTGCTACCCCATAGTGCCTTTTTTTAGGCAAGGCTCAAAAGACAAACCCACCTCCATAGGTATCACAAGGGATAAGAAACTAAGAGTAATGATACTCAACGCCAGACGTCTAAACCGCAAGATGCACACACTCGAAACTCTCCTTAGCATGGAGAACATCAATATCTGTGCAATAACAGAAACCTGGTTCAAGGCTCCCAGAAGCACCCCAGCACTACCAGGTTATACCTCATACCATGCTTTTCGGCCCCAAAACTTGGAACGAACCACAAAAGGAGGGGGAGTATCAATATTCGTCAAAGATACCCACACCTCCAGGTTGGTGGCACAGCACGAAGCATCAGAGACTATCCATGTGCAACTAACAGTGGGTAAAACTGCCTTCCAGTTTATAGCCTGCTACAGACCACCCTCCCAAACCCAGGAACCCCACTCAGCCTTCCTGAGAACACTGGGAAATATGAAGGTCTCTCCAAACACCATTATATTGGGCGACTTCAACTACCCAAACATAGACTGGGAGCATTACTCTAGCTCCAACACCCTAGCCCAAAGGTTCCTAGAATTTATAAACTCAAATGCTATGGAACAACTTGTTACCACTCCCACAAGAGGGGAAAACATACTGGACCTGATCATCACAAACATGGGGACTCTATGCTCCAGACCAGAAGTGGATCCCTCACTGGTAAGATCAGACCATAAACTAATCTCACTGGATATTCACATCCCGACTCCACCCCCTCACACAGTGAAAAACTTCTCTAAAGCAAATTTCACACTCCTCAAAACTGAGGTGTAATCCTTCAAAGCCCCCGGGCCTGTGGAAAATATGGCCCAGACCGCAAAATCCTTTATACACGCATTCTATGAACACCTTCAGGAATGCATGGATCATGCAATCCCAAATAAAACCAAGACCCAGTCCTCCAAAGGCAGATGTCCTGTCTGGTGGACCCCAGCCATAAACAAACTATACAATAGAAGGAGGAAGCTACTACATGATAGAGCAAAATCCCAAAAAGGGACGGCATCTCTGACCAGTATTAGCAAAAAACTACGGGCACTCATAAAATCATCTAAGGCCAGCTTCGAGAGAAAACTTGCACAGGACACTAAGGATAATCACAAGGCTTTCTTTAGTTATGTTAGGAACCTGGGTGGGAATCCCCAGATATGCTCAGAATTAGTCCAAAATGACAAAAAATACACCGAACCCACAGACATTGCCAACATCCTAGCTGACAGGTTCAGCAAACTCCCCACCAAAAGGGCAAATATCTATCCCAGCAGAGTGCTGCCCCCCTGACATCTCAGATGCTCAGGTAAGAGCCACCCTCTCCAAAGCAAAAAAACACAGCATCAATGGGACCAGACGGTGTCCCGGGCTGCATCCTACATGAACTCCAAGAAGAGCTAAACCCAGACATAAAACTACTGTTCAGTCTCAGCCTTACAACAGGATATGTACCCAAAGAGTGGCGTACAGCAACAGTGGTCCCTCTCCACAAAGGTGGTGCCTCAACGGATCCTGGAAACTATCGCTCCATAAGCCTGACTAGCTTGGTCTGCAAAGCTATGGAAATGATCATCATGGACCTCATAAATAAAGATATTGGGGACCTACAGACACTGGATCCTACCCAGTTTGGCTTTCTTAAGGGCAGATCTTGCCTCTTAAACCTGGTCGATTTCTTTGAAACAGTCACCAAGGCCATTGACGAGGGGAAGGTGGTCCACACAGCCTACCTGGACCTCGCAAAAGCCTTTGATACAATACCCCACTCAGGCATTATAGATAAGCTCACCAGCTTAAATATAAACCCGTATGTCACTAGATGGGTTGCAAACTGGCTCAAGGACAGAACCTACATGGTTAGAATTGCTGGAGCCATGTCAGACTCCAAACCAATTACAAGTGGTGTCCCACAATGCTCAGTCCTGGGACCTCTCTTGTTCGGTATATATTTCTCGGAGGTACAGGCCAACACGGAAGGACTGTGGCTGACCAAGTTCGCAGATGACTGCAAACTGGGCGCCATAATCGACTCTCCAGCCGACACAAGCATCCTCCAAAAGGGCCTCATAGAAACAGACAACTGGTGCCAGAGCCATGGCCTCAAGCTAAACGCCAAAAAGTGTATAGTCATCCCCTTTGGCAAAACAAAGTGCCCACAAATTACCACATAGGTGGTAATCCATTAAGTACAGAAGAAGTAATTAGGGACCTGGGGACCCAAGTTGATAGCAATCTCTCATTTGACAACCACGTGGCCAAAGTGGTTAGAAAAACATTTTATATAGCCCACCTAATCATGAAGGGATTCACATCTAGATCAGGAGGTCATCGTGCCTCTTTACTCATCCCTCATCAGGCCCATAATTGAGTATAATGCCCCTTTTGGGATGTACCTTACCAGACACCTGCAGCAACTGGAAAGACCCCAAAAGTACCTCACCAAGAGGATCAAAGGGCTCAAACAGATGCCATATGCTGCCCGGTTAAAGAAACTCCAGCTCTACTCAGTGGCATACCGCCTGCTCAGAGGTGATCTGTGCCTGACGTATAAAGCCATGTCCAACCCGGAATTAATGGACATGCTGCACCTCAGAAAATCCAAATCCCATCGAGCTATGCACTCGAGAGACTTGAACCTCAGCACTGAAATAAATAGGACATGCTGGAGGCACAGATTCATAACCCAGAGGCTCCCTTCACTCTGGAATGAAATCCCAGTCCGGGTTAGGCAGAGTCCCTCATTGACTCTCTTCAAGAGGAATCTTGATGAGTGGATGGGAGATCGTAGGTTTACCCCGGGTATCACTTCTGTGTCACTGTTAGACAGAGGCACAGTATACTAACCTCGAGAAAGGGCATAGCAAAATTAATTTAAAATGGGTGGTGAAAGCCAAGCACACTCTGGCTAGGCTTATAAATGCCCTAGGGCAGATAGCCTAGTATGAACCTATGAACCTATGTTGTTAACAGTACAGTGTAATGATATCATTGTGGGTATATCCCAGCATGCCTGATGCATTAACAGTATGATTGTCATTGTAGTTTTTTATACACTACTATTAATTGCAAAAGTGTAATGTCTGCACATCTTTGCATTCTGGTGGTAAGGCTGAAAACACAAACCCACCTACATAGGTAGCACAGGGGATAAGAAAATGGAAGTAATGATACTCAATTTCAGATATGTAAACCGCAAGATGCATGCAGTCCAAACTCTACTCAGCATGGAGAATGTTGATATCTGTGCAGTAATAGAAAACAGGTTCAAGGCTCCCAAGAGCACCCTAGCACTACCAGGTTACACCTCATACCATGCTTGACAGCCCCAAAACACGGAACTAACTATGAAAGGAGGGTGAGTCTCAATAAATGTCAAGGATACCCACACCCCCAGGTAGTTGCCACAGCATGAAGCATCACAGACTATCCAGCTGCAACTAACAGTGGGTTAAACTGACTTCCAGTTCATAGCCTGCTGCACACCACCCTCCTAAACACAGGTAACCCACTTGGCCTACTTAAGAACACATGAATATATGAAGGTGTCTCCAAACAACATTATATTGGGCAGCTGCATCTACCCACACATAGACTGGGAGCATTACTGTAGCTCCAACACCCTAGGCAAAAGGTTCCTAGAATCCATACACTCAAATGCTATGGAACAACTTGTTACCACTCCCACAAGAGGGGAAAACATACTGCACCTGATCATCACCAACATGTGGACTCTATGCTCCAGACCAGAAGTGTATCCCTCACGGGTAAGATGACACCATAGAGTAATCTCACTATATTCACATACCAACCCCAGCCCCTGCACAGAAAACCACAGTGAAAAAGTTGTGTAATGCAAATACCATGTATTCACATGAGGCAGGCTTCACACATAGGAACTATTTAAGGTCACAGGTACATATCTCTATGTGGCACACACATACCTCATGTGTGCATTGAAATTACTACTATAATATATGTCATACAATAATAAAAGCAACACCCACCACACATTGACAAAAACACACATGGCATTTGTAGGATTCAAACCCCTACTTAACGATGTTATGACACTTGAGAAAGACGCATTAGCGGAGTACACTATTTGCATTACTAGGAGGCTTCCCTTCTCCTGCTATACTTATAGGGTGCTGACATCATCAGTCTTTCGAAAGAGTAATGTACATCATGTAGTGTGTTCTTCCAGTTGCCAAAAGGGCCATTTCTTTCCAAGAAAATTGTACACAATTTAACCCCCCCTCAAACACACTAAGCAGTTGCAGGATTCAGACCCCTACCTAACTATGTTATGACACTTGAGAGAGACGCATTAGCGGAGCGCACTATTTGCATTACTGGGAGATTTTTCTTCTCCTGCTATACTTATAGGGTGCTGACATCATCAGTCTTTCGAAAGAGGAATGTACATCATGTAGTGTGTTCTTCCAGTTGCCAAAAGGGCCATTTCTTTCCAAGAAAATTGCACACACCCTAATCCCCCCTCAAACACACACACACTGAGCAGTTGCAGGATTCAAACCCCTACCTAACTATGTTATTACACTTGAGAGAGACGCATTAGCGGAGCGCGCTATTCACATTACTGGGAGGTTTCCCTTCTCCTGCTATACTTCTAGGGTGCTGACATCATCAGTCTTTCGAAAGAGGAATGTACATCATGTAGTGTGTTCTTCCAGTTGCCAAAAGGGCCATTTCTTTCCAAGAAAATCGCACACACCCTGCCCCCCCCCAAACACACACACTGAGCATTTGCAGGATTCAAACCCCTACCTAACTAGGTTATGACACTTGAGAGAGACGCATTAGCAGAGCGTGCTATTTGAGTTAGTGGGTGTCTTTTCTTCTCCTGCAGTATTTATAGGGTGCTGCCATCATTATTTAGAAAGAGGTATGTACATCTATTACTATCCGTCAGTATGGGGGATAGCATATATATGCATTAACAGATGCCTACTTCAGGGTCACATATGCACATCAGCACTGCCAGGTTATGTTTTATACCATGCTTCGTGACCACAGGACTTGTAACACACAACACAACCAGTTCAGACCTCCCCTCCCATATCCAGGAACCACACTTGGCTTCCCAGGGAACAGTGTAGGATATGAAGGTGTTCACATACACTATTACAGTGGTTAACTTCAGGTACAGGAATATTGATTGGGGGAACTACTCAGGCCTCAACAACATCACCCTACAGCCACTACAATTTGTGACTCCATGTGCTATGGCAGGACCAATCACCACAGCCACAAGGGGGAACACATATTGGACCTGACCATCAGCAACATGGGGACTCTATGTTCCACACCAGAGGTAGACCACCATTGTTAATATCTGACCATAACCAACTTTCCCTGGACATCCATATCCCATCCCCACCCCCAGGCAAAGAAATCACTGCAAACAAAGTATTTATCAAAAGCAGACTTTGCACTTGTGAAGACTGGGGTGGAATACTTCAAAGGACCCATGCTGGAGGATTATACAGGCCAATCCGCAGAATCCTTGACAAATGCATTCGATGAGCATCCGGAAGGTTTGCATTGATCATGCTATCCCAAATAAAACCAAGACTCCTCCACAACAGGAGACCTGTCTGGTTTACACCAGCCATATATAAGCTGTACAACAGAAGGAGGGAGCTAATACATTACAGAGCAATATCCCACAGAGGGAGGACATCTCTGAACAGTATTGGCAAGACACTTCAATCCCTCAAAATCATCACTTGCAAGTGTTGACAGTGAAATTGTCCAGACACTGCAGATAAGGCTCCCCCAGTCTGGAATTGAATCCCAATTAATGTTATAACTCCTCGCCAACCCTCTTCCAGCAAACTCCAGGCACATGGATGTGACATTGCAAATTCAACCCTGGGATCTCCACTGTGTCCCTGCTTGACAGAGGCACAGCACACTAGCCTTAAACGGTGCCTTCTGTGACCTACTTTACAGAGGCACAGTAGCCTACTGTACTGGGGAGGCAGACACCAAATGCACTCTGGCTAAGCTTATGTATTCCCTAGGGCAAACAGCCTAGTATTGACCTCTACACCCATATGTTTAAGTTTCAGATGCACAATATTTGTTGCTGATAAACTGTTTGCAGGTCTTTATTGCCATAGCTTTCCCTGTTTCTATGAACAACTTGTGTATCTGTGGAAGATGTTTGAATATGAGAGGGATCCACTATATTACTTATGTCTCTGTTGTCATTTAACTGTGTGCACTGGGCAGATTGCTGTATTGTGGGAGTTTCCTGGCTTAACACATACAAATGCCAGATATGTGTGGCCAACTGCTATACTGATACATGACCTAAGTGTGTGAGCATGCCCAGTTCAGGCTTTCCATGGCTTGTTGCCTGACATATGTCTCATTTATCAAAGTGTGCGAGCATGCCCAGTGTGAGCTTTCCATATGTTGAGATCTGAGGTCCACCACATTTGTGGTTGTGTGTGAACTTCAACAATATTTCACATTTATAGTTGTGTGTTGGAAGTCATGTTGTGTTCTTACTGCCCAACTGCTTTGTGTCTGAACCCAACAGGGATTATGCTGTGCCTGCAGGGTTTCCATGGGATAGTTTGCATACAGTTGTGAACATTCTTTCATACTGACCAAACACTGTAATATCGTATAGTGTACTGGTTCAGTACTTTCACTGTGGTGGACAGTATCCTGGGTTTCAGTCCTATCACTGCTTTAAATATTCATACCGAGCACACCAGACTGGTTAAGGGCCAGTTGTGCAAATATGACCATGTTGCATTTTGTTCAGCTATGGACTACTTAAACCAGGCTTGTCCAACATTAGTAGTGTATTCCACAACTTGGGTGGACATTGACAAACACTAGCTATGTGCCCTAGGCCATTTCTAATGCTAGTCAGTGTGTTTGTCCTTCAACACACATTTTAACTGGAGTTTGCCATGACATTTTTCAAGGTTAGTATACTGTGCCTCTGTCTACCCGTGACATAAAAGTGATACCCAGGGTAAACCTACCATCTCCCATCCACTCATCAAGATTCCTCTTGAAGAGAGTCAATGAGGGACTCTCTGGCTAACAAGGACTGGGAGTTTACTCAAGAGTGGAGGGAGCTTCTGGGTTATGGATCAATCACTACAGCATGTCCTATTTATGTCAGTGCTGAGGTTCAGGTCTCTCGTGTGCATAGCTCACTGGCATTCAGATTTTACAAGGTGCAGCATGTGCATTGATTCCAGCTTGGACATGGCTTTATACATCAGGCACAGATCGCCTCTGGGCAGGCAGTATGGCACTGTGTGGAGCTGCAGTTTGTTTAATCAGGCAACACATGGCATCTGTTAGAGCCCTTTGATCCTCCTGGTGAGGTACTTTTGGGGTCTTTCCAGTTGCTGGAGGTGTCTGCTAAGGTACATCCCACAAGGGCCATTGTACTCAATTGTGAGGCTGATGAAGGATGACTGAAGAGGCACGGTGACCTCCCCTGATCTAGATGTGAATACCTTCATGATTAGGTGGGTATATGATATGTTTCTCTAACCACTACGGCCACATGGTTGTCAAATGCAAGATTTCTATCAACTTGTGTCCCCAGGTCTCATTACTTCGAAAGTACTTAATGGGTTAACACCTATGTGGTAATTGGTGGGCACTTACTGTTTTTCCAAAGGGGATGACTATACAATTCTGCATTTAGCTTGATGACATGGCTCTGGCACCAGTTGTCTGTTTCTATGAGGCCGTTTTGTAGGATGCTTGTGTCAGCTGGAGGGTCAGATATGGTACCCAGTTTATAGTCATCTGCAAACTTGTTCAGACACAGTCCTTCCATGTTGGCCTGTACCTCTGGGAAATATATACCAAACAAGGGAGGTCCCAGGACTGAGCCTTGTGGGATGCCAGTTGTAGCTGGTTTGTAGTCTGACATGGCTGCAGCATTTCTGACCATGTCAGTTCTGTCCTTGAGCTGGTTTGCAACCCATCTACTTGAATAGGGGTTTATATTTAAGCTGGTGAGCTTATCTATAATGAACAAGTGGGGTATTGTATGGAAGGCTTTTGCAAGGTCCAGATAGGCTGTGTGAACCACATTCCCCTCATCAATGGCCTTGGTGACTGTTTCAAATGAGTCAAACATGTTTAAGGGGCAGGATCTGCCCTTAAGAAAGCCACACTGGGTAGGGTCCAGTGTCTGTAGGTCCCCAATATCTTTATTTCTGAGGTCCATGATGATCCTTTCCATAGCTTTGCAGACCAAGCTAGTCAGGATTCTGGGGTGATAGTTTGCAGTATCCATTCAGGCACCACCTTTGTGGAGAGGGACCACTGTTGCTGTACACTGCTCTTTGGGTACATATCCTGTGGTAAGGCTGAGATTGAGCAGTAGTTTTATTTGGTGTTCCATTCTTCTTGGAGTTCATGTTGGACGCAGCCCAGGACACCATCTGGTACCACTGATGCTGTGTGTTTTGCTTTGGAGATGCCTCAGCATCTGCAGTGTCAGGGGGCCAGCACTCTGCTGGGATAGATATTTGGCATTTTGGTGGGGGGGGGGATTTTGCACTGAACCTGTCAGGTTGGATGTTGGCAGTGTGTGTGGGTTTGGTGTATTGTTTGTAATTTTGGAGTAATTCTGAGCATATCTGTGAATTTCCACCAAGGTTCCTACCATCAGTTAAGAATGCCTTGTGATTATCCTTAGTGTCCTGTACAATTTGTATCTTCATAGGTTCTTAGGTTCATACTAGGCTATCTGCCCTAGGGCATTTATAAGCCTAGCCAGAGTGTGTGTGGCTTTCACCACCCCTTGGAATGTGAATATTATTCCCATTTAGGGTTTAGTTTACTGTGCCTCTGTCTAGTAGTGACACAGAGATGACCCCCGGTGTAAACCTACGATCTCCCATCCACTCGTCAAGATTTCTCTTGAAGAGAGTCAGTGAGGGCCTCTGCCTAACATGGACTGGGATTCTGTTCCAGAGTGCAGGGAGCCTCTGGGTTATGAATCTGTCCCTCCAGCACATCCTATTTATTTCTGTGTTGAGGTTCAAATCTCTCGCTCTCGTGGCTCTGATGGATTTGGATTTTCTGAGGTGGAGCATGTTCATTAATTCCGGATTGGACATGGCCTTGTACGTCAGGCATAGATCGCCTCTGAGTAGGCGGTATGTGACTGAATAGAGCTGGAGTTTCTTCAGCCGGGCAGCATATGACAAATGTTTGAGACCCTTTATCCTCTTGGTGAGGTACTTTTGGGGTCTTTCTAACTGCTGCAGGTGTCGGGTAAGGTACATCCCAAATGGGGCATTGTACTCAATTATGGGCCTGATAAGAGAAGAGTATAGGGACACAATGACCTCTCTTGATCTAGATGTGAATGCTTTCATGATAAGGTGGCCAATATAGGTCTTCCTAGCCACCTTGGCAATGTGAGTGTCAAATGAGAGGTTACTGTCAACTTATGTCCCTAGGTCCCTGATTACTTCTTCCAGATTTAATGGATTACCACCTATGTGGTAATTTGTGGGTACCTTGTTTTTCCCAAAGGGTATGACTATACATTTTTTGCCGTTCAGTTTAAGGCCATGGCTCTGGCACCAGTTATCCATTTCTTTGAGGCCTTTCTGAAGGATGCTTGTGTCCGCTGGAGTATCAATTATGGCGCCCAGTTTGCAGTCATCTGCAAACTTTTTCTGCAACAATCCTCCTATGTTTGCTTGCACCTCGGAAAAATAAATGCCGAACAAGAGGGGTCCCAGGACAGAGCCCTGTGGGACACCGCTTGTGACTGGCTTGGAGTCTGACATGGCTCCAGCAATTCTGACCTTGTGGGTTCTGTCCTTGAGCCAGTTTGCAACCCATCTTATGACATATGAGTTTACATTTGAGCTGGTGAGCTTGTCTATGATGCCCGAGTGGGGTATTGTGTCGAAAGCTTTTGCAAGGTCAAGGTAGCCAGTGTCAACTGCCTTACCCTCATCAATGGCCTTAGTGACTGTTTCAAAAAAGTCAACCAGGTTCAAAAGGCAGGATCTGCCCTTGACAAAGCCAAATTGGGTAGGATCCAGTGTCTGTAGGTCCCCAATGTCTTTGTTTATGAGTTCCATAATGATCCTCTCCATAGCTTTGCAGACCAGGCTTGTCAAGCTTATGGGGCGTTAATTTCCAGGGTCTGTAGAAGCACCTCCTTTGCGGAGTGGGACCACTGTTGCTGTACGCCATTCTTTGGGTACATATCCTGTAGTAAGGCTGAGATTAAACAGCAACCTTATGTGCAGGTTTAGTTCCTCTTGGAGTTCATGTAGCACGCAACCCGGGACACCGTCTGGTCCCATTAATGCTGTGTTTTTAGCTTTGGAGAGGGTGGCTCTCACCTGGGCATCTGAGATGTTAGGGAGGCTACACTCTGCTGGGATAGATATTTCTCCTTTTGGGGGGGAATTTGCACTGAACCTGTCTGCCAGAATGTTGGCAATGTCTGTGGGTTCAGTGTATTTTGTGTCGTTTTGGACTAACTCTGAGCATATCTGGGAGTTTCCACCCAGGTTTCTAACATAAGTAAAGAAGGCCTTGTGATTGTCTTTTGTGTCCTTTGCGATTTTTCTGTCAAAGTTGGCCTTGAATGATTTTATGAGTGATCGTGATTTTTTGCTAGTACTGATCAGAGATGCCTTCCCTTTTAGGGATTTTGCTCTGTCATGTAGTAGCTTCCTCCTCCTGTTGTAAAGTTTGTTAATGGCTGGGGTCCACCAGACAGGATGCCTGCCTTTGGGGGAATGGGTCTTGGTTTTATTTGGGATTGCATGATCCATGCATTCTTGAAGGTGTCCATAGAAAGTGTTTATAAGGATTCAGTGGTGTGGTCTGTGGTTTCCAGTGGCCCAGGGGCCTTGAAGGATACCATTTCAGTCTTAAGAAGTGTGAAGTCGGCTTTTGAGAAATTCTTCACTGTGGTCTTTTGTGCAGGGGGTGGGGGCGGGATGTGGATTTCCAGTGAGATTAATTTATGGTCTGATCTCAGCAATGACAGGTATACTTCCGGTGTGGAGCATTGTGTCCCCATGTTTGTGATGATCAGGTCTAGTATATTATCTCCTCTTGTGGGAGTGGTGACTAGTTGTTCCATTGCATTTGAGTTTATGAATTCTAGGAACCTTTAGGCTAGGGTGTTGGGGCTTGAGTAATGTTCCCAGTCTATGTTTGGGTAGTTGACATCTCCCAATATGATGGTATTTGGAGAGACATTCATACTCTCCAGTGTCTTCAGGAAGGCTGAGTGGGGTTCCTGAGTTTGAGAGGGTGGTCTGTAGCATGCTACAAACTGTACGGCAGTTTTGCCTATGGTTAGTTGCACATGGATGGTCTCCGATGCTTCGTGTGTTGCCAGTAACCTGGAGGTGTGGGTATCTTTGATGAATATGGCTACTCCCCCTCCTTTTGTGGTTCGGTCCAAGTTTTGGGTCCGAAAAGCATGATATGAGGTATAACCTGGTAGTGCTGGGGTGCTCTCAGGAACCTTGAACCAGGTTTCCGTCACTGCACAGACATCGATGTTCTCCTTACTGAGGTGGGCCTCGAGAGCGTGCATCTTGAGGTTTAGACTTCTGGCGTTGAGCAGCATTACCCTTAGTTTTTTTCCACTTGTGTTTTCTAAGGGGGTGGGTTTGTCTTTTGAGCCCTGCCTAAAAAAGGCACTATGGAGGTGGCAAGAGCCTTGGCCAATATCCGGAAGCCCACGGGTGACAGATGCAAGCCATCCCTTGCGAAGCAGTGTGGTTTGTCAAGCATGTCATCCCGAGCAGACAGACATTGGATCCCCTTAGAATGACACCAGTAATTGAGCCAATTGTTAAAGTTAATCATTCTGTGTTTGTACTGTGGCATCATTCTTGGTGAGGGTAAGATGCTGCTCAGGGTCTGGGTCATACCAGCCTGGGCTACATAATCACAGAGCTCCTCTATGTCTCTTTTCATGTAGTCCAGGGAGGTACATCTCAGGTCATTCACACCGGCATGGACAATGACTGAGTCATATTTGTACTTGCTTTGGAGTGACCTGAGTGCTTGTGTTATGTGGTGGATTCTAGCGCCCGACAGGCAGCTTACTGTAACCTTTTCCTTGTTCAGTCTGGTGAGCGGGACATCAGTGTGTCTGACTATGGAGTCACCTATTACAAGTGTATCAGGCATGTTGTTTGGCCTTAAGGGCTGTGACTGTTTGGCACACTGAATTTGTGAACTATGTGTTGCATGTGCTATGTTTTGAGGTAGTGGTTGCTTGGGTGTCTGCTTTGGAGGCCTCTGTTGTTTTGGTAGATTTTTAATTAGAGCCTCCGGGAATGTTTATGTGTTTGGTTTGCAGTTGTGATAGGTCTATGTGAGACTGGGTTTGTGGTGTGTGTGGTTACCTTCTCCTCCTGACTGTTTTTGCCAGTACTGAGTTCAGAGAGCTCAGCCTCCAGTTTGGCTAAATAGTTGCATCTCTCACATATATTTGTATTTGTTGGGGGGGGGGTTGTCTGTGTACATGAGGCAGGCGTAACATTGCCTCAAGATTCCCAGATTCAACATGTTGTAGCTGGCCTTAGAGGATTTTATGTGTGGCCATATTTTTTTGCCATAATACTGATCAGTGATTACTTCCCTTTTTGGGTTTTGCTCTATCATGTAGTAGCTTCCTCCTTCTCTTGCATGGTTTGGTAATGGCTGGGGTCCACCAGGCCAGATGCCTGCGTGTATGGGATTGGGTCTTGGTTTTATTTGGGATTGCATAATCCATGCATTCCTGAATGTGTTCATAGAATGCATTTATAAAGGGTTCTGAGGTCTGGCCCATATTTTCCACAGGCACAAGGCCTTTAATGGATTCCACCTCAGTTTGGAGGAGTGCAACATTTGCTTTATACATGTTTTTCACTGTGGTTTTCTGCCCAGGGACTGGGGTCAGGATGTGAATATCCAGTGGGATTATTCTATGGTCTGATCTTACCAGTGAGGGATACACTTCTCATCTTGGGCATAGAGTACCCATGTTGCTGATTATCACATCCAGTATGCTTACCCCTCTTGTGGGAGTGGTAAGTTGTTCCATAGCATTTTGGTTTATGAATTCTAGGAACCTTTGGCCTAGGGTGTTGGAGCTAGAATAATGCTCCCAGTCTATGTTTGAGTATTTTCAGTCGCCCAATATAATGTTGTTTGGAGAGACCTTGATATTTTCATGTGTTCTGAAGTAGGCCAAGTGCGGTTCCTGGAGTTAGGAGGGTGGTCTGTAGCAGGCTACTAACTGGGAGGCAGTTTTAGCCACTGTTACTTGCCTGTGGATAGTCCATGCTGCTTCTTGCTGTGGCACCAACCTGGGGGTGTGGTTATCCTTGACAATTATTGATAGTCACCCTCCTTTTGTAGTTTGTTCCATGTTTTGGGGCTGTAAAGCATGGTATGAGGTGTAACCTGGTAGTGTTAGGGTGCTCTTGTGAGCCTTGACCCAGGTTTCTGTTACAGAACAGATATCAACATTCTCCATGCTGAGGAGAGTTTGGACTGCATGCATCTTGCAGTTTAGACTTCTGGCATTGGGTAGCATTACTTCTAGGTTCTTATCCCTTGTGAAACCTATGGAGGTGGGTTTGTGTTTTGAGCCTTACCTATTCAAGGCACGGTGGGGGTGACAACAGCCTTTGCCAGTATCCAAAAGGCCAGGGGTGATAGGTGCAAGCCATCCATAGCAGGTGGAGCATCGTGTCTTGCTCAGCATGTCATCCCAGGCTGACAGGCATTGGATCCCCTTTGACTAAAAGCAATACTTAAGCCAATTATTGTAATTGATCATCTTGTCTTCATATTGTGGCATCATGCTTGGTAAGGGTAGGATGTTAGTCAGGGTCATCAAGTTTGCATATACTACATGGTGTTACATTGCTTAACACATGGCAATCATGCTTCAGGTGGTGCTGCAGGGCTGTCTATGTTGGATGCACATACTACACTCCCTGTACATGTTTGAAAGCAGGCTGTGTCAACTTAGGCATCCCTTTTACTATATGTGTGAGTCAGAGAGAGGTATCATTTCCAGGGTTCCTACTGAGCCAGTGTATGTGCTATGCGTTGCCTCTTTGCCAAGGCCAAGGCATACTGGGCAAGCCTCCTTCTGCCTACTGGGGCAGGCTCAAGTTGTTCCTCCTCCGAGTCACGCTCTGCCTGTGATGGCCTTGGCAATGGTGGGGGGCTGTTTGGCCCAGCCCTATGCTGGTCCTGCTGCAGCTGTTTTCGCAGAATGATATTATGTAGCATAGCACATACCATGACAATTTGGGTACATGTAGTTGGTGAGTACTGCAAGGCTCCACCAGATGTGTCCAGGCACCGGAACCGTGACTTGAGCAACCCAAACACACGCTCGATTACATTTCGTGTTTGTGCATGTGCCTCATTATGGTGTTCTTCTTCAGGTGTGTGTGCATTTCTGATGGGTGTCATCAGCCACGGCTCCAGTGCGTAGCCAGCATCCCCCACTAGGTGACCATGTGGGATGTCCCCAGTGGCAAATGTCTGGTACAGCTGCATCAAATGCCAGATATGGGAATCATGGTAGCTTCCAGGGCAGCCAGCACACACATTCATTATTATGTCCTGGGCATCACATACGACCTGGCAGTTGATGGAGGGGAAGCCCTTGTGGTTAATGTAGGCCCTACCCCGCTCACCAGCTGGTGCTTTGATGCATATATGCGTGCAGTCTATTGCACCCACTACCTCTGGGTATTTCGCTATTTGCTGGAAGAGACGCATACTGCTGGCCAATACCTCACGGGAATTGGGGAAATATACATGATCACCGACATGTGCTGACATGGCATCCAGGAACTGGTGCAGTACCCTGGATGCTGATGCCTGTGATATCCCCATCATATCACCAGTTGGTCTCTGGAATGTACCAGTTGCTAGTATTCTTAGGCCAACACATACCTTGGTTTCCACTGGGATGGGTTCCCCTCTGTTGGTTCTGTGTGTGAGGCGTGGCCTGCACAGCTCAACAATTTGCTGTAGGAGGTCTCTGTCCACTCTATAGCGCTCCACTATCTCCAGCTCATGTAACCCCTGGTAGGTGACCCTGGGCCCTGTACACTCTTCTCCGTCTCCTCACTGTGGGTTGTCCAGCAGCATTTGCATAGTCACCACCCTCAGCATGTTGCATATGTCTCCTTATAACAGCTATGGCAGCCCCTAGCATTTTTGGTCTGAGTGAAGCTTTTTCAGTTTTCACTTCTAATAGCTTACTCCTCTGTTGCAGTGTCTCTTGAGAGAAACATACTGCACTGTTGTTTGCAGAGTTTTAAGTGCTGGGCTGGGCTACTGTTCTGCCTGTGTAATTGCCTGCTTCTGATTGTTTTCACCTCCTAGCTCTGCCAGTATTCCCTGCTAGCTTCCTACTATTTCTTCTGCTTCCTTTTTCCTTTCTGTTTCCTCAGGGGGGAGCGACGAGCATACAAGCGCAAACACGCTCACAGCGGCTAACACGCTCGCACACATGCTTAGATGGACTAGAATCTGCTTATTCGGGTTAAACCGCGCACACACCAGCGCAAACAAGCTTACAGGTCTTTAAACAGGCTCCTACATGCTTACTCCAGCTTAAACGCGTGCACTCACGCTTACATGCGCGCACTCTATCTTACTCGCACATCCAGGTGCGCACACATGCACATGCACGCCCAGCAAGAAACTTTGGTGTTATCCATAGTGTACACCTTCCATTTCTTGGCTTTCCCATGCCTACTTGTTGACACTCCTCTTTCCATGATGTGTCACTGACATCTTTCACATGCCACTGTGCTCCAATGAGCTTCATTTCTTTCATACATACCCCCCTGTGATGTCACCTATCTCCTACTCTGTTACTCCCCCTTATCCTACTCCTACACTCCAGGGAATGTGCTCATTTGCTATGTTACAGTGCGATTCACTATCCTACCACTCATTTACATAGGATTGCCTACTAATGCTTAGTTACATGTCTTACACTCAGCTTCCCCCCTTAGCAACCCCTACTTGGTGGCCATGTTGTTTTCAGCCTGCTATTCCCTTACATTGTAAATTCATGCTTTGCATTATAGCGCAGCCCGTTTGCGCAGCGCTGCGCTGCGTTTAAACATCGCCAGAAAAAAAAATTATTTCATTTTTGCATCGGGGTACGTTGCCAGTGGCCACATATTTGGCCATTGGCATGCTGTCTGGAACATATGCAACCTTTATTTGGAGCTGACAAGGCTCCATTGTGTTATTTGCAGAATGGTACTCAGTTGTCAACTGAGGACATTTCTGCAGATAACACGGCTCTTACACGGGCAGGTTTCTACTTCCTGGATCGCTATGGCTGCATGGAGTCTTACACTACTCTTAGACTCCGCGCAAGCCATCGTGAATCCTGCCCTATATGTCAAACTGAGTACCATAGTATGTGATATGTATGATATTCAAAAATGAAAAATACAGCACAAATGGGAAGTGGAATGAGACAGAAATCTCATCTACCCCTTAATATCTTAAACATGTCTTAAGCATTTTATGATTAAGTAGAGCTTCTTAAACAAATTTCCTAACCTTGATTTGTTATATTGTGATTTTTATGTTACTCTTACAAGTATATTACACAGCTCCCTACTGAAATGTCAGCAATCAAAATGCCCAAGTGCCGAGAAGCCAAAAAAAAAAAAAAAAAGGCCATAAACACAGGAGAAGAGAGAATCTTGAAAATCGCTCTTCTCCTATAAACTTTTTTTTTTGCAGGAGGTCAAGCCCTGCACATACCCCAAACTTATATGTACCAACTCCAGGGTCGCCATACCTCAGAGAAAATGGAATATTCTGAGAAATGGCATCTCTGACTTAGTTTATATAAGTTCATTCTTTCAGCCATTCAGTCTGTATTTCGGGACTTAGTCAAGCGGGTCCTAACATTTTAAATGGTTACCATATTATACTTGCTTTTATAACTGTGTATCAATTTTGTATTGTCATAACACTGAGTTGCAGCTTTTACACACACACGTGTTTGCCTGCATATCTACTAAATATGGATCTTTTTGAAAAATGGTTAATGAGAAATATATTTTTATAAAGTAAACTGAAAATAAAATGAAGCATGCTGCTTTTGTAAAAAAAATGTTTATTGTACTCCTACAATATCAGGGATGTATATGTTTCATTATACGTCAGTCTTCGGGTGAAACATTTTCAACATTGTCTTATTTTAAAGAAAATGATTAAATTGTGTGGGTGTGGGACTAGATACTTATTTGCATAAAACTTGGAGTCTTACCTCTTAATAAAGAGTAATTTTAACACAAAACAGCAGTAACTAAAAGAAAAATAATAATTTCACTAAATATTATATACCTTTAACAAAATAAATTTTAAGGTACCATGGAGCTATATTAGGGGTTTAGAAATATATATATATATATATATATATATATATATATATATATACATAAAACATTATATGTGTATCTATCTATCTATATGTAGATATATATAGATATCTTTTTGTCAAATTTTATTTGGTCGACATCTGTTTAGTCAGCTGCATTTGGTCAGCTGAGCAGATGGTTGACAGGTGTGCGAGATTACACAATTCTCAGGTTTGGGGAATATTCCCTTTCCCCAATTTTATTTGATCTCAGAGTTAGCATATATAATTAGCAGGGGGTGTAGGGGGAGCAGAGCCTTGCCCCCCTGCAAAACATTTTACATGTGCCAAGACTGTTTCTTGGCACATGCATAGAAACATGTTGACATTTTCTTTGTCAATGTTTTGCAGTCGACATTTGGAGCATCGATGTTTTTGTTTTGATGAAAGTGAGTATAATTTTATATATATATGTATATATATATATATATATATATATATATATATATATAGAGCTACCACAGCACCACCACCGCGGATATATATATATATATATATATATATATATATATATATATAATTATACTCACTTTCATCAATATATATATGTGTGTGTGTGTGTGTGTGCGTGTGTGGACCTTCGTAGAATGACACTAAATGATCAACATTATAAATGCACTGAAAATGAATCTTGGCACATGCAAAACCTTGTAAACAAAAAAACAACAGAAAATATATTTTTTTACAGGGAGCATGCCCACTGCATCCCCAACATCCCCTGCTAATTATGTAAACTAACTCTGAGATTGCACATCTCTTGGGAAAGGGCAAATTCACCAACCCTAAAATAGTTCAATCTGCTACTTTTGTCAACATGTGTTGACCATCTGTTTAGTTGAGAGATTGCACTACCGCAGGGTAAGGGGTAAAGTTCGACAGGATGGGCAAGCGTTTACTTCCTGGAGTGGTGAGTCAGTGTTCCGGGACATCAGTGTTCTCATGCTGTCTGCCTTTTCGTCTCGGTTATCTGAATTTCAGGTAAGTGGTATTTTGGTCTACTGAAGCAGACCCATATATCATCATCATCTTCTTTAGGCTTTTCCCGTTAGGGATCGCCACAGCGGATCATCTGTTTCCATTTATTCCTATCCTCTGCATCTTGCTCTGTTACACCAACCACCTGCATGTTCTCTCTCATCACATCCATAAACCTTATCTTAGGCCTTCCTCTTTTCCTGTTACCTGGTAGCTTCTTAGCATCTTTTTCCCAATATACTTAGCATCCCTCCTCAGCACATGTCCAAACCAACGTAATCTTGCCTCTCTGGCTTTGTCTCCAAACCTTCCAACCTGAGCTGACCCTCTAATATACTTATTCCTAATCCTGTCCACCCACGTCACACCCAGTGCAAATCTTAACATCTTTAACTCTGCCACATCCAGCTCTAACTCCTGCCTTTTTGTCAGTGCCACTGTCTCCAACCCATATAACATAGCTGGTCTCACTACCCTCTTGTAGACCTTCCCTTTCACGCTTACTGGTACTCGTCTGTCACAAATCACTCCTGACACTCTTCTCCACCCACTCTATCCTGCCTGTACTCTCTTCTTCACCTCTTTTCCACACTCACCATTACTCTGAACTATTGATCCCAAGTATTTAAACTCATCCACCTTTGCCACCTCTACTCCTTGCATCCTCACCATTCCTCTATCCTCCCTCTCATTCACACACATATATTCTGTCTTAGTCCTGCTGACCTTCATTCCTCTTCTCTCTAGAGCATATCTCTATCTCTCCAGTGTCTCCTCCACCATATGTATATATATATATATATATATATATATATATATATATATATATATATAAATTAGGCTACGCAAATTAAAATTACTAATGTAGGGCAAGTTGTAACTCAAAAGGATAAAAAATTCACTACTCTCCAATTAAAAGAAATAAAAGCAGTCCAAAAAAATTTACTGGTGTTGAAACTGTGATTCAGAAGAGAAAGAGTTTTGTAGGTATCTGCAGTTATGCTGGCAAATGATTGGATTGTGTCAACCCATAGATTACTTTGCATTGGAGCATATACCCGAGGATCGCTTATGAACTGGTAGATGAGGAATCAGCAATGTTAGTAAATAAAAGATCTACAGTTAATACTTTATAGTTTTAGACTCATAGATTAGTATGAGGCTAACTGCCCTTGTGGGCCATTTTAAGTCTAGCCAATTAACTTATGTGAGAAACAAACCCTGCACTTTGTGTCTGTATGGCAAATATCTTAACGATTATGCCACCCTCTCTCACTAGTTTTTGCGTGAATTGTAGGAAATAACCACACCCTCTGTACTGTTAAGATTTTTTTGTGCAATAGTTCATGTTGCAGAATCATGATTGCAGCTGCTTACATGCTTTCACTTCATGAAAGGAATGTTTTGCTTCTACGCATAAACAGCTACCATTTTAATTTTTGGATATTTTCTGACTGAGCTTCCCAGATCAAATTTTGTCTAGCAAGATGGAACAGAATTGTATTCACAGATTACTCATATTTTTATGGTGTCCTACTGAATATATAATACTGCGAAGCCAGGAAGAAGTGGAGTGAAACTATAGTAAGGTCCAGTTTCAGAATTTACTGTTTTTATATGAGTTCAGCCTATCTGTTGTACTTACCAGTTCCTCCCAGTTTCATGCCATTACTAATTGAGTAGGACACCAAAAAAGGTAAAGAAACCAAACTTAGCAAATTCATTCTGGGAGCCACAACAGGAAGAGAAAACTTAGCTTAGCAGATGGTACCCTGGATAGAGGCTCACATATTTGGGGAGATAGTATTGACACCTTTACATTGAAATACAAGGGTGGGTCTTGTTATGTGTAGTATAAAACACATTGTGAAATGTGCTTTACTTTCTGAAATTTACTGTACAAGTCATGACTCTGTGATCCTGAATTGGTGAATTAAGCAAGACTGGAGCAGAATAAAACTGACAGAACTTTCCTTCTGTTATTCTCTGGCTTTATACTGCTACAGTCTGCTGTCATATTAATGAAATTTTGGTAATCATCAATACTGTAAACAGGGACTTAAAAAATGACTTTGATGGAAGTCTCAGTGACTGGCACTGCAATGTTTGAATAACAGCAAATATAAACTAGGTGTCATTGTATTCACCTGAAGCAGGGTTAACTATTTATACCTGCACATTTGTATTGGAGGCCATTCAAGAACAGTTCCACACTTCAACTCATATATTTCACTGATTAAAATTACTGCAAATATGTGTCTATGTTTTTATGCACTGAAAATTGCAATAAAACAAAGTAAGTCGGTACAGAATGGACATGCATGTGCTTTTCATTGAATACAAACCAGACAATACACCTAAAATTAAAAAAAAAAAAAAAAAAAAGTAGAAGCAAGTTTTCACCATTCCAAGTCAGCTAAGCCCAAAACGTTGAAGACAAAAATCCACTGCTCCTAAGCAGTCAGGAAAAAAATGAAGAATCAGAAAAATCTATCTCTTAAAATACTTAAAGAAGTGAAACTAATTAAGGTGCCCTTGCCAAAAGTTACCAACTACTCATATTCAACTTAGCCCTGTCATTAAAAAATTGATTCAGACTATTACTAAACTGTAAGAAAAGTTGCACCACAGGCTAATGTTATCCATCAAATTACATTAAAAATAAAAACATATTTTAAATTAAGCAAAACATGATAAATGGGGGTCAGATGTTAGAAAAGCATGAAATCTGAAACTGTACTTGTAGAGCACGTCTCATAAAAACTGGATTTGCCACTCATTCAAAATTTGCTCCTCTTCCTTAACAGCATTGAATGTTACACATATCTACTACCTGACCCCTGTGTGTGAGTGTGTTTGCTACATAAATGTGCATGAACATATAAGATGAGCATACTACAAAAGAGAATGTTTGCGTGTGTGTGTGTGTGCAGTAATCAGTCTGCTGTGATAAACCAAACAGTTTTTTAGGGTACACCTTACTGACTTATAAACTATAAAATGCAGCAGTGATCTTATAGTAATCTATGTGATGGACAGGAACTACTTCCTTTTGATCTCAGCCACTGCTGACCATTGATATATGATGATATGGGCTTTAAATCCACACCACTGTCACAAAATAATATACATTGGACAACTGGCCTTAAGAGCATATTGTAAATGAACACTGCTGTCTCTGATAAATGCCATTTTCTGCCATATCCAAACAAGTATTACACTGCACAGCTGCAGATCAAAATTGTAATCACTGGCTCCTCAGGATTTTGACCACCTGAGGCAAAGCCCTATGCACTTTACTGCAAGCTTACCAGCAGTAATTAAAACTTGACCCAAGATCATTTTGCACACACATCCACACAATATTTTCCAGAATGGGTAAATAGTATCTCCCCAGTAACAATAATCCATTCCCTGTCTTTTCAATAATGCAGATAGACTGCACTATTGCACCAAATATAATTAATATTTTATTTATTTAACATTTATTTACTGGGAAAGTCCGACTTGGAACAAAGCCAGTTTTCAGCAGAGGCCCAGGGAGAAATGCTCCAGGTGCATGTCTTTGTAACATGGTAAGAAACTAGGCACCCAGAGGAAACCCAAACAAACACAGGGAGTGCATGCAGACTCCACACAGATGGTGCCCCAGCCGAGAATCAAACTGGAGAACTTCTTGCTGTGAGGTGACAACGCAACCGCTGTGGCACTGCTCCATCCATCCAGTTATCCTTAAAATATGCCAACTATCAAATGTGTCTATGGTAACAATAGCTCGAACAGTAATTCTTTCAAAGGTGAAGCCAGTTACTGTTAGTACACCATTCCAATGCACTTACCCTTAAGCTAGTAATAAATAAATCACAAATCAAATGCATTTAAAGGTAATTAATATAATACATTACTAGATATTAATTACTAAATATTAATAAAATTAAACAATGCACTTTATAAAATCAAAAATACCAACTGCTTTGAACTTACAGAAAGAAAATAAAAATGTGCTTAAACAGACACATTGCATAAAAAAAATGTTAACAGCATTTCTTCACCTATTACTACCAGCAGCTAAAGAGATATACTCAAGTTCTACCCTTCATTTGACTTAGAAATCCAAACAGTAGCTGTATAGTTCCACAGAAAAAAAAAAACAGAATCCAGTGTAAGCTTTGAATCAAGAATGCAGTCCACTCTGCACAGTATGGAAGTAAATCAAGAATTCAACTAGAAGTTGATTTCTGTCTATTTAAAAGAATCCAAGGCAGTCCTTTCTGTTTTACTTCAAATGCGGGTAGTTCTTTTCTGGGAGTGGGGGCAGGGCAGTGGAAGGTTGAGGCAATCAAGTTAATGTTTAAATAAGAAAATAGTTTTTAAGATGCAGGTATAGGTATGTGCATAACTGCGAAGCAAATTTAGTTTCAGTTTCAAGCAGTTGTAATAAGTATTATTGGTACTATTTACTTTTTTTTTTGCATTCTATACAAATTATACAGTTGCGTGCTGCAATACTTACAACAGCTACAATTTCAAGAAAAATATTAATAATTCCTTTGCTTTAGTTTAGTATTTATTCTTCACAATCTTTGCCGGTCTTGTAAGCAAAATATCTGAAAGGCTATTATAAATGGAAACCATAAAGTAGCAAAAATAAGTAGTTTTAACTCTGTTTTGCTAACCACCATTGTTATATTGTATAGTAAAGCAACTAATATATTTTGACCTTGTAATTAAAATATTACACTACTTTATGAGTTTTAACTTTTTGGAAGTAGAAATGACCTGCACTGTTACTTCTGGTGATATTTAAAAAGACGTTCTTCACAGTTGTGATAGATGATCTTTTTTTTTAAAGAATAAGTGACTTGGAATGTGGTGTGTGTGTGTATGTTGTGTGTGTGTATATTTATGTGAACATGTTGAACAAAAACAACTTGAACAAGGCCGCTATGCCTGAATCAGGTTTCATTATATTTTGCATATTTTTGACTGGCTTCAATAATTAAAAACTTCTAGGTTCACACACAGTGCACCAAGATTTTTTCTGTATGTCTCAGTTGGGAAGTACTCAAAAAGTGAAACTAGTTTCATGTAAAGACCAACCATATGATCTGGGCTAAACAGAAATGGGGTCTAAATATATGTTTGTAGCTAAGAAAGGCAAAACTGCTCATTGCCTGTTAACTGTAAACTAATATAAGTGGTCTTCTCAGACTGCATGCTGTTGAGTTTTGAGATATATCTTTTCTAGCTGTGTTCTGTAATTTAAGTCCTTTCCTTATCCAATGCTTTTTAGCAACATTTGTCTTTTTATAGCATAGGATTCTGATATCATTTCTTCTGTATGTCTTATATTCAAAGAGATTATGTTTAGATCTAAGGATGTCATTGTCACCCTTTACTCAGCCATCACTAGGACAATCATTGAATATAGTGCTCCCTTTGGCATCTATCTGTACAGACACATGCAACACTAGAATGCCAACAGAGATACCTAAGTTAAAGGCTAAAAGGTGTAAACAACATGTTCTACATGGACCGACTCAAAGCCCTATCATTATACTCAGTATCCTACAGACTGCTAAGAGGTGACCTGTGTCTGGCATACAAGCATCCTCTGACCCAGTACTGATGGAGTTACTGCTCAACAGCAAGTCAAATCGCTTCAGAAATACTCTGTCTAGGGATCTAAAACTCTTCTGCAACATCAACAGAGTGGTTTGGGGGGGCAGGTATATCTCGAGGAGGATACTTCTGCTCTAGAACAGACTCCCCATCATTATAAATCAAAGGTCATCCCTGTCCATATTCAAGGGCAACTTGGTTCTATGGATGGGAAACAAAAGATTTATTCCAGGATGCCCTCAGTACTACTAATGGATAGAGGGAGCTCCTAAATACTTTATCCCATGCATGCATCCCCTCAAACTATCTATGATATGATCCTAGGTATTCTTGTTAGGGGTAATATATAATTATTGACCATGGGAAGGCCATTATCTGATCAAATGGGACAGGTTAATTTCAGCACAAAAAGGGAAACTGGCTAGGCTTAAAATATCTTGTAAAGGCAGCTAGCCTAGTACTTACCTATGAACCTATGTTCTCTACTTTTTGGTCTACAGTGTGTGCATGCATGTGATGATCTACTACAAGTGTTCGTGAGCCAGTAGCTTGTGATGTGTTTGCTGACTGCACCTTATTCTAAACAACAAATGTCCTAACTCCCACTAGCCTAATCCTGGTTGATTTATTAGAACTCCCTGCACACCTAGCAAAGCTCTAATTCTAACCCAAAACTCCCACCCAGTTCCTAACCTTAACCATAAACATAAAGTCTCTGATCACTCCCTAACCCTACAACTCTACTCCTGCTCCCTAAATCTAAAGTCCCCTTTTGTTCCCTAAACTGGAGGCCCCCAGTTTTGCCATAACTTTAGACTTCCTTCCCCTTCTATAACCCTAAAACTCTCCTACTTACTAAACCTAAAACTCTCCTTCTGCTCCCTAAACCTAAAGACCCCAATCTCTCATTAACCATAAACTCCCCTCCTGCTCCATAACCCTAAAAGTCCTGCCCTCTCTAAACCTAAATTGCATTCTTATTTGCTACCTAAAACTCAAATCAGTGATCCCATCCCTCCCACTCTCTCCATGCAGCTACCTCACTTACATTCCTTGTAATCAGCTACTGTGTTTGGCAAGGAGCAGGAGCTTCATTCTCTCTGTGCAATTGGAATACCTCACCGGAACATGTAGTCATATTCAAGTGTGTACAGCTAGCCCAAGCGAGCAGCAAGACACCCAAGACCCTGGCTGCAAGACAGAAATAATCGAGCTCCTGGGACTCAGATCCATGTAGTAAACCCATAATGGTAATGGCGACAGTGCTGGGACTCAAGAAAAAAATACTGACGTGACTTGACAAAGATTCGCTAGAGCAGATGAACTTTGAAAGCTATGATGAGAGGGCAGGAAGAAAACACTGGCATATGTAGACCAAAGAAGCAATATTATAGACAACATGTGCATTCATTATCCTTATCCCCCCAAAAAAAAATTACACTGTAGACAGGATTCTATTTGTAATTTTAAAGTATTGAATAATTTATTATTTCTTATGTACATTAATATGCATGTAGTGAGATGAAGAAGAATTAAACTTCAAGAAATAGATTTCAGACATAATTAGAAACCCCAGATAACAGAACACAGAAGGTTTTACTTTTATTTTGCAAAATATATGCACGTGAGAAAAGCCTGTGTTGGGAAAAGCAGATACTGACAGAAGACAAAGACAACACAGCTGTTTCTACAGCTACAGTTATAAGGCTACAAGGCAGGCCAGGTGTGCAGCTCTTGAAGTCACAAAAAGTTGGAATTGACTAAGTGACTGACAAATTAACAACAACATCCTTTATACCACAAAAGGAGTGGTTTCCGGACCAGAAATTGTAGTTTATTGAATGTTTGGGCAGTTTTTCCATCCCTTTCAACTTTCTGGTTTAAAAGCCTACGTTTGCACAGGTTTGCGCTTGTTTAAGCTCCGCTTAGCAGCGCCAAGCTGAGGTAAACTATTACTGGTGCCAAAAAGTCTGTTCTTCAGTTTTTCCCTTAGATCTTGCTAGTTCTTTCGCTCTCTCTCTCTTGCACTTCAAATAGCTTAATCGCTTTGCACTTCAATAGGTTTTTGTAGCAATTATTATAGCACACCTAAGAGCCATCAGCACTAGTCGTTCTTCATAGAAATAGCTCCAGTACTTAGTAGTTATGACCACCCCTCCTGGCATGATTAAAGGGCAGTTCCCTGTGCTTTCTCCTATTAACCTGCTGCACTTGGGCATTCTGAGGCAATGTAGCAACTGCCTCATATACACAGACAACCCTCTCCTCTTACCTCCCAACACTCAGACTTGTGAGAGATGCACTTATATCACCAAACTGGAAGCTATGCACTCTCCAGCCAAGACCGAACTAGCTGGTCAAGAGGAGAAGGTCAACACCTGCACCACACCACATGGACCACGTAACCCTCCAGAACACCCACTATCACAGCTCTCACATAAAAACACAAACCACACACCCACCTTCACAGACGCACTCAATAGAAATTTACCCAAACAGCAGAGACTTCCAAGACAGAAACGCACTCGACCACCACAACATAGCACAAACCACAGGATACATAGCTCACCTCCACAGTGTGACCCTCAACCTAAGCCCCTAAGGCTAAACACCTTTTCCAATACACTAACCATAGGTGACTCAATAGTGAGGCACACAGATGTCCCACTCACTGAATAAGGAGAAGGTAACCAGTCAGCTGTCTATCAGGTGCCAGAATCTGACACATAACACACACACTCAGGTCACTTCACAACAAATACAAGTATGACTCTGTCATTGTCCATGTGGGTGTGAATGACCTGAGACACAGCTCCCTGGACTACATGAAAAGAGACATGGTGGAGGTCTCGGATTATGTGACCCAGGCAAGTATGACACTAGCCCTGAGCAGTATCCTACTGTCACCCAGAATGATACCCCAGTACAAACAAAAAATGATTGACTTCAACAATTTGCTAAGTTTCTGGTGTCATTCTAAGGGGATCCAGTATATGTCTGCTTGGGATGACATGATTGATAGACCTCAATGCTTTGCCAGAGATGGCCTGCATCTGTCACCCCTGAGTTTCCAGGTACTGGCTAAAGCTCTTACCACCCCTCTAGTGCCTTTTTTAGGTGGAGTTCCAAAGACCAAATTACCACCATAACAGCTACAAATAAATGCAATCTGAGGGTCATGCTGCTCAACCCTAGAAGTCTAAATCTCAAGATGCACTTGCTCGAAGCACTCCTCAAAATGGAGAACATCGACATTTGTGCTGTAATAGAGACCTGGTTTAAAGTGGCAGAAGGCACCCCTGTGCTAACAGGCTATAACTCATTCAACACCTTTTGGCCCTGAAACATGGAATGAAGCTCCAAAGGTGATGGTGTCTCCATATTCATAAAGGATATGCAGACCTCCAGACTAGTAACCCAGCATGATACATCTGAGATATTTCAGGTACAGCTAATATTGGGTAAGACTGCGATCCAGGTCATAGCCTGCTATAAGTCCCCAACCATGTGTCTCACTCCATGCTCCTAAGCACCCTGGGATCTATCAAGGTCCAACCCAGCACTCTCATACTAGGAGACTTCAACTACCCCTCCATCAACTGGGAAAACTACTCAAGCACCAATGCACTGGCCCAACGCTTCCTGGAATTCATCAGTTCCAATCCCCTGGACCAGCTCATTCTTACCCCCACTAGAGGAAGCAACATCCTTGACCTGGTTATTACTAACATGGGCAACTGTTGCTCTACACCAACAGTCAATTCCTTGCTAGTTAGATCCAACCACAAACTAATCACCATGGAAATCCACATCTCACCCCCCCCCCCCCCGCAAAAGTATCCACCATGAAAAACTTCTCCAAAGCAGACTTTGGACTCCTAAAAACAGAGTTGGCTAACTTCATGGCACCCATGCCAAAGGAAAATAGATGCATGACTGCCAAATCATACACCAATTCACTGTACAAACACGTACATAAATGCATGGAACTTGTCATACCCAACAGAACCAAGACGCTCTCCTCCAAAAAAAGGAAGCCATTCTGGTGGTCCCCTGCCATTAATAAACTCTACAACAGAAGGAAAAAAATGTTGCAGAAAAAGGTGAAATCCTAAGACTGGAAAAATTCCATTATTAGCCTCAACAAAAAGTTGAGATCCCTCATCAAAACCTCCAAAGCCAGCTATGAAGGCACAATTGTGGCAGACACTAAAAACAACCACAAAGCCTTCTTTAGTTATATCAAGAATCTCCTTGGCAATACCCAGATTTGCTCTGAGTTACTGCACAATGATACATCTTATACTGAGCCAACAGATATTGCCAACATACTGGCTGACAGATTCAGTACAAACTTTAACCCCCCCCCCCCAAAGGACCAATCTCAATACCGGAAGAATGCCAGGCATCTGCATTACTGCAGCACAGGTTAAAACAACATTGTCTAAGGCCAAGAATACAGCTTCCATGGGACCTGACAATATCCCTGGCTGTGTTCTACATGAATTACAAAGTGAACTGGCACCACATATGTGTGATGTAGAACAAAAAGCACACACTCCTGCCAAAGGTAGCTCACACACAGTAAAGTCCAAATGTAAAAAAGCAAAATGTGAGCACACCAACAAAGTTGAATGGAGACAAATAAAGCGGTATTCTTCCAAGTTGTAGTGTATCAGTTTTCGCGGGATTACTGCTTCCTCAGATCCACATAAAATGACAGTTAAAAACAGACAATTTATACAAGTTAAAATCACGTTACTTTAAAATAACAAATCAGATTCAGCTTCTTTTAATTAGTGCTGGTTTTAAGTTACACTAGCATTAAGCCCTGGATTTTTGTGGGCTTGCAGTGCTATTATCCATTTAACCTCCAGATTCTCTAAATAGTTATTCACATCTCCTCTCCTCATACCAGGTCTGACCTGTTGTAGAACTCTAAAATAAAAACCTTATGACCTGTTTTGCTATTACTATTTGTTCAGCACCACACTGCACATGGCTGAACATATGGATCCTAGAAACACCAGCTTGAAAGGCCAAGTAACCAGAGGAATGAATCCTACACAGGATGTATTGGATAAATATATTAAATATGTTCGCAATCAACCCAATCCACTCCTATGTTTGAATCTGAAAACGCTGGATGATAACATACAGGAGCAAACTGAAGACTTGTCTGATTTCTTGCGCCTCTTAAAACAATTTGAGAGTCTCATGTATAAACTTAAGAAATATGAGTGGCAGAGATTCCATTTAGAAGCCTGCTTAGAATATAAAATCATACCAAGAGGCTTAAGAATAGTTAAAATGCCCACACAGGGTAATACTGAACCTGAACTGCTCTCACAATGACAAAAACTCAACTTGGAATTAAGTTTTAGTTATTTAAGACTACTGGTGGACTATTACATGCTGATAGAAATGTCAATAAGGGCAGAGACAGAGTGGATTCTTCTTGAATTAAAAGTTGAATTCTCAGGTGAAGATTTCATGTTAAAACTGGATAATGTATGTGCAGACCTACTGGCCTATGAGTGCAGACTAAAGCAACAAAAACAAAAGAAGTTGTGCAGAAACTTTAGATTTTACTAAAGGGCACATCTTTGTTTGGGCGAGGAGCAATGACTTGAATACCGCTCCATCACGTCCATCAGGAACTGTACATACATAATCTGCCAACAAAGACTTGGTTATCCCCAATGTAAGAAATCAGCAACATTCTACATCACAAACAATAATATGTTCTGATGAGAATGTTTTAACTAGTGATCAAGTAAAAAAATATAGCGATCATCAAACCACGAGCAGGAATGTCCTTGTTAGATGCTCGCAGTAAAACTAAGGAAACTGTGAATGAATTGGGCTTATCAGTGCCTTCTTTTTCCATGAACCCTTTTGCTGCCTTACCTCTTCTGACACAGTTACCAACTACGTGCAGAAGAGGGTGTTTGCCAATCAGAGACAATCAGAAGCGGAAGGCCTCTGGAAGCAATACATCCAGACACAGACGCTGACATTAGAGGCTAACAACCAGCCAGTTTTTGAATTAATAGATATGAAACCAAATGGTGAACGAACATCTACACAAGGATTACAAAGGCATAACGAGCATATGCACAGCATTTTAAATGAGACCTTAACCGAAGTAACATCAGAGACTAACTATCAGCTGGTACCTGAACTAATGGACATAAATTTAAGTAGAGAACAAACACAAATGCAAGGACTGCAGAGACCCAACCAACTTGTATACAATTTATCAGATGTGACCTTGACTGAAGCGCAGTTTGCACTTTTAAACAAGGGCCTGAGTTATATACCAGCTAAAAGATCGGACATTAATGAAGTTATTTTGGATTTAAGACTTTTTGCAAGGGATGTTACACTTACATGCCTGTATGGTGAGTCTAATGTGTCAATTGTAGCCAATACTGTTTCATGTAGTAAACGCAGTACATACAATCCGCCTTTATCTAACACACTAGAAACATTTATTAAAGTGTGTGAATTAGGCATGTATAATGCATCTTGCCATACTAAAAGCCATTTCTCTAATTTAAGTGCAGCAGAGAGTGAAGCCTTGAGACAACTGCAGATGTCTGACAATATTAGTATTAGATCAGCTGATAAAGAGGGAGCGGTTGTTATTCTCAATAGAACTGACTATACATGTTGGATGAATGAAATGATTATGGATACAGATACCTATATTAAGATAAATGAACATGTTATTGACAGAAGCATTTCAAGGATGTACTGTATGAATTGTTAATGTATGCTAGATAGATTTGGGCTTGTATGAGTTTTTCATGGTGGAATATCCTTTAATACCCACCCTCAATGGCCTGCCAAAAATTCATAAAACATTAACAAAACCCCCTATGTGCCCCATAATCTCAGGTCGTGGCTGGGCTACCGAGCCCCTGTCACAGTATGTAGAAAATATGTTGAAACCTCTACTTGTGGAAGCTCCATTAGTTTTGAAGAACACACAGCATTGTTTATCAACTTTGATAAAGTAGAAGATATGGATTTATCTGAAGTACTACTAGTCACACTTGATATCAAAACTTTGTTTACAGTGATACCAAACACAGAGGGGATAGATTCACTTAGACTATATATGACACATCATAGCCAATACAATCTCAATACCATAACTGTGATTTGTGCATTGTTAGAACTGATTTTGAGTCATAACATACTCCTTTTCGGTGAAAGCTACTTCTTGCAGAAACAAGGGGTAGCAATGGACACCCCATGTGCCAACATGTATGCCAACTTGGTATTGGTACAATGGGAGGAAGACTATCCCCCCGGATTTACTAATCTTCTGTGCAGGACTAATCTAGTCCTGCATGGAAGCAGCAGTTTAGGAGGAGGATGACAGCACGCCATGCATATTAATGAAGGCAAGCTGCCTGACCTCCTAATCCTACATGGAGCGTGGACAAGTGCAGAGGGTGTGTCTGAGAGCAGAGCTCTCAGAATAAACACGCCCCTGTGAAGTAGAATAGTAGAAACTGTAAATAAATGAGCGAGACCACTCATAGGTGTCCGCATATTCCCACCAACAGTCCCCATGCGTACAACAGCAACAGTACATATAAATAAAATGAAGAAACCCTTTTATTTATTTATTTTTTAAATCCTGAGTACAGCTAACTGTAGGTGCGCGGGTTTCCCCTTTGCTTAGCTATGGTTAAAGTAGCTGAAAAGGCTGAAGAGGATAACAAGGAATATATATGCAAATGAAGTAGCACAGCAATAGTGTAGTGGTTACAGCATCTACCTAATGAACAGGCATTCCCAGTTCAAATCCCACTGCAGCATATATCATTTTCCATGTGAAATCTGTATATGAACATATTTTTACATCTTTTTGCTGTATAACCTACGTAATAACATTTAAATGTGAACTGGAGTACTGCATTAAATGCACATGTGAAGTGTCAGTGTCATAATGAATAATTTATTTATTTTATTTTACATTTGTTGACCGGGCTAGTCTAGCTGGATATATGTCCATTTTCAGTAGAGGCCCGGGGAGATAAGCTCCAACATTCAAAATGAGATTACATTAAAAAAAACATGTGAAAAAACTTTACAGCAGTACATAAACATAGGCAAATAAAGATAATATTTTAACTGGTGACAAAGTTATAAAGTACAAATTGCAGAAAGTAGAACATTTAGATAAGAATATTATTACAAAATATTGCTTAAAGTGGTATTTATGGTGAATACTAGCATAATGTATAGTAGTAGAGGATACAGGATAGTATGAAGAAACCTGGCAGATATGTTAGTATATCATGTGGTATAAGAAGTGGAAAGAATACATATATGTAGAAATAGCTATATATATATATATATATATATATATATATATATATATATATATATATATATACATATATATATATATATATATATACACACATATATACACACATATAAATACCCATATGTAGATAGTGAGAAGGAGATATAGAATCAGTGGATGTAAATATGAGGTAGATACAGTGGTCTGAAAGATGTAGAATGTAGTCAGGTGTCGGGGGCTAAAGTTAGTCAGGATTACTACAGGCCAGTGTAGTATTAACTATTGTAGTGTAGTGTTAACTATTAAGGAATGCTAACCGCAGCACAGCTCAACTAAGCCACTAGTAAGCAGGTTTAAGCACAAATAAGAAGTAGTAAGCATATATAAGCACTAGTAAGCGTGTTTAAGTGTGTTTGCATGGGATTAAGCATTACCTACACAGATTAAGCAAAGTAGAAGCTAACTAAGTGTAAGAAACTGTAACCGAAGGTTAGTAGTGCTTACCATCGCACAAACCCACTTACAACTGCTTTAAAGTGCCTTAATCACTCTATACCCAGTAGCCCATGTTCTGCCCAGCAACAAAATAAACTGCCTCTGTAAAGCTAAAACTCAGGACCCTGTACACTATAGTCACAGTAGTTAACCACTAAGCCATCATAGCAATAGATATGAATGAGGTATCAGCAAACTAATCCTCACCACAGGAAAATCAAACCAAACGTGAACTGAATCTATGTACAGTGTGAAGTGGTATAACCTGCTACATAACATAAATATGTGAACTGGAGTACTGCAGTAAGCATAGATGTGATTTGTTATTGTAATAAAGTGTAGAAGTAGTAGAAGTGTAGAATCATGAATACCAGACACATATACAACCTGTAATGAATAATACATCACTGCCAAAAGGCAAATATAGTGTTAATTAACTATTAAGCAATGCTAACCGCAGCACAGCTCAACTTAGTAAGAGTAAGCAATGTGTAGGGGAGCCAATCCAATCTGCTTAGTGGTATATCCCTTTAAGCACTGCCAACCTTAGGTAAGCAGGTGTGCCCATAGCTTAGCCTTTTCAAACCCGGCCAGTCACAGAAAAGTGCAGGTAATTGGCCATATTTAAACCACACAGGTGGGAATACGTTCCATAACTGGTTGTAGCTTCCTATTTTAGAGCGCAGCGCTGGGGCATCCAGGAGTCAAAAATCATGGTATGGTTCCTGGTAAACCACTATGAGGAGAGACTACTGCAGGGTAAGTACCAGGGCTCACAGTATAAAACTGAGGCCTGGGACAGTCTTGCCCGTGACCTCACCAGTGCCACAGGTATCCTTCAGACTGGTGAGAAAGTCAGGCACCACCATGCTGATCTGAAGCGGTGGAGGGGGAATGTACTGGAACAGTGGATCCAGGAGTCTCGGCAGATGGCTAATTCCCCAGTACTGAGTAAGTACTCATTCTACTAAGTAGTTAAGTATTGCCTAGCTTGTGTATACTATGGCTAGGTATGGCTAAATATCACTGTATTTCTCTGACAGCTGCAGATGAGCGGGCTGCAAACCAGCAAGCCCATGATGCTAAGTTGCAAAGGCTGCATCGGGAGGCAGGTTAGTAATTACTCTGCATGTACTGTCATAACAAATAAATATAAAAGCCTTAGAAAGTGTTGTACCAGTAGAAATAAATGTGTAAGAGTCTGTGAATAAAGGTATAACCCCTGGAGTGCTTCTGTTTACTCTTCTGTGATATGTTGGCGAACTGTTGCATACTATAAATAGCACTGTTGTATTTTAAGCAGTGTCACCCACACTGTGGTATGCAGATAAAATGTGTATGAAGTCCTGCTTAACAATGTTGGAAGTGCCAAGAGGTTAGTCATATTGTACAAGTGAGGGAGACTTAGATAGAAAACAGTAGAAAGCTTTACATCAATTCCCTGATAGCAGAGTGTACTGTGATGTTAGCTATAATTTTTTGTCACACACAGCAGGGGTTTGAATTCTGGGAGCACTACTAAGTTGTATGCATAATCATACCCCACAACTGTACAGATTTTGTTACAATGTTCAGATAGAAAGCTGCATGCATAATTACACCCAACAACTGTACAGAATTTGCTGTTTTCTGCTTGCTCTGCAACTGTGTTAAATATAGTGTTTTGGGTTAATGGGAATAACTATGCATGCTGTCATAACTAATCCTGAATGATGTTGACTGTTACTAACCCATATCTGTCATAAACCTGCGACAACATAGCTCGTATGGGAAGGCCGGTCCCAACAGACCCACCTGTCCCACCTCAGCTGGCCATGGTACCGGGCACCAGCACATCTGGGGCCCAGCCTGGGACCTCCTCCTCTGTGGGCCCTGTGCCACCTTTGGGTAGAACCTCTGCAGTGGATGGGGCTCGCCCCCCGGAGCGGGCGTGGAGGGGAACCTGTCACCCATCAACAGGTCCATGCCGTGGTGCATAGGGAGCTTGATCTAGAGTATCGAGAAAGGCTATGCCAGCTTGAGGGCCGAGTGGTGCAATTAGATGGTGAGCCTGCCCCTCCTACACAGCCCCCAGCACAGCCACCTTTGGGGCCATGAAGGTGGAGTGTTGACTGCCCATGGGTGGGGACCTCAGTCCCACTGTTTCCAGTTGAGGGCTCATGGGCTTGCAACTTCTAAACACCCCTTCCCATCCAAGGTGTTTACCCCCCACATGTGTCATATACCGGCCCTGTATGTGTCTTGTTTGTCTTGTCTGTTAGCCTACCCAACCTGCCTCCCCAAATATACCTACTAACCCTCCCCAACATCCCACTCTCAACTGAAAAAAAGGGCAATCTGTTCCCACAAAAAAATCTCGCCCCATTCATAGCTGTCCATTTTGCACACGTGTCCACTGGACACATGTAATCCGGTGTAACTGGCATCACAATGAATATATGTTGTCTTCACCCCTCTCCCAGGGGTTTGAGGGTCCAAATGTACCTGCAAATTTTGTGTATATGCACAGCTGTTGCTGTAGAAGAAATGGGCAGCTATGGACCTTTCCTATAACCTTCCTGCACACGCCTAGCTATTTTCCCTACTGTCTTTCCCTCTTTATGCCCCTTTTTTCACCACTTTCCTATCAACCCCTTTTTCTTTTCTTTTAAAGAAATTAGCGCAGGGGTAAGTGGCAGTAAGCGTTTTTGCGTGTGTTTGCACAGGGTTAAGCTATGCCTACACAGGTTGAGCAATTCCGAAGCTAACTGACTGTAAGAAAATATAAGAGGAGCTTGGCAGTGCTTACGGTAGCACAAACTCGTGCAAACCTGCTTACAACTGCTTAAAGTGCCTTAATCACTCTGTATCCAATGGCCCTTGTTCTGCCCAGCAACAAAATAAACTGCCCCTATAAGGCTCCAACCTAGGACCATGCACACCATACACAAAGTGATTTGCCACTGAACCATGGCAAATATACATAACTTGATGTTTTCACAAACATATCATCCAGCACAAACAGTCAACAGTACAGGAAATGTATTAATATCATACCACACAACATGTTAATGCAAGAAGTCTGGACAAAGTATGCCACACTGTGGGTAAAAATAGGGATATATGTCAACTAATACTCTAATACACTTAAAATGTTGCTAGTTACACAGTTATATGTATTAGAACACATATGTAGAAGGAGATGAAGTCTGAAACACAAACGTGTTGGCACTAGTTACTGACTTCAGTGCTGGGTTCATCCATGTCAATTGCCAAGAGAATGAGGTACAGGCCAAAATATGAGCCAATCATGCATGGACATATGGACAGATATATATCTGTAAATGTAGACAGATAGCTATATGTAGATATATATATGTATGTATGTATGATTCACAAATAATCATATAACATCAATTGTATATAGATAGATACATATGTTCATATATATACATATATACATATATAGATACATATATATATATAGATATAGCTATATGAGATATATAGGTACATACACATATACACAGGCAAAAGGTATTAGTAGTCATACATATGTAGAAGTAGTGTGGAAGTACTAGGTGCAAAGTATATCCCTCAGCCACAAGCCCTTTAACTGCCACCTGTGAAATGTGTAGTGTGGCAACCATTCCCACAAATGATAATAATGACATTAAACATATACCCACCCACAATTCAAAGGACATGACACGACACACAGGTATGCATACACAGATAACCTTTATTTGTGTACTATACAATAATGTATGCCAGTACTTATACCACATAAGGTTTGAAATATGTAACCAGTGATGAATGTAAGGCCCACACAAAACAGTAGATGCAAGCAATGTGGATATATACCATACTATGCTGTCCAGGTCAAGGCCTTCAATTAGTACAACAGTAGAAACAGGATTTGCCTTCAGGATACGTAACAATCAGCAATTACAGATGTAGTTCAGCAGCCTCCAATTACACCCTGTAGTCAAGCCCTATGGGGAAAAGTAGCACTTGTGTTAATGTCACAGTATCTTGTACATAACATTGCTTAACCTAACATCTCACTATCACATTGAATGACCCTTGTCTTAACAGTTATATCCCTGAAAAGGTGTCATAGCCTAGGTTAATGGCATTGAACCCCCCCCCCATAAAAGGCTGTACAAGGGCAAGGAACACTGTGTACCACACACTTACCTCTGGAATGCACAAAGGCACATATGTGTTCTCCAGCTGTTGCCCCCATATATATGGACTTGGCCCAACAGTTGGTGTGGGAGTCCATGACATGACTGGGATGATAGCAGTAATGCTAGCGGTAAATAATGATAGGCAATTACCTAACAATCCCTTTCTGTATCACAGCAGGACAAAGGCTGGCATATATGTGGAGGACAGAGGCAGGAACGTAGGGCCATATTTGCATTATTGCTGTTATATACCCTGGAAATTGCTGGTGTTACAGGATTCGTTGTACCATACTCTTATGCAGGAATATGACATTGAAATACAAATGGATGTAGCCATGTACTGATAGCACTCAACAGACAGAATGCAACTGGTATATCTGGGACAATACCTGTGTGGTGCACAGACAAAACCTAACAGCCAATCCCCCTGGTATTATATGGATAGGCCCACAGATGAGAGCTATGCAGACAGACAACATTCCATGCAAAAGTACCATGTACACAGAAACCCTGTAAGACCAGCAAGATACAATGCACACAACACTACTCACAGTGTCTGTAGATCTGGAACCTTACCCAGATGTGTATTTGGCCTGTGTCTGCAGGTTCTGCTGTAAGAGGTATTGCTACCTGCTGTCTATAACACTGATTACCAGAAAGGCTCATCCAGACTCTGCTACAATTTGCTGTGAAGGAAATGTTAGTTTGCTTTTATTTTTTGTATTACTGTATTGCCTTTCTATATTTTGAATGCTGTAGTTTGTTTTCTTTACCTTGTGTTTTGCTTGCATTCTGTTTTAACAGCATATTAAAACTTCAAAAGAGACCACAGCTCTCTCTGTTCTGAGTCAGGCAGAAATAAGAACTGATTAATTAAGGACTCATTCATAAGACAGAAGAGGTCACTTTAGGTTAATCACTTGTTAACAGAGGGGGTGGAGCTAGGAACTAAAATTTCTATTTAAGGAGTAAACTAAAACATTTCAGAGCTTTACCAGAAAGGCTCATCCAGACTCTGCTACTCTTTGCTGTGAAGGAAAGGTTAGTTTGCTTTTATTTTTTGTATTACTGTATTGCCTTTCTATATTTTGAATACTGTAGTTTGTTTTCTTTACCTTGTGTTTTGCTTGCATTCTGTTTTAACAGCATATTAAAACTTCAAAAGAGACCACAGCGCTCTCTGTTCTGAGTCAGGCAGAAATAAGAACTGATTAATTCTTACTATTTTTACTTTTTTTACTTTACCATTATTACTTTTGAATAATGGATTAGCCCAGGTCCTGACCTGCTCTCCTGCTCGGTCACTAGATTTAGGATAGCCCCCTTGCCAGATGAACAACGCGTGCTTCCTTAACTTTCGTCGCTGACTCACTTGGACTCCCAGTGCGAATGCACACACCAGCCTCCTCTTAACCCCAATGAACTTCAGTTAACAATCTCCCAAAGAGACTCAGGATAGCCCCCTTGCCAGATGAACAACGCGTGCTTCCTTAACTTTCGTCGCTGACTCACTTGGACTCCCAGTGCGAATGCACACACCAGCCTCCTCTTAACCTCAATGAATTTCAGTTAACAATCTCCCAAAGAGACTCAAGATAGCCCCCTTGCCAGATGAACAACGCATACTTCCTTAACTTTCGTCGCTGACTCACTTGGACTCCCAGTGCAAATGCACACACCAGCCTCCTCTTAACCCCAATGAATTTCAGTTAACAATCTCCCAAAGAGACTCAGGATAGCCCCCTTGCCAGATGAACAACGCGTGCTTCCTTAACTTTCGTCGCTGACTCACTTGGACTCCCAGTGCGAATGCACACACCAGCCTCCTCTTAACCCCAATGAATTTCAGTTAACAATCTCCCAAAGAGACTCAGGGTAAAGAAAACATCCTAACTACAGTGTTTTTGCTTGATAAGTGTCTGCTGCAGGCATTAGTACTTGGTCATAACACCAGCCTAATATCCTACTGATAGATCCAGGAAAGAAATTAAACAAGCTGACATTGTAAAGAAATTAAACAAGCTGACATTGTACTCTGTTACCTTTAGGACCCAGGAACAACCCTTGTGGTGTAAACTACCATAGACTGGTTTAATGACTACCTTTCTTGTAGACAACAGGCTGTTCAATGGGAAAATAGCTTATCCGACCTACTCCCCACAAATATCGGTGTTCCCCAAGGATCTATCCTTGGTCCTCTTCTTTTCTCCATATTTATTAATGGTCTACACTCTATCATTCCCAAAGCCACCTGTATACAATATGCAGATGACTCCACCCTGATCTGCTCTGACATTTCTCTCGCCAAACTCCAAGTCGCAACCCAAAACTGTTTTTCCCTAGTTGAAAAATGGTTCTTGTAACTAAAACTTTAACTTAACCCATCCAAAACCAAATTACTTCTGTTTTTCCCCACTACTTCTACCCCTCAAGGAAACGAATCTCCTAGCACCAACCACCCCACCATACACGTGACCTCAAATAATGGGACCATAATCGACCCTGTCTCCCACACCAAACTACTAGGCGTGACCATAGACCACAAGCTTAAATTTGATACACATATCAGCCTGACCATTAAGTCGGTAAACAAGAAACTCGGGTCCATGTATAGAATTAAGAACTTCCTAACCCCACACACTAAACTAACCATTGCCCGGACCCACCTCCTTTCCACACTCCTCTATGCCTCCCCGATATTCTCCTTCCTTAACAAAAGAGAACTCAACAAACTATCTACAACCTATAACCACATAGCCAGATTTATAACAGGAATGCCCTATCGCACACATCACTGCAACAATCTAAGGACACTAGAATGGTTAGAACTACCCAACATTCTCAAACTCAATCAACTCACTGAGGCATTCAAAGCAATCAACTATCCTGACAAAACCCCTCAATGAACAAAATATTTACCCCCTACTCTAACCTTACATCCCTTAGGTCATCCAAAAGCTTACAAATACAAACTATTAAATCTAACAACTCGGGAGGTGAAGCACTCTATGCTAATTCTATTGGAAAATCCTGGAATACCCTCCCAAACAACCTAAGACACAAGAACTCTCTTCACCAATTCAAAAAACAACTCAAAGATCTCCTAAAGTCTGAATGGCTATGCCCGTGTACTAATCCAGACTAATAGTAAACATCCCAGGACTACCTAATTTCTACCCAATCCAAACCGCAAGGGTCCTCAATGTAGCCATGTTAGTCCATCTACCTAAGTCTGTTTACCTCTTTAAATTATTTGTATAAGCCTATTACTTGTTCATTTGACTTTGAATGTAATACTTATTACTTGATCTTCTGATGGTTATGTTAATCTACCTCTATTCTTTGGAGCTTTTCTCCCCGGGCCTCTACTGAAAATGGACATGTATCCAGCTAGACTAGCCCGGTCAACAAATGTAAAATAAAATAAAATAAATAAAATTAATAAATAAAAATTAATTAAGGACTCATTCATAAGACAGAAGAGGTCACTTAAGTTTAATCACTTGTTAACAGAGGGGGTGGAGCTAGGAACAAAAATTTCTATTTAAGGAGTAAACTAAAACATTTCAGAGCTTTACCAGAAAGGCTCATCCAGACTCTACTACACTTTGCTGTGAAGGAAAGGTTAGTTTGCTTTTATTTTTTGTATTACTGTATTGCCTTTCTATATTTTGAATACTGTAGTTTGTTTTCTTTACCTTGTGTTTTGCTTGCATTCTGTTTTAACAGCATATTAAAACTTCAAAAGAGACCACAGCTCTCTCTGTTCTGAGTCAGGCAGAAATAAGAACTGATTAATTAAGGACTCATTCATAAGACAGAAGAGGTCACTTTAGGTTAATCACTTGTTAACAGAGGGGGTGGAGCTAGGAACTAAAATTTCTATTTAAGGAGTAAACTAAAACATTTCAGAGCTTTACCAGAAAGGCTCATCCAGACTCTGCTACACTTTGCTGTGAAGGAAAGGTTAGTTTGCTTTTATTTTTGTATTACTGTATTGCCTTTCTATATTTTGAATACTGTAGTTTGTTTTCTTTACCTTGTGTTTTGCTTGCATTCTGTTTTAACAGCATATTAAAACTTCAAAGGAGACCACAGCTCTCTCTGTTCTGAGTCAGGCAGAAATAAGAACTGATTAATTAAGGACTCATTCATAAGACAGAAGAGGTCACTTAAGTTTAATCACTTGTTAACAGAGGGGGTGGAGCTAGGAACTAAAATTTCTATTTAAGGAGTAAACTAAAACATTTCAGAGCTTTACCAGAAAGGCTCATCCAGACTCTGCTACACTTTGCTGTGAAGGAAAGGTTAGTTTGCTTTTATTTTTTGTATTACTGTATTGCCTTTCTATATTTTGAATACTGTAGTTTGTTTTCTTTACCTTGTGTTTTGCTTGCATTCTGTTTTAACAGCATATTAAAACTTCAAAAGAGACCACAGCTCTCTCTGTTCTGAGTCAGGCAGAAATAAGAACTGATTAATTAAGGACTCATTCATAAGACAGAAGAGGTCACTTTATTTATTTATTTATTTTATTTATTTTACATTTGTTGACCGGGCTAGTCTGGCTGGATACATGTCCATTTTCAGCAGAGGCCCGAGGAGAAAAGCTCCACTAAATACTAAGTACATTACATAAAAAATCATTACTCTTAAGAAATAGCAAAAATTGGAAGTCAAAAGACCATACAGAGGGAAAGATAATTTTAAAGAGAAACAAGTATACCATATGCAGTTCATTTACTGTATGCAGTTCATTACATATTAGCATTACATATTAGCAATTACTTATTAGCAATTATACATAAATTATGCATAGTTAGATTGGAACAGTTAAAAGAGGGGAAAAAGAGACAGGTAGAGATAAGAAGTGTGTAAGAGAAAAGGTTAGTCAGGTGTACTGCAGGAACAAAGCCAATGGTTTAGGTAGTAAAGTTTAATTTTCTGTTTGAATTGAGGCAGGGATGTAGTCATGGTTATTTCACTAGGTAAGAGATTCCAACTTCTACCTATAGTGTTAGTGAATAGAGAACCACCTGCTGTATTGTTTACCTTTATTGATTTTGTCATGAGTTTACTAGAGGAGCGAAGTGAGTTGAGATTGTTGTAAGGGATTAGAAGTTGAGAGAGTATAGGGGTGTTGTCAGGAAGGTGTAATATGTTGTGGGCTATAGTGAGTTGAGGGATTATTAGGTAGTTTTGAAATTCGAGCCAGCCAAGTTGTTTTAGGTTTGTACAATGGTGGGTCCTAAAGGGGTTACCAGTGGCGAGCTATGTTGTTATAACAAGTTGCAAGTTTATTAAGATTGATTTTCTTAAGGTTTGTATAAATGGGGGAAGCATATAGGAGAGTAGATAGGAGATGAGATTGTGCAATTTTGGTTCTAGTTGCTGGGGTTAGAAAAGGTTTGATGCGATATAGGGATCCAATTTTTCTGTTAACAATCTTGATGGTGTTGTTAATGTGCTGATCGAAGGAAAGATTATTGTCAATGGTTATCCCTAAGAGTTTAGTGGTAGTATCAGGTGAGATGATGGTGCCATTATTTGAAGAAATTGTAAAGTTTAAAGGAGGGGACCGAGTGGTGGGGGAGAAGAGGAGGAGTTTAGTTTTTTTGGCATTTAGTAGGAGAAACCGTCTAGAAAACCAAGTTTCTACTGTGTTAAAGGTCTTTTGGGTCAATGAGGTCAGTTCAGTAGAGGAAGGGGCTGTGCAGATAAGGGTAGAATCATCTGCATATTGTATGCAGGTAGCTTGTGGGATAGCAGTCTGAAGGTCGTTAATAAAGAGGGAGAACAGAAGTGGACCCAGAATGGAGCCCTGGGGAACTCCGATGGAAATAGGCAAGAGTGATGAGATATGGTTTTCCCATATTACTGCTTGTTGTCTGTTGCTAAGATAAGATTTAAACCAATTAGTGGCTAGTTTATCACAAGAGAGAGATTCAAGAATGTGAATTAAGAGTGAGTGGTTGACCATGTCGAAAGCTTTAGAGAGATCAATGAAAAGAGCGGAAGAGAGAGTGTTGTTGTTTCGATTTTTGTTGATAGTATCTACAAAGGATAGAAGGGCAGTGGTGGTGCTGTGGTGGGGTCTGAAACCATGCTGGCAGTTTGCTATTATGCTGTGAAGAGAGAGATAGTGTACAAGTTGCTGATGAATACATTTTTCCATGATCTTTGCTAGGGGTGAGAGAAGGGCAATTGGTCTAAAGTTGGAAAGGTCAAAGGAGTTACCACCTTTATGCAGTGGGATAATATAGGATACTTTCCAGATATCAGGGATGGTTCCTTCTTGGATAGTTCTGTTGATAAGTAAGGATATAGGATATGCAATTTCTTTGGCAGCTTTCTGAAGGAACAGAGAAGGAGCTTGTCAGCAGAAGGGGTACAGGGTTTCAGTTTGTGAATGAGTTTATAGATGAAAGAGGTAGATATAGGTTTTAGAGAGAAGTTGAAAGAGGAGGTAGTTATGTTAGTTGGTATATGAGAGTTGTTAGGGTTCATTTGTTTGGCTAAGGATTGAATAGTTTCAGAGAAAAAAGAGTTGAAGACATTAGCAGTCTGGAGAGGGGTTTCTGGGTCAATATTTAGAGGGGAAGGAGTTTTAGCAGTCCCTGGGGAGAGAAGTCTATTTACTGAGGACCAGAACTGTTTGGAGTTGTTAATATGAGTTTCCTGAAGTTTACAGTAGAAGTTTTTCTTGTCAGAGATTATTGATTTTTTTGCAAGATTTCTAAGCTGGCGGAAATTAACTAAATCAGGGTTTTGTCTATCACATCTCCATTTTGTCCATGCTTTGTTTCTAGCATGCATGAGTTTTTTAGTATTGGAGGTCAGCCATGGGGCAGGTTTGGTCTTAATTCTAATAGAGCGCTCAGGAGCATGTGTATCAAGTATGGATAAGAATGTAGTATTAAACAATAATACTGCTTCCTCCAGGGGAAGTGATTTTAAACAATTCCATTTACATGCTCTCAGATCAGCTTTAAAGAGGTCTATGTTAAAATGCTTGAGAGATCGAATTAGCCTTGTATTTGGGAGGTTAACATATTCTGATTTTAGTCTAGTAATGTAGGTTAGGGAGTGGTCGCTGATGTCATCTGGCAAAGTACCTACTTTATATTGTTTGTTAACTTTATTTGTGAGTATCCAGTCTAGTATACTCTCTTTCTTACTGGGCTTATTGACTCTTGTAGTTGAGGTAATAGTTTGTGAGAAACCATGTAGGTTAATATGAGAGGAGGGATTGTCATTATTAATAGTGTTCCAGTCTATGTTAACGTCGCCAAGAATTATGGTTTCTTGGGGGTAGGTGGTAGAAACCCAACTTAGAAAGTCTTCTAATATTGGGATGTTATTACCTGGGGGAAGATACAAACAAATAATGTAAATAGATTTTTTGGTATTAAGTTGGAGTTTAATAATGATGGCTTCTGTTTTGCTATTTTGGTTTGGGCATGCTGGTTGAGTAGTGATGTTAAGTTGATTCTTGAAAAGTATTGCTACTCCACCACCCTTGCGTTTTAAGCGGTCGTGTCTTACTATGTTATAACCTTGAGGTATAATCTCTGAGTCTTTAGTGCCTGTGTTTAGCCAGGTTTCAGAGAGGCAGAGAATGTCAAATGAGTGGGTATCTAAAAGGGCATGGATGAAGGGTATTTTCTTATTTATGCTTTGGATGTTAAGGTGTCCTATAAGGAAGTTATTATTGAGGTTAGGTGAGTGGTTTTGGGGAGGTGGTGAGTTAGGGCCAGGTTTGGGGTGGATGTCTCCATCTTGTAGGGTAGGATTAACTAGTTTAGTTAAGAAGTTCCTCTTTGAATTGTTAGGGTTTTGGTTTTTTTGTTAGATAGTATGGGGTAGGTAAGGTGATGTTGCCTGTGGTATTTAGATAGATGATAGCTAGGGGTGGAATTAACATTAGTGCAGTGTGAAAGTGAGTCTAGTAGAAGTGTGTGTTTGTGAGGAGATAAGATAGTTGTTAAGTGAAATTTCAAAAAAGGTGAGATGGTACATTGAGAGAAGGGTAGTCATGATTAAGACTGAGAGTAAAGGCATAGTTAGTATGTAGGGAGTCATGATTTAGTAATTTGAGAAGAGAGGAAGCAGAGAGGAAAGTATAAGGGGAGAGATATGAGTGTGGAAAGGAATAGTGGGGGTAGTAAATTAATTTAAAGCAGATGGTAAGTAGGAATAGATTCTATAGGGAATAGAGAAAGGATGGCTGGAGAGGAAAGAGTATGTATAAGGAGAAGTGTAGGTAATGGAGAGAGGTAATAGAACAAGTATGGTCCTAGGGCTAAGAAAGAGAAGGGGGGAGTGTAAGGGGTGTGTAGAGGCTAGACAACAATTTGGTGGGAAGGAGAGGAATAGGCCAGGAGGGATAGGGGTGTGGCTATGGAGCTATAAGAGTAGGACCCCTGGGGGTGGGTGGGAATTGGGGGTAGGGTGGGGAGCGGAGTGAGCCCGCAGGGCAAACGGAGCGGGTAGAGCCAAAGAAGAGAGGTTGAGTGGAAAACAATCAGTAAGATGCTGATAGGACAGGTAAGTAATCCGAGGACATAGAGGAATGCTAGGAGAGTGAGGACTAAGTGGGGCAAGGCTGAGAAAGGCAGAGAAAGGAAAAGGGTGGAAAACACAAAAAGGGTAGCAGAATAGTGGGAAATATAGGACTTAGTATGTGGAAAGAAAAGTTTGCAAGGATAAGCAATTGTGGTAGTAGGGAGCCACCTAGTGGACTTAAGGTTAATCACTTATTAACAGAGGGGGTGGAGCTAGGAACTAAAATTTCTATTTAAGGAGTAAACTAAAACATTTCAGAGCTTTACCAGAAAGGCTCATCCAGACTCTGCTACACTTTGCTGTGAAGGAAAGGTTAGTTTGCTTTTATTTTTTGTATTACTGTATTGCCTTTCTATATTTTGAATACTGTAGTTTGTTTTCTTTACCTTGTGTTTTGCTTGCATTCTGTTTTAACAGCATATTAAAACTTCAAAAGAGACCACAGCTCTCTCTGTTCTGAGTCAGGCAGAAATAAGAACTGATTAATTAAGGACTCATTCATAAGACAGAAGAGGTCACTTAAGTTTAATCACTTGTTAACAGAGGGGGTGGAGCTAGGAACTAAAATTTCTATTTAAGGAGTAAACTAAAACATTTCAGAGCTTTACCAGAAAGGCTCATCCAGACTCTGCTACACTTTGCTGTGAAGGAAAGGTTAGTTTGCTTTTATTTTTTGTATTACTGTATTGCCTTTCTATATTTTGAATACTGTAGTTTGTTTTCTTTACCTTGTGTTTTGCTTGCATTCTGTTTTAACAGCATATTAAAACTTCAAAAGAGACCACAGCTCTCTCTGTTTTTCCCCGTCCTCCCACCCATTTAAGTTGTCTTGTTAAATACCACTGTCTTTCTAGTTGCCCGCCTCTTATGTTAATCTGACCATATATATCATTTCTCTCTACTTTCACTGGCTTATGTGAGTAATCACAAAATCATCATTTTTGAAATCCCACCCCTTCAGTTATTTAAATTTATTGGCCATCCTACAGTATTTCATAGTACCAAAATACAAAAGTGACCACCCCTTTCAATCCATCTTGCTGTTTTAAAAATAGTAACTCTCCACAAAACCTTAACTTTTTAAACAGGTAAAACTCAAGTTACCTACTTTCACATCTAACTTCTCTAGTGCACACTGCAGAGTGCATTCTTTTCAATCTTACCTTTAAGCATCCCTGTGACTAGCACTTTCTCTAATACCTGCTGGAAAGCACTAGGAAGCCTTAAACTCATACAAACACTGAACTCTCCTTGTTAACAAGGAGAAATTAATAGTAGGCACTAAACAGCCTATAATTGCAAAGTACCTTGCTAAGGAAACAGCTCCTATACTTTACAAAGAAAAAAAAAAGCCCCAAACCAGGTATGTCCAAGGGTCAGCTTCCGGTGATTTCTCCTATCCACCTGGTGAATCAGGGCATACTGGGGCAATACAGCAATTGCCTCATGTACACAGACAACCCTCTCCTCCTACCACCCAACACTACAAACTGTGAGAGATGCACTTACATAGCCAAAATGGAAGCAAAGCTCTCTCCACCCAAGATTGTGCTAAACAGTCAAGAGGAGAAGGTTAACACCCACACTACACCTCAAGCAACACATAGCCCTTCTAAACCCGCACCACCAACACCCACATATAGCAACACTAAATCCACATATGCAGAGGCCCTTAACTGTAACCTGCCCAAGCAACAAAGACCTCTGAAGCTGAAACGCAAACAAACACCAATCACAACCAATGTGTCACATAGTTCACAACACCAGTGTGCCACCCAGCAGCAGCCCCTAAGGCAAGACAATGTACCTAACACTTTAGTCATAGGTGACTCTATAGTCCGGCACACTGATGTCCCTCTCACCAGGTTGAATAAGGAGAAAATTACAGTCAGCTGCCTGTCGGGTGCCAGGATCTGCCACATAACGCATGCACTCGTCACTCCACAACAAGTACAAATATGACTATGTCATTGTCCATGTTGGATTGAATGACTTGAGACATACCTCCCTGGACTACATGACCCCCTCGTTAGTCAGGTCTGACCATAAGCTAATCACCCTTAACATCCACATCCCACCCCCTCCCCCCAGTAAAGAAACTACCATAAAAAACTTCTCCAAAGCCAACTTCATGCTACTCAAGTCAGAAGTGACAAACTTCATGACACCCATGCAGACGGGAACTGAAAGTTCAACTGCTGAATCCTACACTAAGGCACTGTACGAGCACATCCACTCATGCATGAATCGTGCCATCCCAAATAGAACCAAAATGCTCTCATCCAAAAAAAGGAAGCCAATCTGGTGGTCCCCTGCCATAAACAAACTTTACAACAAAAGGAAGAAACTTTTGCAGAAAAGAGGAAAATCCCAGGATGCAAAAACTCCCTTACTAGCCTCAGTAAGAAACTGAGATGCCTCATAAAATCCTCCAAAGCTAGTTACGAAAATAAAATTGCCAAAGATTCCAAAGACAACCACAAAGCATTCTATAACTATGTCAAGAATCTAAATGGCAATGCTCAGATCTGCTCTGAGCTAAAACAGAATGGCATTAAATATACTGATCCGAAGGATATTGCCAATATCCTGGCAGATCGATTCAGTGCCAACTTCACCCCCCCTCTCACCCCCTAAATGGCCCATCTCAATACCGGAAGATTGCCAAATTCCAGTAATAACGGCCACACAGGTACAAAACACACTCTCTAAAGCCAAGAATACAGCATCCATGGGACCAGATGACATCCCGGGCTGTGTACTACATGAACTACAATATGAACTGGCACCTCACCTAAGTGTCATGTTTAATCATAGCCTCACCTCAGGTTTCGTGCCCACTGAGTGGCGCAGAGCTACAGTTATCTCAATCCACAAGGGGGAATCCACCTTGGATCCCAGAAACTACTGTCCCATCAGTCTGACAAGCCTTATCTGCAAGGCCATGGAGCGTATTATCATGGAACTTATAAACAAAGACATTGGCAACCTTCAAACACTGGACCCCACCCAGTTTGGGTTTGTGAAGGGCCGATCTTGTCTCCTGAACCTGATTGACTTCTTTGAATCAGTCTTCAGAGCCATGGTGGTCCACACAGCCTATCTAGACCTTGCCAAGGCCTTTGACACCATCCCCCACTCTGGAATCATAGATAAACTTACTAAGTTGGGCATTAATCCCTATGTCACCCAATGGGTTGCTAAATGGCTTACTGATAGAACCCACACTGTAAAAGTAGCCGACTCCAAATCCAGCTCCAGACAAGTGACAAGTGGAGTACCTCAGGGTTCAGTCCTGGGGCCGCTCTTGTTTGGCATCTACTTCTCTGAAGTACAGGTCAACACTAAGGGACTCTGGCTAACAAAGTTTGCAGATGACTGCAAACTGGGAGCCATTATTGAATCCCCAAATGATATGGATACTCTACAAAAGGGCCTTACAGAAACAGATACTTGGTGCCAGAGCCATGGGCTCAAGCTCAATGCCAAGAAATGTATTGTTATCCCCTTTGGGGAAAAACATGTATCCATGAATTGCCATGTAGGTGGCAGTACACTAAACACAGAAAGTGTGATAAGAGACTTAGGGACACAGGTGGACAGTGGTCTCACCTTCGATAACCACATCGCCACAACAGTCAGGAAATCCTTCTATGTGGCACACCTCATCACGAAGGGCTTTTCATCCAGAAAAAAGGAGGTCATTGTCCCACTGTACTCATCCCTCATTAGGCCCATTATAGAATACAACGCCCCATTTGGTATGTACCTCTCAAGACATCTTCAACAACTGGAAAGGCCTCAGAAATGCCTCACTAAAAGAATCGCAGGCCTAAAGCAGATGCCCTATGCTGACCGCCTTAAAAAACTCAGCTATACTCTGTCGCATATCGTCTACTCAGAGGCGATCTCTGCTTAACATACAAGGTCATGTCAAACCCAGAGCTGTTGGACATGCTACACTTAAAGAAATCCCAATCCCTCAGAGCTACACGCTCCAGGGAGCTAAACCTTGTCATCACAATAAACAAAACATGCTGGAGGGATATGTTCCTGACCCAGAGACTCCCCAGACTCTGGAATAGATTGCCCATACATGTCAAGCAGAGTGCCTCTTTGGACCTTTTCAAGAGGAACCTTGACGATTGGATGGGAGAAAGGAAATTCACCCCAGGGATCACGTCAGTCGCCCTGCTAGACAGGGGTCCAGGAAAGTAAATAATGTGGGAAGAAATAGCCAGGGAATTGTTATGGCTAGGCTTGTATAGGCCTTAGGGCTGATAGCCTAGTACCAACCTATGAACCTATGAACCTATGATAACCACACACAGGAAGAATGTCATCCATACTGGAAAGGTGAAGGGACAACACCCACAGAAGTCAGCAATTTAAAGTACAGGGTTGCCATGACAGTGGTTATCTGAAGTACTACACAGCAGGCTGCATGCAATTAGCAACTGGTGGGCACTGACTGGTGCAGAGGCCATCACCTGATCATGTGCAATACCAACAAAAGCATGCTGCAATCTATTCAAACCAGCACAATCACTCTACTGGAGAGACTGAGAGAGAAAGAGAGAGAGAAAATAACATTAATAAAAGTAACAAAGTTCAGGGTTGTGTTACAGTGGAAAAAACATAAAAGGTATGTGAAACAGATATGTATTTACTTGCATGTAGTATATGGCATAGAATAATAGGATGTATAAAGTGAAAGGATTAATATGTGCCATCAGTAATTGTTCCTGTAATGATGTTCTGCTCAACAACTGCTCTGGACAATAGTGGCAGTCCCTGTGGGCAGTGGGACATACCTGTCAACTGTGCAGATCAGCAGTGAATAGCAAAGATGTGACCCAAGATATATGTGTTCTGTACATTACTGTGGCCAATGGCTGGTGGGGGTATTAATACTGCCATGATAGACACATGGGTGTGAGACCACATCACCCTCTAATGTTAGTCTGTGTCCACATGTGACATCTGTCTGTGCTGCAGCAAGGCAGAACAGTCCAGCTGTGAAGTAAAGAGAGTTACAAGACTGTGGGACAGTTGTTTGTATGCACCCCACATACAGATACATATATGTGTGATACATATTCACAGCTGTGTATGTCTACAGAACCTCGGGCGGTTATACATATATATAGGTATATAAACAACACATAATGATATCTACACATATATGCATATATGTATGTATATATATATATATATATATATATATATATATATATATATATATATATATATATATATATATATATATGTATATACACATACAGATATATATATATATATATATATATATATATATACACACATAAAGATATATATATATATATATATTAATATATATATATGTATATATATATATATATATATATATATATATATATATATATATATATATATATATATATATATATATACACATATATATATATATATATATATATATATATATATATATATATATATATATATATATATCAATACATGTCCCCTGCCATGACATGTGTGAGAGAACATCACACATCAATACACAACATATCTACACAGCAGTACATGGCTGCAAAATGGAGTGTGGTGTGTAACCCATTTTGGGAACACATCGCAATTGTTTGGGATGGTGGGATATATATGTTGGTGAAGGGTATTAGGCACATATTGGTATGTAGGTTTGGTTGGGTGACAAACAAGACAACATACAGGGCTGGTATATGACACATGTGATGGTTAAACACTGTGGATGCATAGTTCCATTTGCAATGTGGAGGCCATTGAGCCCCCATATGGGAACAAATGGAACATGGTGCCCACCCATGGACAGTCACAACAGCATCTACATGGTCATAAAGGTGCCTGGACTGTGGGCTGAGCAGGAGGAACATGCATGTCGTACCTTGTGTATGTGTACTGCGTACCTCCAGGTGATGTAGCACATACCCTATGTTTCTGTGGAGCTCCCTATGCACAACACCCTGGACCTAACTGGGTGACAGACACATGTCTGTGTATGCTGCATGGGGGGGGCATCCCCTGAGGTGGTTCCACATGAAGGCAGTGCCAGAACAGTAGATAATGAGGTTTCATGGTAGGTCGTGGATGTGATGTGGACTAGTAACATGTGCACATTAGGTGGGAGTGGTGTTCCTGCTGGCAAATAACCCCTACACATACTGTTGTGTAACTGTCATGGAACATATGTGGGTTGTAATAGTCCACACAATCCTAGAACATGTCCAACAGCATGTATAGATATCCCCAATAACACAGAATGGCAGATGTGTGGCAATCACATAGCAGGCATACCACATACATATGTGGAAAATAGTGGCAGTGACAATGGCGGGCAGGTGAAATACTCTGTAACAGCCCAGCAACTCTAGTGTCCACACAGGGAGCACGTCTATAAACACATAGCAGAAAGTGTTGTACAATATAATATATGTCCCAATGGTAGATATACCAGAGACATACCACTTGCATTGTGTGAACATTAATTTGGAGCTGATATGGTGGTGGGAGACAGATATGTGTATTGTATTATGGTAAATGTGCCATATGAGTTACTCAGACATATTTCCATCTTTATGTCTTTCAGGGAGTATGGCGCACCCGAGGAATCCCACCTCCAGTGCTACTGAGGATGACATAATACTCACCAGCATCATCCAGAACTACCAGCTGCTGTTCTCAAGGACAAGCCAGGACCAGCATGAGTGGACAGCCATGTGGAACGATGTGGTTCGCAGGGTAAATGAGATGGGGATGCACAGCCGTACGTATGAGCAGGTCCGCCATCATTGTAGTGACCTGCTCCACCATGTACGTCGCCATGCCGCTGCTGTGCGGGGTGACCACCTTGCAACAGGGGGGGCATAACATGCATCCCCCCCTCACCAGAGTGGAGGAGCTGCTCATGAGCTTGGTAGCACCTGCCTGCCCACAAGAGCTACAGACATATACATTCATGGAAGTGGGTGCTACCCACAAACCAGACATGGAGCATGCAGGTAAGGTTCTAGAGCACATCAGTAGACCACTGTTGTGTATGCATCGGTACAGGCAGATCATACATATGTGAGATGTGGAGTCTGTTGCTGTGTTAGTACTGATAAGCAGTTATGCATAATCTGTAGTACTGTGGATTTCAGCTGTTGTTTTACTGTAATATTGCAGCCACCCTGTAGCAATGCCACAGCTGTGGCCACTGACATCAACTCTATCTCATCTCAATGTAGGTACCTCTGGGATACCAGCAAGGCAGCGGCCGGATGCCGGTGAGTATGGTTTAAGGTTATGCTTGGCAATTCACTGTGCATGTCATAGCTAAGGTGTAGGCCATGTACACATCTAACACACCTACCCATAATGCATGCTGTACATGTTCACTGACAGAGCACACACCTCACTAATGGGATTACCAGCCTCAAACACATGCAATATGTAGACCATCTCAGACAACTGTGGCTACACTCCAGTGCACATTTCCCAGGCACAGCTGATATCTGCCTAACATACACAGCTATGTCATACACAGAGCAGTTGAACATGCTACACATAAAGAAATCCCACTCCCTCTGCAAACATGGGCTTCAGGGTCCTAAATCTCATCAACACATTACACAGAACATACTGGGGGGATAGGGCCCTGTCCTGGGGAATTCCCACACTCTGTAACGGACTACCCATTCATGTCAGGCAGTGCTACTCATTGGCTGCCTTTACAAAAACACTTGACAACTGGATAGGAAATGGGGAATTCACCCTGGGTAGTACGTCTGTGCCACAGCCTGACAGGGGCACAGGGGAATAACATTACTGGGTGGTGTATGGCTGGGGACCTCTGTGGCAAGGCTTATGTAGACCCCAGGACCAATAGACCAGTACTCACCTATGAACCTATGTGTACCACAGGCAACATCAGCCTGGGCTCAATAATGCTCAATAATGGTCTCTACACATGTGCAACGGTAAGCACTGCTAACCTCCGATTATGTTTTCATACACTCAGTTAGCTTCTAAATTGCTTAACCTGTGTAGGCAATGCTTAGCCCCATGCAAACCCTCGCAAACCTGCTTACAACTCCTTTAAAGTGCCTTAATCACTCTGTATCCAATGGGCCATGTTCTGCTCAGCAACAAAATAAACAGCTTTTGCAAGGCTCAGACCAAGGACCCTGCACACCCTAGACAAAGTGATGTACCACTAAGCCATGGCAGATACACAGAAATTCAATGTTTTCAGAAACATATCATCCAGTCCTGTAATGCAACAGTACAGAGAATGTATACTAACACCTAGATGTCTGTGTGTGTAACTATATAAAAATCTAAACAGATCCAACATATCTGTATATGTATATATTATTTTACTAACTCTATATACATATATATCACTATATATTCACATATATACATGCATATGCCTAAATCGACACATATATGTGTCTACCAGCACAGGATATCAAACCCCCAACAACTATGTAGTGCTATCACAGTTCAGTGCAGTTACTGGATGCGCCACATGGGTTACCTGCTGTGGAGCACTCAGAACATATATGTGATGGTGAGTGACATCTGCAACAGGGATACAGTAGATATACGGTAGATGATGTACATGTGCCTGTCTGCATGAACAGGTGCCAGCGTCAACACAGGCACACTCACACAGGGACGCACACACACTGACACACTTGGCAGGGCCAGGAGTGCAACTCATCACTAGTGGGATTGCCACAACACATCAATGTGCAGGTATCACATGCACCACACGTGTCATATGGAGGTTGTATGGGTGAAGAGTATGAGGACGTGTGAGACATCAAACAGCATGCTTCCATATGCCCTGGGAGTTGTAGTGAGTGTGGATGTGGACATACGCACCATACAACACACACACATGAACACACAGGGTGCCAGCTCTGACATGCATGGGTGCATGTCTGCATGAGTGTGTGGTGGTCAACTGTGCCAGCAGGCTGTACAAGTATAGGCGATGTGTATACCTTGGCATCAGGCCACATGACAGTGGTCTGCATTGTGGCTCAGACCTGTAGTTTCTGCATTTGCCCACCCAGGTGGGTATTGCATCCCCCATCTAGTCACCTGGGTGACTATTGTGTGTGCCCAATGCTGTACATCACATGCCATGTATGTGTTCCTTAGTCCATGACATGGATGGTGTCCATGTGCATGTACAGTAAGATGTAGAACTGTACTTGGGGTGTCTGGCCCATGTTGTAAACACAGATTATCATCGGATGTGCCAGTCTTGCCCACCTGCGGCAGGAACTGTTAATGGGCAGCAGGTTTACCCTGAACCTACATTGATAGCATGCTAACAGCATTCCCTGATGTCAGTGTCATCTGTCCATACAGGGCATGTTGTCAGGCATGGTATGTCCGTTGTGAGTCAGATGTGAAGGCACCACAGGTGGTGCATGTGTCCATTGGGGAACATGGTGGAGGAGCACTGTTTGCATGTACTTGCATATTGGACAGATGGGCAGGGTGACATGCCTGTAGCCCACTGCTATCACTGCATAGTTACTATCAGTGGCCAATATACAGTGTACTACCCACATATTGGCTGTTGCCTAGGCATGTGTGTGCATATGACACATTGGTTGATTGTGTGCTCTGGGTAATAGTGGGGTTGCTAACTGTGATTGGCTAACCTTGATGTCACATGTATGGGTATGGCTTTGCACTGCAGCCTCTCAGCTGATTTACATCTGTTATCCCTGTATGGTTGACATTGTGATATACAGTAGGGCCACCATAAAAGAAATAAGCAAAACCCCCTCCACATTGCCCACAGGTGTCACACACTCACAACCCCCTCTACACATACCTGTCATGTCTGGGAGTAGAACCCCTATTTAACTAGTTTATTACACTACAGTACTACGCAGTTATAGTATGTGCCACAGACATTACTGGGAGTACTTCTTCCCCAAAGGTGTATTTCACAATGAATGACATCAGCAGGATTACCAAAGTAGGGCATTTCAACTGTACTGCGAGTGACTAGCCTAAAATGGATTGCTCCCAACACAGACAGTGAGACACACACAAAACATCCACAACAGACATGTGTGTGGGTATAGAACCCCTGAATGAGATCTATATCACACTACAGTATGGAGCTGTTATAGGACGCATCACAGGGATTACTAAAGAACTTTCTTCCCAAAGTTGTATTTCACAATGAATGACATCAGCAGGATTGCCAAAGTAGGGTATTTGAAATGTACTGTGAGTGAGTAGCCTATAATGCATTACTCCATACACAGACATTGAAATGCACACAAAACATCCAGAACTGCCATGGGTGGAGATGGAACCCTACAACAGTTGTAAATCACACTACAGCAGTACGCAGTTACAGGACACACTATGGAGATTACTGAGCTACAACCTTCCCAGAGGTGTATTTCTAGGCGGGTGACATCAGCAGCCTTGCCAAAGTTGAATATATGAATTCTAAGGAGTTTGAGTAACCTAAAAAGCATTGTTCTCTACTCAGTCAGAGACACAAAGACACACAGATTCACACACACACACACACACACACACACACACACACACACACACACACACACACACACACACACACACACACACACACAGTTGTTAGGTCTGGGGTTAGAACACCTACGTAACTACTTTACCACACTACAGCAGTGCGCAGTTACAGGATGCACTACAGAGATTACTGGGCTATGACTTTCCCAGAGGTGTATTTCTAGGTGAGTGACATCAGCAGCCTTGCCAAAGTTGAGTATATGAATTGTACGGAGTGTGAGTAGCCTAAAAAGCATTGCTCTCTACTCAGTCAGACACACACACACTTGCCAGGTCTGGGGTTAAAACACCTACCTAACTACTTTATCACACTACAGCAGTACACAGTTACAGGATGCACTATGGAGATTACTAGGCTATGACTTTCCCAGAGGTGATTTTCTAGGTGAGTGACATCAGCTGCCTTGCCAAAGTTGAGTATATGAATTGTACGGAGTGTGAGTAGCCTAAAAAGCATTTCTCTCTACACAGTCAGAGACAGACAGACACACACACACACACACACACACACACACAAACACACACTCACACAGTTGCCGAGTCTAGGGTTAGAACTACTACCTAACTAGTTTATCACTACAGCAGTACACAGTTATGGGATGCACCATGAAGGTTACTGAGCTACAGCTCTTCCAAAGGTGTATTTCACATTGGATGACCTCAGCAGGCTTGTCATAATACTGTTATGGGGAGGGCAGTGTATGCATAGGCCATAACCCATTCCTGTAGGGGTTGACATGCCACATGCGGGCACACACGGGGTCATATGTCACAGGTACGTGTATACAGCTAATATATGACTACTTCTTTGTACAGTCATGTTGCACAGCTGGCACGTGCACCTCATAGTCGGTCATGTTGACAGATACTGATGGCTAGTATCTGCAGTGAGTGACATCTGCACCTCATGTGTTTGGAACCCTTTGGCTGTGTGCTGGGTGGAACAGGCCCAGATGGCTCCTTGTCACGGTCACCCTCTTGCACACATCTATGTCCATCTACCTTTGGCTTATTATAGCGTGTTGTCCTTACATATATGTCTGTATTCCTATCCACTGTGTATGCAAGGCAGGAGTGGTGCATACTGACATGTGTCTGCACTAAGAACTGTGACTGCCAAATATGTCTGGTCCACTGGTGTTTGCAGACATGGCCTTCATGTGTTTAAGTGTGTGACCATGCCCAGTATGGCCATCTGTATTGCATGTGTTGATCAAGTCCAGGTAGTTTGTACTGCGGTGCTGACCTTTGTGTTGTACAGGTAACATGCTGTGTCTGCAGGGTATCCATCAGTCATTTGGCATTGACTGTTGCTACATTTCTGCATAGCGGGGGGGGGGCACCTGACTGTTTCTACATTTCTACACAGGAGTGGAGGGGGCACACCTGACTGTTACTATAGGTGTACGTAGGATGGGGGGAACACCTGACACTTTTACACATTTGCTAGGACTGTACTCCATTTCGGTCTGTAGTCTTACCTATCGTGCTGGCTAGAGTCATACCAGTGTACTACAGACCTTAGCTTTAGCTACCTACATATTAGTTTCTGACTTCCTAGCCTTCACAACTTACATCCAACTGCCTGGCCTGCTGTAGTCTGTGTAGGCCTGGGGGAGGGGTTACCCATAGGGCTCATTCAGAGGCCATAGCACAGCATTTGTTTGTGTTTGTCTATACCTATCCTGCTGGCTGTCACTGTTTTTGGGTATGTGACCCCCCCAACTGGCATGTGTGAGTCACTTACCTTGTGGGTGTCCTAGTATTGAGGGTGGTGCTGCAGGGCTGCCTATGTCGGATGCACATAGTACACTCCCTATACATGGTTGAGCACAGGTAGTGTCATGTTTGGCATCCCTTTTACTGTATGTGCGAGTCAGAGAAAGGTGTCATTCCCTGAGTCCCTACTTTGTCAGTGCATGTGCTATGCGTTGCCTCTTTGCCAAGGTCAGGGCATAATGGGCATTCCTCCTTCTGCCTACTGGGGCAGGCTCAGGTTGTTCCTCCTCCGAGTCACTCTGTGCCTGTGCAGGCCTTGGCAATGGTGGGGGGCTGTGTGGCCCTGCCTCAAGCTGTTCCTGCTGCAGCTGTTTCTGCAGGATCATATTGTGTAGCATGGCACATACAAGGACAATTTGGGTACATGTAGTTGGTGAGTACTGCAAGGCTCCACCAGATGTGTCCAGGTACCGGAACCATGACTTGAGCTTCCCAAACACATGCTCTATTATGAATCATGTTTGTGCGTGTACCTCATTATGGAGTTCTTGTTTGGGTGTGTGTGCATTTCTGATGGGTGTCATCAGTCATGGCTCCAGTGCGTATCCAGCATCCCCCACTAGGTGACCGTGTGGGATGTCCCCATTGGCAAATGTCTGGTACAGCTGCATCAGATGCCAGATGTGGGAATCATGGTAGCTTCCAGGGCAGCCAGCACACACATTCATTATTATGCCCTGGGCATCGCACATGACCTGGCAGTTGATGGAGGGGAAGACCTTGTGGTTGATGTAGGCCCTACCCTGCTCACCAGGTGGTGCTTTAATGCGTATGTGCATGCAGTCTATTGCACCCACTACCTCAGGGTATTCTGCTATTTGGTGGAAGAGATGCATATTGTTGGCCAATGCCTCATGGGTGATGGGGAAATATATGTGCTCACTGACATGTGCTGACATGGCATCCAGGAACTGGTGGAGTACCCTGGATGCTGATGCCTGTGAAATCCCCATCATATCCCCAGTTTGTCTTTGGAAAGTACCTGTAGCTAGTATTCTTAGGCCTGCACATACCTTGGTATCCACTGGGATGGGATCCCCTCTGTTAGTTCTGTGTGTGAGGCATGGCTGGCACAGCTCAACAATTTGCTGTAGGAGGTTCCTGTCCACCCTATAGCACTCCACTATCTCCAGCTCATGTAGCCCTTGGTAGGGTACCCTGGGTCTGTACACTATTCTCTGTCTCCTCACTGTGGGGTTGCTCAGCAGCATTCACATCGTCACCGCCCTCAGCCTCTTGCACATGCTGGTTTATGATAGCAAAAGCAGCCCCTAACATTTTTTCTCTTGCTTTCGTTTTGTAAAATTTCCCCATTTGTATACACTGGTGGTGCAGAGTTTTTGGGAAAAAAACAAGGGGGAAAAGTGTTTGCATAGTTTATAGTGGTCTGCTGGGCTGGGCTGGTCTGCTGCCTGTGTAATTGGCTGATTCTGATACATTTCATTTGTCAGCTAAGCTAGTTCTCCTTGATTACCTTCCTACTGCTGTTTTTAACTTCCCATTGCCTTCCTGTTTAAGCCTGGGGGCGCACCGCGCAAACGGAGTGCTCAAATGTGCACAGAGCTGCTATTTCCTGGTTTAACTTCCTTTTTCGTCCTGTAAAACTCAATGCCCAGCGCACACACCCGCTTACACTTTGTAAAGAGTGCTAGGCAGGTTTAGGCACACCCCTAGTTTAGCTGTGCTAAGCTAGGAGCAATCCCGAGCTACAGGGCTCCAATCCACTTACAGTATGCCTGACACCCCCCCATGTTGTCACCTATATCCTAGTCTTGCACCCAGCTATTTATACTATTACACTCTTGGGACCTGCCTCACACCCTGGGGAAATCTGGGATTCACTATCCTTCCCCTCATTTGCATAGCATAGCCTGCTAATGCATAGTTATATGTCCCACACCGAGCCTGCCCCCTTAGCAACCATTATTCACTGGCCAGGTAGTCTTATGCCTGCCATTGACTTGCATGGCAGAATACTGCTTTTAGTTAGAATGCTTATTTTAGATTTATTTTATTATTTTCCCCTGATCCCATTTGATCGCCACTGCCCTATGTTTAAACAGGCAAGATTGGTGAAAAAAATAAATAAAAGTTATTTTTTTCATTTTTTACACATTTTGCAATGCCAGTGTCCTTCTACTTGGCCATTGGCATGCTTCATCAATGATATGCAGCCTTTAGTTGGAGCTGTCATAGCTCCGTTTTGTAGTTTGCAGAAATGTACTCAGTTACTAACTGAGTACATTTCTGCACACTGCACTCATCCTGCACGGACAGCTGCCGGCCTCCTGGATCGCATATTACCCTCATTTGCATGGTTTTCACCTGCAAATGAGGGTCATTTGCATACAGGAGCTCAGTCCATGCAGGATTAGACTAAAAGCTCACGTGCACTTCCCAGGAGCTCATTCCTGGATCGCACATTGGCCATATTGCCGAAAATAGCTCTTAGACTAATCCTGCACGCTATAAAGAGATTCGTAAATCCGGGGGTATGTGTTGAATAGCAATGTATATAAGGAGAATGTGATATATTATGGCAGATTTGTAGATGACATCCTTCTGTTGTGGAAGGGAAATGATGTACAGTTGAAGGATTTTATTGTATATCTTGAAAGTACCATCAGCTATCTCAGATTTGTTATGCAGTGGTCTCCGACCAATATAGACTTTCTGGATGTTACGTTATATAAGAATGATGCTGGTAGGCTAGATACCAAATCCTTTAAAAAAGCTTGCTGGAAAAACAGTATACTACACAAATCCAGCATGCATCTCACACATATCTTTCCAAATATAGTGAAAGGACAGTCTTTGTGACTATCACTTCTTAATACCAACGACATGGACATGACCAAGTCACTTGATACTTTTCTACATGATCTTTCGAATAGGGGTTACCCTGATAGGCTGACAACCAATGTCCATAGAGGGACAGAGGTGCATAGGAGTGACAAAGGGACCCCATATTTTTCAAACATAGGAATCATAATAAATCACATGGCAACACTAAGTTTACCACCAGATATCCTAAGGTGCTTTTCACCTACTCTAGTAATATCCATGAGTTTTGTGACATTATTAGAAAAAATTGGCCCATCTTGTTAGTGGATGATGGAATAAACAAGGTGGTTGGACATGATCCTACTTTTATTTTTAGGAACAATATGAGTTTGAAAAGGATGTTATGCTATGGTCCCAAGTGCTCAGGGATGGAATCCACACAAGGAACAGGAACCCTTCCCTGTGGGAAATGCAAAGCATGCACATTTATTGTAAAAGAACAAGTGTTTATTCATCCCAATACAAGAAGAGAGTTCATTCCGAGATTGTCTGCTACCTGTAATAGTAATTGCTTAGTATATCTAGCAACCTGCACACAGTGTCAATGTTTTTATGTAAGAAAAACAATGCGTAAGCTTAAGAAAAGGATCTTGAAACACGCTAGCAATATAAGGAATAATGTACATACTAATGCTTTGGCAGCACATACAGGTAAAACAGGTCTCAATGTTTTTTTTTATTTTAGAGTTCTACAACAGGTTAGACCTGGTATGAGGAGAGGAGATGTGAATAACTATTTAGAGAATCTGGAGGTTAAATGGATAATAGCACTGCAAGCCCACAGAGATCCAGGGCTTAATGCTAGTGTACCTTTAAAGCCAGCACTAATTAAAAGAAGCTGAATCTGATTTGTTATTTTAAAGTAACATGATTTTAACTTGTATAAATTGTCTGTTTTTAACTGTCATTTTATGTGGATCTGAGGAAGCGGTAACCCTGCGAAAGCGCTCATCCTTTTACAATAAAACTGATACACTACAACTTGGAAGAATAATGCTTTATTTGTCTCTGTTTAGCTTTGTTGGTGTGCTCACATTTTGCTTTTTTACCACATCTGTGTGCTCTGTTCACTCACAGCCTCATCACAGGTTTTGTCCCTACCGAATGGTGCACTGCTGTAGTCATCCCTCTCCATAAAGGAGGAGCAACTACAGACCCTGGAAATTATCGCCCCATTAGCCTAATGAGTCTGATATGTAAGGCTATGGAGTGCATTATCATGGACCTAATTAACAAGGATATAGGGAATCTCCAAACTCTAGATCTTACGCAATTTGTTTTTGTGAAAGCTAGAGCATGCCTGCTCAACCTGGTTGACTTCCTTGAGTCAGTTGCCAAAGCGGCGGATGAAGGTAAGGCAGTTCATACAGCCTACCTCAATCTGGCCAAGGCCTTTGATACCATTCCTCACTCAGGAATTATTGATAAACTCACCAAACTTTGCATCAGCCCCTATATCATTAGGTGGGTTGCAAACTGGCTCACAGATAGAACACACAGTGTGAAAGTAGTGGACTCCCAAGTCAGACTGCTGACCAGTCACGAGTCGAGTCCCACAGGGATCGGTCCTGGCTCCTCTCCTGTTTGGCATCTACTTCTCAGAAGTCCGGGCCAACATGGAGGGACTCTGGCTGACCAAATTCGCAGACGACTGCAAGCTGCGAGCCATTATTAACTCCCCAAATGATGCAGACATCCTACAGAAAATCCTCACTGAGACCAATGACTGGTGTCGAAACTATGGCCTTAAAGTTAATGCCAAAAAATGCATTGTCATCCCCTTTGGGAAAAACTCAGTTCCCACTAATTACCACATCAATGGGAGCCCACTGAACACTGAAGGCATTATAAGAGATCTGGGGATATAGGTTGACAGCAACCTCTCCTTCGACCACCACATTGCCACTGTAGTCGGAAACTCCTTCTATGTGACACATCTCATTACCAAGGGTTTTGCATCCAGGAAGAAAGAGGTCATCCATTCTCTCTACTCTTCCCTCATTAGACCAATCATAGAGTATAATGCCTCATTTGGCATGTACCTCACTAGACTCCTGCAACAGCTGGAGAGGCCACAAAAGTACCTCATGAAGAAGATCCTAGGCCTTAAACACATATCCTACAAGGACAGACTCAAAAAACTCCAGTTATTCTCTGTCTCATATCATCTACTGAGAGGTGATCTCTGCTTGACTTACAAAGCCACGTCTGACCCAGCTCTGTTAGAAATGCTACATCTAAAGAAATCCCAATCCCTCTGCACCACACACTCTAGAGATCTCAACCTCATTACCACAATCAACAGAACAAGCTGGAGGGACAGGTTCATAACCCAGAGACTGCCCATGCTACTATGGAATAGACTTCCCATACATGTCAAGCAGAGCACCTCACTGGCCCTCTTCAAGAGAAATCTTGATGAGTGGATAGGAAATAGAAAATTCACCCCGGGGATCACTCCAGTGGCTGTACTTGATAGAGGCACTGGGAACTGACGACAGGTGGCACAATGCCAGGGCACTTCTATTGGCGAGGCTTGTAAAGCCCCCAGGGCCATTAGCCTAGCACACACCTATGAGCCTATAAAGTTGCTGTTAATAGTGCTAAGCTTACAGCACTACTCTGTATTACAAACGTTAATTGTGGTTGTTCATTTGATTACATTTACCAGAGGGAAGGTGACTAAAACAGCATATATGAAACAAGACCAGTGGATCAGGGGGGCCTGTTTAAAAAGGAGTTGGAAGCTGTGGAACATTGAGAGATACATTTGGTATGAGTGACATGGGAACGTGGAATAGTTGAAAAATTGGGGTAACCTGGGTATGAGGTTTACATAAGGTAAAACACACCAGAAGACCATATCAAGTAGTTACTGGGAATACTGTATGTAGGAAGAGTACTGTGGTAGGGATGGGATAGGAAAGATTTACAGAAAGCTTTCATTTGTTTTTATTGGCCAGGAATTTCTAGTTGGGCATATTTCATTTATCTTTGAGACCTTGGCAGAAAATTTAAGTACACAATAACACAGCAAGTTCACACTGTCATAAGAATAAAATGGATTGGCAGAGCAGTCTAGGATGTGTTCTTACATCATTTGAATATTTGTATGGAATATATGTGAGCAATCATTTTTCAAGGAACTGAGTATATGTGAACTATCATTTTATTGTGCATGGAGTACCAAACCTCCATAAAATCTGAGAGAAATACAGCTTTGTTAGACACCTTTTTGAGTTTTGAAAGGTTAGTAACAAAGCACTGCTAAGCAACCTATCAGTACTTTTAAGCTCTACTGTTATGGTAAAACATAACATCAGCCATCACATAAGAGTGGTGAGAAACTAAACATCTTTAAAACCTCTAATATACTTCACACTGTCAAACTTCTTTTTTCTGTATTAGAGATTTTAAAGCTGTTAAAGGAACACAAATATACTTAACTTCTGGCAGCTGTCTGCAAGGCAACACTAAATGTGTTACAGGTTTCAAAGCTGTAAACCTTTTGCACTCTTACAGTTTATTTTCTTTTCCTTCTTTTTCTTTTTGCAGTATATTAGAGCAGCTAACCCTCCATGTACTACTAAGAATTGTGTTGCAGAACTATGTGCTACAACCTAAAAAGCTGTAAAATACTTCGCACTCCTAGACTTTTTAAACATGTTTATTAAATTATCACTTAAGACATACACAAAAATGCATTAATATAAAAGAAAAAAAACATCAACATGTTTACAATTACGTACGTTATACATCACATATGTGCTTTTTTATAAGTATCATCAGTCCAGCATTACATGAATTGCTCAGTTAAACCTCACTCTTTCTCCTGAACATTATTCTGCATGTACTATTTTCACAGTATCCATTTATTTCTATGTGAGTTGCTCCTTTCCTTTTCTAAAGATCCCACTTCCAGACCAGTTCTTTTATCTCTGTTATGATATTCAGTATTTCAAATACAGCAGGTACAGACTCTGATTTCCATTTTCTAGTAATTGCTTTTTTTTTTGGCAGCCACCAGAATTCAACTTAACAAGACTTTACTATGTCTAGGCAATTCATTTGCCGTGCCCTAGCTCAAAAGAATCATTTCCTTAGTTACAGCCATTTGTTCACCCAATATTTATGACAGAGTACTCTGTAGGGAATTTTTAAAATCTGTCAACTCATTACACCCCCAAAACACGTTCCCAGTTACCTCTTACTTCCCCATCACATATCCACTATTTACCATCTACCTGAGGAAAAATTCTATGAAATATGCTTGGGGTATTAAAATACCCATGCAAACACTTCCAAGTAAAAATCCTAAATCTTCTGGACTTTATTACTTATTTGGTTCCTTGTAAATTGCTTATCCTGTCTCTCTTCCCAATCTTTTCTAACCTCCTTTGATTGAGTCCTATAGTTATCATGCAAAATTTTAAATGCTTTACTAATTACCCCTTTTAGCAGTAGCTTCTTTTCTAGATTCACCTAAAAACTCTATGAGCGCATGTCTTCCTCTTACCATTCTGATATCTCTCTCTATGCCAATACTCTGATACCACTCCCTTGTAGGAAAAGCAGCCTCTAGCCTACAATCCAAATGTCTTCTTGGCCTCATCCCATTCTATTGCCTTTCTCTCTAGTTATTTGTTTCCAATACCTTGGTTCCTTTGACAGTTTTTTCTTGTAAATTCCAGTCCCCTCTTGCCTATTCTCTGTACCCCAACTTGTAGTCATTCCTAGCATCAAAATCTCCTTTTACAATTCTAGAGCTGGCTTAGTTCTTAGACTACTTTCTACTACTTTATGAATATAATATTCTGTTTGGCTATTATTTTCCTCAAAGATTGGCATCCAAAAATCATACTGTCTCATTATTTCTTGAATCTACCCTGCTTATTTGGGTCTATGTCATAAGACCGAAGAGGCATACAATCGAACACCTCTTTGGCGACACATAAAGAGCGAACACACTCAAGCATGAATGCTCAAAACAGCGATTCCTTTCCCTGGGAAAGAAATCACTTGGCCATCCCCATGTGTTTGCCCCTTTTCCCACTGTAGTGCAATCTCGGAGTTGTTTTTTTTTACTTAGCCCCCCACATTATGTTTGAAAGTGTGTGTGTTTGTGCTACCGATTTCTTTCCCTGGGAAAGAAATCGTTGTTTTGAGAGTTTGTGCTTTAGTGCGTTCGCTCTTTATGTGTCGCTGAAGAGGTGTTCGATTAAACACCTCTTCAGTCTTATGATATAGACCCACTTATTTATCTTCCATTTCCACTTTGAATTATAGCATTCTGCTTGTGTTATGTATATGAGCCTTAATTGTGTAGCTCTAAAATATCCCTTCAAATTTGGTAATCCTAAACCACATTGCTCTATTGGAAGGATCAACTTCTCCCACTTAAGTCTTGCCCTATTCCACTCCTAGATACATTAATTCAACTCATTATTATCCGTAACTTCTGCTCTGGTTCATAAAAATAAAGCAAATCAAGTTAACAACACTATGGAGCATAAACCAAACTTAAAATCCACAAGAAATCAACGACCAAGTGGCAAAGTGACTCTTGGGAAACTTTATTGTAATATCAGCTAAGCAGTGTCATCTATATTAAGACATTGACATCTTCGGAACCATAAAAAGTTAAATCCAACCATTAGAATTTATAAAACCTTGTTGTGACACCCCCCTCATAAAATACCAATCAGTAACAATGCAGCAAAAGCCCGCCATGAAAATTAAAGGTAAGGGCACTCAAACCAGGTAACACAGTGAACCACATGATTGTACAAAACTTACCAATAAAAAATTATTTAAATGTTATGATTCCACTCTAAAATAAAATTATAATTTGGAGGCTCTAAGCTTAAGTTCACCAATAATGGAAATAGCTTCATTCAAACTGGGTGAGTTAGATGCATCGAGCAGCATCTGCCAAATCATTTCCCTGAGCAGCAGCCAGTTCTGCCAATCACCACCATATCTATTAGGATGAATCTTTTCCAAAATAGAAATCTTAAACAAAGTAAAATTACTACAAGAAATAGCATGTCTTCTAGGGCACATTTATTGTCTTTTTTTACTGATACTATAAATGTGCTGATAAGTCCTTTTTTGAAAGCATTATTAGTTTTTCTGACATAAAAAGCCAGATATGAGCAACATCTAGCCAGATATACCACTTTTTCTGTAAGATAAAACTTAATTTGGTTTCACTATGCAATTTTTGATTTTTTATTTCTGTATGGTTTGCATTCAGTGTTCATTGTGTCTGTTTTTAAGATTGAAATTTGTATTGTTTGCTACTTTTTTTGTCTTTGACATGAATTCTGCATTCTTAGTGCCATGTCTTAAAATGAACCAAGACAAGGACAAAATGGCAGTACTAAAGTACTGAAACACGTACATTCTATGTGCACAACACAGCAGTAATCCCATTCAGCTGATCTTCAGAATGCCTTGTCTGTTGTAATGCTACTAATAACTTACTTTGACTCTGTCTTCACCCCCCCTCATCATGTTATAGTTGATTAGGCTACTGAATATTTGACACTGACAATGTTTTTGCTTACTCCCTTATGCTTATATACTTTCTTCTCTGAATGGTCCATTATTTCACCAGTGGGGACCTTGTTTTTCCAGTTACCTTTCCTGTTTTCTTCTGGTAAAACTGGGACTGTTCTATTTTTTCTGTGCTTCCTTATGTTTCTCTAACTGATATGTTATCCAGCCTTCGCTTCATTATTTAAAGAATTCCTTAATTTATGTCTGCATGGATGTTTTGCAGGACTGATTGCTTCTGAAATGGCATTTCTGATGTTCCCATGTCATTCTTCCACATCACCTGCCTATGTATTTGCTAGCATTTCTGAGGTAGTATCACATTTTTTTAAAAGCCTGGCTCCCTGAAATCCAGACTGCTCATTTATGCATAGGTTAGTAAGTGGTGATCCACACCATTTAGTAATCATTTAGTAATGTTTCATTGTCTCTCGTTTTGCAGTGTCCTGTTTGGGCAATACAGTCTGCTTTTTGGACCATTCTGATGGCTCAGTTTTTGCACTTTAAGCAGTGATGAGATAAAGTGCAAGGGCTGTGACCAGATGTGTACATAACATAAGCAAATGCAACCTAGATACTCTGGGCTTACACTATGAATTTCTTCACAGAAAGGGAGCAGCAGTTCTGTTCAAATCAGCATTATTACTTTCCCTAAACAGTCTGACATGCAAATCATTTTACATGAATGGCACAGGAGTACTCCTTATTTGGTGATTTTAAATTTTTAATTTAAATGTACATTTATAGATCATACCTTAGTCAGACAGATGCTATTTTATTGGAAAAAGTGGCTCTGTACTTAATGAAAGTGTTATAGATATATATCTGAGTCCCTTTCCTTATAAGTGTTTATTTCCCCAGGATGAGACTTTATTACTTCTGATGTAAAATGCACTCCAAGATTATATGGAAATTAATTGTAGTCTTTTGGCATTATTTCTTGCTTATGCATACAAATGAGAGGCATTATAGGCAATGGTCAAGTGGAATAAGTTGATCCTTCCAAAAGAACAAGGAGGTTTACAATTACCTGATTTTAAGGGATATTTTAGAGCTACATAGTTAAGGCACATATACAAAACACAAGCAAAAGGCTATAATTCAAAATGGAAAGGGATGATGATGATGATGAAACAGCAGGAAGTTCAAGAAATAAAAAGAGAGTGGGATTTTGGATGCAGATCCTTAAGGAGAATAACAGCCATACAAAATATTATATACATAAAGTAGCAGAAAATATTCTAAGAACTAAGCCCAACTTGAGAATGGAGAAAGAACATATTGCCAACTAGGATGATTGTAAGTAGGCATACAGAATGTAGGCAGGAGGGGGCTGGAATTTACTGGAGAAAACTGGAAAAGGAATCAATGTATCAGGAGCAAATTGCTAGAGAGTGAAAGGTAATAAAGTGGTATGAGGCCAAGACGACATTTGGACTGCAGGTTAGACACTGCCTTCCGTAGTAGGAATTGATATTAGTATAGGCAAAGAAAAATGAATAGGGAAATCGTAAGTGAGGACCTGCTCTGGAGTGGGTTTTAGTCAAATCTAGAAGAGAAGATGCTAGTAAAAAAGGGCTAATTAGTAGAGCTTATAAAATATTGTTTGATAACTATAAGAATCAATCATATGAGGTTAGAAAAGTCTGGAAAAACAATTTACAAGAGAGCAATGGGAGGATATATGTATGGTTCTCAAGTATGCAACAAAATCTAGAAGGTTTAGAACCTTTGTTTGAAAGTGTTTGCAGAGGTATTTTATACCCCAATCAGACTTCATATAATTTTCCTAAAGAAGACTGCAAATATTGGAGATGTGATGGTGAAGAAAGAGGTAACTTGGGAGTCTTGGGAGTGTAATGATTTAGCAGATTTAAAAAAATCCCAAAACAGTACTCTGTCAGAAGTGTTGGGTGTGCAAATTGTTGTAACTAAGGATATGTTTATTTGTTTTTTTCAGCTGGGACACAGGATCTGAATTGCAAGCCACAATGAAGCCTTATTAAGTTTAATTCTGCTGGCTGCCAAAAGAAGCAATTACTAGAAAATAGAAATCAACATCTAAAACAACTATATTTGAAGTAGTGAATATTATAAAAGAGCTAAAAGAACTGGTAGAGTGATCTTTAGAAAATGGAAAGGACATTACAAAGGAATAAATGAAAATTGTGGGAACAATACATGCAGAATAATTTTCAGGGGAGTGAGGTTTAAGGGAAGGCAGGAATTCAGCAATTTATGTAATGCTGGACTGATGATGATGATTATAAAAAAGAAAAGATATGCAATGTATCATGTATGCAAATGGAAAAATGTTAATAGGATTTGTTTTCTTTTCTGTTAATGTGTGTTTGCCTATGTCTTAGGTGATAATTTAATAAAGATGTTTAAAAAATTAGAGACATTGTGATAACTACACTATGTTAAGGCACTACATCAGTACATTTAAGCATGGTACATTTCCTGCCATTGGGTTAGATTTATAAACAGTACAGACTCTAGGAAGTAACACCCTGTTCCTCTCATTAGTAACATGTTCTCTGAACTGTAATTCTACTTCTTCAAAGCGGCCAGCTTCAGGGGATGTTTCTTTCTTATGATAAAAGTTTTCATTAATCAATTAGACATAAGACAGATATACTTCTGCATTTGCATTAGACATAAAATAAGAAATTGTCACTTTTGTGATAAGTAGCTTAACTTCTTAATTACAACATTGTTACATGTGCAGCCTTAAACCATAAAAGAAGCAGTATCCATTGACAAATACAAGGCATAACAGAAGTCCAATCCAGTAAAAGCCTACCTACCGTATAAAGATATAAGTAAAATAACAAAAATTATTGGGTAGTTATTGTAACTACCCCATTATTAAACACATGAAGATAGCCATCTACACATTTCACTAGGCACTTAAAGATTTGAGTACATCTTTCTCATTAGATAACATTACAACATTTAATTCTTCATTAGAAGACAGCAGCACCAACCGACAATCACAGAATGTGCATAAACAGTCAGATCACAATGCATAGGATGTAGTGCTACTGACGGATGATACAAAATGACCTAACTTATTCTTGCCGTGATGCACACAACTAGCATCACATTAAAGCAACCGGGGGCTCCCGCTGGTTACATGTGTTTGCCTAGTATTATCTGCAACTAGGACACTTTCTAGTTTATAAATTCCTTGCATAATATTTGAATCTGTTTCATTGCTGGAACATTCTGCAATTTCCTTTTTCTCATTTCTCATTTCTGTTTTTGTTTTAATGCCTATTAAAACAGGGAAAGGAGTTCAAGTGCATGTCTGACCCTTTTTTCTCTGACTGTAACCAGTTGAAAGTGATACGGATGATAACTCAAGTCCCCGTAGTCAAAAGTAGCAAAAGGCTCTATTTTCTTTATATAATTCTGCAGAGAATGACACTCCAAAGAAATGTACATCTAGGTCACACTAACTGCTCAACATGTCTCCAACACCCTGAAGGTAAATGGATAAATATGTTTTAATCATATATGTCAGTAAAAATATTTGTAAAGGCAATGCCACCAACTATTTTGAATTCATCAGAAGGATGCCATAGTAAGTTTTGATAATAGCAAATGGACTGTGGGATTTTGGATGTACATCTTTAAGGAGATTACCATGCAGAATATTATAATCATAAAGTAGCAGAAAGTATTCTAACAACTAAGCCAACACAGGAAAGGAGAAAGGAGATTCTGCCAATAGGGATGACTGCAATTAAAGTTACAGAGAATAGGCAAGCGGGGGCTGGAATTTACTTGAGGAAACTAGCAAAGGAACCAAGGTATTGGGTAAAAATACTTAAGACAGTGAAAGATAATAGAATGGGGAGATGCCAAGATGACATTTGCACTGCAGGCTAGAGACTCCCTTCCCTATCAGGGAATGATATCAACGTATAGGCAAAGAGAAAGAAATATGGGACTCCTAAGTGAAAGACCCACACAGAAGCTGCTGTTAGAAAAGATATAATTAGAAGGGCATATAAAATATTGCATGATAGCAATAGGAATAAATCAGAGGAGGTTAGTGAGACTGGATAAGCAATTCACAAAGGAACAATGGCAGGACATATGCATGGCTCCCAAATATACAATAAAGTCTAGAAGATTTTGGATTTTTGCTTAGAAATATTTGCATAGGTATTTTTATAGACTCCAAAGAAATTTTCTTGGGGTAAATAACAAATGTTGGAGGTGTGATGGGGAAGAAAGAGGTAACTGGGAACACTTTAACACTGACAATCATCTAAAGCCAATGTCAACACTGCTGGGTGGCTAGCCCTGCTACAGTTGTTCTTCCAAACCACAATATGCACACACTCACACCTATTGCCAGGTTAGAGTGTCCAATCTACCCACTGCATGTCTTTGGAATCTGAAAGGAAACCATAACACCCAGTTCACTACTTCAAATATGGCTAGTTTATACTTTGATTTCCATTTTCTAGTAATTGCTTTTTTGGCAGGCATCAAAATTAAATTTAACAAGGCCTTACCATGTTTAAGCAGTTCAGATCCTGTATCCCAGCTCAAAAAATATTTCCTTAGTTACACCAGTTTGCTCACCCAGTATTTCTGACAGAGTAGTCTGCAGGGAATTTTTAAAGTCTTCCAACTCATTACACTCCCAAAATATATTCCCAATTACCTATTTTTCCTCTCTTCACACCTTCAAAATTCGTAATCTATCTGAGGAAAAAGGTATATAAATACCTATGCAAGCACTTCCAAGCAAAAAAATCCTAAATCTTGTAGATGTTATTGCATATTTTGGAGCCATACATATATCCTCTGGTTGTTTCTTTTTGAGTTGCTTATCTAGACTCTCTTCCCAATCCTTTCTAACCATCTCTGATTGATTCCTATAATTATGTAATATTTTATATGCCATACTAATTATCCCTTTTTTAATGCCTTTTCTAGAATCTAGTAAAAACTCTATCAATACTGGTCTTTTACTTATGATCACCCTATGACATTCTGTTTGCCTATACTCTGATATCAATTGTTGACAGGGAAGGCAATCTCTAACCTACAGCCTAAATGTATTATTGGCCTCTTCCCATTCTATTACTTCTCCCCTTCTAATTATTTGCTCCCAATAACTTAGTTCCATTGCCTATTCTCTGTACCCCTAATTGTAGTCATCCCAATCGACAGAATGTCCTTTCTCCATTTCTGTGTTGGCTTAGTTCTTAAAAATACTTTCTGCTGCTTTATGAATATAATATTCTGTATGGTTATTGTTATTCTCCTTAAGTATCTGCATCTAAAATCCAAGTCTTTCCTTATTTCTTGAGCTGCCCTCCTGTTTCATCATCATTCCTTTCCACTTTGAATTATAGCTTTCTATTTGTGCTATGCATAGGAGCCTTAACTGTGTAGCTCTGAAATACCTGCTCAAATCAGGTAATCCTAAACCACCTTGGCTGTTGAAAAGATCAACTTATCCCACTTGACTCTTGGTCTCTTCTCCTCCCAATAAAATCCTTCAACTCCTATTTATTTTATTCATTTATTTCAGTTTGATGCCCGGGGAAGTCCACTGGGCCTAAAAAGAGCCTGTTTTCAATGGAGGCCCGGGGAGAAAAGCTCCAGTAACAATGACAGACATATTAGCATATACGCATACAAAGCAAAGAAGTCATAAAGCTTTATGCAGCATTCTACAGTAAAAAAAACAATTCTACATTCTACAATAATAATAATAGAATCTAGCAACTGTACAGTTTGAGTCATTAACAGTGAATTACAACTGAAATTTTACATTCCACAATAATAGTAGTAAAAATCTAGCAATAATACAGTCTAAGGGTCATTAGCAGTGAATTACAACTGAGGATGAGAAATTGTTGGACATAAACTATTAACAAAATTTTGAGGTTAAGGAAGAGTAGGAGGGCAAATGATGTGAGTGCAGAGATGATTGGTTTTGATATAGGAGAGTCCCATGTGGGGAAGGAACTCCTTATATATTTTTTAAATTCTTCACCTCTTTGCTATCCACAATTTCTCCAGTGTTTGATAAAAAATATTCCTGACCTGCGTATATAACTTAAGGGACTAAAAACATTTTCACTGCTTTTATCTTGCTGTCCATGTCCACAAAACAAAGCTTCCAGTTTCTCAGTTTTTGTGTTATCTTTTGTTTAGTCTCTTCCCACATATCCTTAGCTTTCATATCAAAATCCTTTTTAACCCATACTCCTAAGTACTTCATTTTATATTGCCCCCATAAATATGGATATTGCTGAACCAGTTAGTGTGTGGGTGCATAGTTTACAGCTATTGCCATTGTTTTATCTTCATTAATTTTGTATCCAGAAAAGACTCAAAACTGTCTCAGAATGTTCTGCAATACTGAAATATCCTTTTCTGGTTTTATCAAGTACAAAATAATATCATCTGCAATTAAAGGTGACTTTTTTGGTTACCATACAAATCTTGGTATAATGGTTAAGTTGTTTACCTCATAGACAGAAAGTGCAGGGTTTGATTCTCACCTTTGGACGGGAAATTTGCTAGGCTTAAAATGCCACACGAAGACAGCTAGCCTAGTAATTACCTATAATTATATACTTGAATTTCTGAGTCTCTTATTTTCTTTGACAATGGTTCTAAATGTAATGCAAATAACAAAAGGGAAAGAGGGCACTCCTATCTGCTTCCTCTGTTGAAGTAGAACTTATCAGAGAGGAACTCCCACTAGTGTAATTTTTGCCTCTGATTCCCCATATATCCTCCTAATTAACTTTATTATTGTGTCAGAGAATGCAAATACTTCCATTGCCCTACTCATAAAATTGCAGCTTACTCTGTTGAATGCTTTCTCTGCTTTAAGACCTACCACCAACAGTGGTATTTTCTTATATTCTTGCTTCCCGCTGGATCATCATTGTTCTATTAATGTTGACAAGTGTTTGTCCCCCCCCCCCCACAAAACCACACTGATCCATATCTATCAATTTTGGCATCACCTTTGCCATTCTTTTACTCATTATAGACATAAACATTTTGTAATCATGGATTAGAATTGAAATGGGCCTATATGAAGCAGGATATGAATGGTCTTTACCATCTTTAGGTATTACAGCCTCCGCAGTTTTCTTGTAGGATGTTGATGCTTCTCCTCCTTTTAAAATATTGTTAAGCAAAGCCTTCCAGGTTGTTCTCACTTTCTTCCCTTCTAGCTTCCAAACACTACCAACTATTCTTGGAGACTTTCCTGTTGATTGGTTCTATAGCAACATTTTCATCTTAGCTCCTCCTATCCTAACTATTAGTAATTGAGTCTCATCTGCCTCTAACATACCATATTTAATTCTTCCACAAATATTTCCATTTGTACTTTTTCCTTGAGTTCCAAATTTCTTTGCTTTATATAGACTTTCATAAAATTTCTGAAATATTTATAATACCGCTACAGGATCTCTTGTTATTTTCCTTATTATAGGCAACCGTTGCTTGGCGAAAACTCTTTCTTCTTTCTGTTGCCTGAGCCATTGTGATACAAGTTTTTGTGCTCTGGAGTTTTTATAAAAAAAATCAGCTTAACAGCAATCTTTCTAAATGCATATTATCCAAGTAGTCCCTTATTTTCTCTTTAGCATTCTACAGTTGCACCTGTACTTTTTCTGTGAAATATCCTCCTATTCTGCAATACTTTAACTTTTGTCAGTCCCTCTAAATAATTATTGTTACTTCTTAACTATATCTCTTTTACTTTTATTTCTGCCCTGTTTTTAAAGTCTGCTTTCATTTTATCCCACCCCCGAACTATATTTTCTGAAGAAATTTCTATCTTCCCTAATAACTCCCGAATAATTTCCACTACCCATTCCTTAAATTTCTCTCTATTTAACAGGTAGGTGGGGAAGTTCAAGTGTCTAGTTTTTTTTTCCTTTATCCTGCATTTATATTTTAGCTATTATTGGCTCTTGATCTGAAATAGTTATTAGATGTGTATCAAAACTTTCAATTAAATACACATGTTCCTGTAAAATATTATTATTTCTAGCCTAGCCCAGTTTTTGTACCTTGGGGAATAATATACAAATTCTATCTGAGCTCCTGCTACTAAATTCATATCTTCCATACCAAATATTTTCATAAATTTATTTAAAAATCTCTTTTGTTACATTTTCTCTTCTAGGCCCCACAGATACATTCTTACTGTTGAAAATCAAATTCTAGCCCACATCTATAAGTAATATTACTTACTGAAAGCTGACTATTTCTCCCAATATTTTCCTAAGCTCCATTGCAGCAATTTTAGGTTTAATATAAATACATGCCAGCAACCCCTTTCTACTACAAATTTACCATAAATTTTCCCCTCTTTTATCACTATTGGAGTTCCCCTAGTAATTAATATAGGTACTCTCTTTTCCTTTGTCCCAGATTTTCTGCTGAATAATCATCCTGAAATCCTTCCTTTATCAAATGTGTTCAGTTCTTTCCAACTGTTTCTCCTGTCCAGAAAACAAAAAGATGCCCAATGTTGAGAGTCAAAACACTTTAATTCCAAAAAACAAATAAAAACAGGTAAGCGCTTTCACGATTGCCCGCTTCTTCAGACCTTAACAAACAGTATGAGAAAACAGACCTTTAAATACAAAAAGCTTCCAATTAATTAAAAACAATTACAATTGTTAGGTGGTAACACTTATCAGTGTACTAAGCCTCTCTTCTTTAGGAGAGGCTTTAAAGCAACAGCACTATTCAAACCAGGCGGCACATATGCTTTAAAGTTGACAATCCATTTTAATTCAGCAAGTTCAGTCTCATTGCTCAAATCCCCTTCCATTAAACTTTCATTTAATTTCTGTAGTACCAAGAACTTAAAGCTGTGACTCATACCAGCTTCAGATACATGTTTCGCTAATGCATTTGTTAGTTTATTATTTCATATATCACTCTGATGCTGCAGAATCTTGTCCTTAAACATACGATTTGTCTATCCTATATAATATAAATCACTTACATTAGACTTAGCCAAATAGACCAGATTTTTCGTACCACAGTCTGCATAAAAGGACAGATGCATAGGTTCCATACTTTATGGATGCATAATCAAGTGTGTAGACCATATATAACTGCCTGCCTTACAGGAACAGCATGCATGAGTGCCCTTACGCTGGGAGGTGAGGTGCCTATATGGTTCCAGAGTCACTGTTTTAAGTTCTTGGTATTTTTAAAACAAAACTTAGGAACTGGTTCTATATGTTCACTAATAGAGGGATCAGTCGTCAGGATGGATCAGTTTTTCTTTATGACTTCACACACTTTATTAACCTCTGCTGAATAGGTCAAACAGACCCTATTTACACCCTTGGTGCTGTTAGCCTCTGTGTCCCTCACTATGCTTGAGGAGCTATCGGAGAAGTAGGGTTTTAATTTAACACTAGCCGATGTATTCAGTTCTCTAATTTCCTTATCTGTCTCACTGCCCGTATAGCCCCTCTTCAATAAATCTGCCTTTAGCACCCTTAAAGCTTGCTCTAAAGAGTCAGCATTAGTGTGCAATCTCATGCACCTAATAACCTGATTTTTAACCACATTCCTAGTAACGTAGGATGGATGCATACTAGAATGATGTAAGATGTTATTTTTCCTGCATGGTTTCCTGTACATTTTAATGGACATGTTACCTAACATATATTTGCTCACAGTAATGTCTAAAATATCAATAATGTCAACAGAGTAGTGCAGAGAAAAAGACAAATAATTAGTTGAAGTCTCTAACATGTTCACAAAGGCTTAAACCTCATCCATAGTACCATCCCAGACAAAAAAGATGTCATCCACAAATCGCTTTACAAACATAACGTGTTTTATATAGATTTGCTGAACTTTGTTTTTGGATAGACTAGATTCCACTACATTCTCTTGCTGCAGCAACTGTTTCTCCTGTAGCAGAACTATTTGCAGTGTACATTTCTTAATATAGTTCACTACTCTTTCTTTTTTGTATATTCCTGTGAGACCATTCATGTCCAAAGATAATATGGAAAGTGCTACCATTATGATAATAAGTTACTATTCCCACCTATTATTTTTAACAGCCTTTTTTAATGTCTAGTTTAAGCTTTTGTGTAACATGCATACACCGCAGTTTAGCAGGTTGAACTTTTATGTAGTCATTTCTTGTCATATTCATTTGAACCTATATCACATCTTACAAGACTTTTTGTTTTAATGAAAACCCTCAAACAAAACAGCAAACACATCCATAGAACACCCCCAGAACCTGTTAATGTAATACTACCACACAGAACTATGTACCTCTTCAAATAATGAAGTTTAACCCTCCTAATAGGAACAATTGTCTCAGATTGTGAGCTACATTCACAGGCTTTAGTTAACCTATAATTAATATTATCCATGCTAAGGTGCACAGTACAGTCTGTGATTCTATTTACACTAAGCTCTGTCTGTTTTTGCTTTATCTTTATTCCTCTCCCAGATGTAGAAAACAACTTGAATGCTTTCAGAAAACATTATTTCCTAGCCATTTAAAGAAAAAGTATTCTGTTGTTATTGCCCTTTTATCATCTTTTCTCCAGAGAAACATGAGAAACAGATACACAATTGGCTTAAGATACAAGCTTCTTATGTTGCACTTTGAAAATTTGTTTGTTAAAGCAAAACTTTTCATTAGATTCAGTATTCTTTTATTTACTTGCTTCCACTTAAAACTGGTTATTAGAGTGAGCCAAGGGCCTTAATCCAGTCATTTCCCTATGCAAGCATAAGAAAAAGTGTATCAGTTTTACTTACTTCATGATCTGTGTACTTTTACAACTAGTCCTTCACCACAATAACCCAAGATTACAGCCTATTACCGTAAACTTGCTTTTGTTCAGGGTTTTTCCTCTTTTTGCACTGCAGTGCCTACATTTCTTAAGACTAAACAAGAAGAAAGGAAGAAGGAAATAAGGGGAAAAAGAGGGAAAGAGGGACCTGTTTACTTTAGTATCCCTTTAACACACAAAAGTAACTGGAAATGCTTTACTATATAACATGCAGCATATGTCATGTTTTATAAAAGTACTGTTAAGAACAAAACTTGTTTTATTTATAACTTCCTCTTTCATTCATCTTATCCTCTCCTTAATGTTCTTCTAGACATTAACGACACGAAGACTTGAAGTAAGGTATATGCACTGGAGTCCCCTACAAGGTTAAGAAAACCAAAAAATTCCAATGGTTTCCTTGTACATTCCCAAACTGTCAAGTATCTCAATCTGAGTTGATTAAAATGCAAGTTTGGGTGAAAAGCCCTTCAGAGTGTTCCTGATAAAGAAGAGACACAAACATTACTTACTGTATGCATTATAATTGTAATGTTCTTATTCCCCTTATAACTAAAATAGTGCACATTGTCTATTTTTCTTCTGCTAAACAATCTACATTATTAGTCATATGTTAATTCACAGTAACAGCATTTTTATTATATCAGAACCAATAGAAAAATTAAAAATATGGCTGGCTTTGATGTGTGGTTATTAACCAAATTAAAATTATTTTCATTTTTATTTAATGGTGCAATTAAAACATGTTTGTGTTTAGAGAACCTAACCTTAATAATATAATTTATTACTTCATTTACTAAATCATGAGAATACCCACTCATTGAAAGCCTATCTCTCAAACTGTTAATTTTCCTATTAAATAGACTATCATTGAAAACTATTCTTGATAGTCTAACTATCTGACCTTTAACAATGTTATGTTTTTAAATCAATGGATGGTTATTATTAAAATGTAAATATATGTTAGAAAATGCAGGTTTACAAAAAAAATATTTAAAAGCACCAAATCCAAACTCTTTAAGAACTATAACATCTAAAAATTTATAGAATCAAAAGAAAACTGATACAAATATCATAAGAAATAGTAGTTGAAATTCAATGCTAAAAAATGCAGATTTCTTATTACAATCATATAAAATAGAAATATTATTAAGGTAACATGAGTATAATTTAATATACTTTTGATATTCAGAATTGATAAATTTATTTTAGAAGGAATATAGAACACAATTAGCATAAATTGGTGTTGAGTCCAAACTTATTGCATTCCGATTAAATTTGCCCATCAAAAATAAAAAAAAAAATGTTAAAAATTAATTCCATTAACATCAAAACAATATTTATATTTCTGGAATCAAATTCATATAAAACTTCATAAACACTGACATTCTAATATTATGCCAATTCACTGTAAACAAATCAACTTTAATCAATATATAATTACCATTAAACATTTTTATTTTGATACAATCAAGAAAATTCCACAAATCCTTCAAAACCAAGGGACTAAATTAAAAACTCATTCAAGCATGAAATCTATAAATGTAGCCAAATATTTAGTCTTAGCCCCACCAGCTGAAATAATAAGTTGACATTGTAGATCTTCCTCATATTTATGAGTCTTTAGAATACCAAACATCTTTGGAATCCAGAGATGTTTCACTGTCAAAATGTTATAAAATATCAACAATAATACTTATGTCTATCAATAAGTCAAACAAACTGTTATCTAAATGTTTGGTTACCAGGCATTTTGTTGAATGTTGCTTTGTTCAAAAAATGCTAGGGGTGATCAAGACTGTCAAATGTTTGGATAGTCAAACGTCTGATATCCTGAAGTGCTGTTCCTTTAAAACTGGTGAGTGGGGATTGGGAGGTATTAGAGTATGTACATAAGTGTTTGGATGTTAGAGTTAGGGCAAGGGTTAGGTTAAGGTTAGGTGTTGTGTGTTTGCTTGAGAGTGTGTATATTTTAGGGTTAGGGTTGAGGTTAGGTAAGGGGTTAGATGTTATGTTTGTAGTTTTTGTGTTGGTGCATGTTTGTATGTATGAGCATGCCTTATGTAGTGGCAGTGTTACAGGAAGGGTTTTCTAAGGTACTTTGTGGGGTTAGGGTTGGGTGAAGCCCCAGATCCCACCACAGTAATTCATGCTAACCTTAATCCTGCCCCTGCCGAATGCCTAAAAAAATCCTTCCTGTAACACTGCCAATGTTCAGACAAATTGGAGGCTAGTGTTTGTTATAGGGGTGGTTTAGTGTTAAGATCAGGAATGGAAACTGTTTTCCTTGTTTGGTGTTTCAGTCATTTGATGTTTACATAATTCAGCATTATGTATGTTCGATGCTTTTGTATGTGCGTTTTATTTGACATGAAATAAGTTTGATCATACATAACCGAATCAAATGTTTAAATGCTGTACACACATCATTAAAAGATTCAATTGTGTAAATATCTTGCATAAGTAAATTGTGCATTTTACTAACATAACCAATTGTCTTCTTCAAAATAATCTCCTCAAGTTTATCAGGTTTTATTATATGAAGGGATTTGCTGTTACTAGATTCACTGAGTAATCTCATTTCTTCCTTTCTTTAATTGTAAAATACTGGTTTATAATTGATATACACATAATGTTATTATCACACATTTTCTGAAAGTAAACCATATTTGAATAAAGAGGGGAATTAAAACTGGATTGTTTCTGTGATTTCCTTGAACCGTTTTCATTCATAAGGTCAGTTTCAAAAATTAACTTAAAGTTCAAAGTTTTTGTGTAAATAATCATAATTCAATAAATGTGGTCACTAAATTCACTCATCTAAGTGGTACAAAAGTAAAAGCTCTACTAAACAAACTAAAATGAATGCTGTAACCAGCTCAGAGTTGTAATTAAACATTTTAGAGTCATTATTTTTATTAATAACCATCCACTGCTACCCCTTGTTGTTCTGGTTCTTCATCAGTTGTGAGTTCTGCTGAGCTGTTAGTACTCTTCAATGAGTAGTGAGACTGTGATATGAAATCAGATTGTGATTGGCTGTGTAGTAATACTAGGATATATCAATCTTCCATCTTGTTTTGCCATCTTAGTATAATGAGCTTATCCTGACCATATTACCATTTTCCTAGCCTTTCTGATTATCCAGTCATTATTTTCTAAAGTCTATGTTTCTGTTCAGATATGAAAAATGTATTACTTAAGATCCTCTTATTCATCTTTTATCAATAAGACTGCAATAGACCTAGGCTTCCCTCTAAAATAAACTTTATAGAGATGAAACACCTGTCAGTTCTTGTACTTTACTACAATGAGATTTTTGTATTTATTTTAGTAGACTGGATTAGTCTCACTCAACATGACCTATTTTCAGGGGGAGAATAGGATTAATTTGGCCAGAACACAATGGAAATTCTTTTACCTAAGATGAAGAGCTTTTACAGTAATGGTAGAAACAGTGATGGTCATTGAGTTAAGAGGAGCAGGGCTACTTGACAAAGCCCTTCACCTGATGATGGATGAGTCTGAATCAAACTCAGATTCTGGTGGTGCTTCATGGGGGTGAAATAATTTAGAGGATGGACTTTGAATTTCAGCATAATACCTCAGATATGGGCTTGCAAGTCCAGGAAAGTGAAATATTAACTACATCCTGTGTGAAGCCAGAGGAGGCATTGACTGAGCAAGCCAGAGTGACCATAAATTATATCATTACATAGGGAATTCCTACAGATTGCACAGAGGAAGTGATGTTAGAGCAGTGTCTGTATCATTATGTAGACATTGTGGCTTCTTTAAGTAATAAAGGGGTTATGCTCCCAAGGTGTATACTTTTGAGATTCTGCTGCAAAACTGTTAACCTTCTTGATACAGTGATTTTTTTTTAAATGTCTGTTGGAACCTTTAGGACTGCAGGCAAACAAATATTTTTGCTGTTACCCATATTAAGAAAGAGGACTTTTTTGATGTTGCTTTAAACTGTGTATCTTATCTGCAAAATAAAAGTGAGTTACAGCCATTAAGAGGGTATAAATTGCAATACTTTGTCACATCAAGGAGAAAAAAAAAGAATATTTGTGTAAAGACAGAAGGTATGTGTTAAATAATTATATCACAAATACTACTTTGACATTATTGAGACTAAAATACAATGGATGCTGTAGGAGTTTTGACTGGGGGGGGGGGCAGACAATGTTAATTTATTTGAAAATCATAAATGGACAAGTAGAGTTCCTGCCAAAATAATTTTTGTAAAATCTTGTATAGGAATTTTGTATTATGTGAGTCAGCCAAAGGGAACTGGGATATGTTTCAGTAAACTGTAAAAATAAGAGGAGACGCAAGTTGTGTGGGGAGTAAGACAATGCAAGAGGGAAGGGAACATACAAATGTTATAAATGCCAGCCACTGGACCATTATTGAGTACACTGTGATTAAGGCAACAGCAATGAATTCTAATGAGGACAATGCTGAAAATGATGATGATACACAGCAAATTGATGAGGAATTTGTTTCTGATAAACAAAATTCAGATATTAACACAGACATAGATTTAAAAGACTGGCATAATCCCAAAAGAGTAGTGAAATCCAAGAGAGAGAGCTTGAACTAGAACTGACTGTATCTAACAAATGCATCCTTTTTTATACAAAGAATAAAAAGGTAGTGATGGTTTGCCTGTGAGGATAATTGTTCTTTAGGGGAAAGATTATGGAAAATGAAAAAATTAAAGGAAAAGAGATCAGTTCCATTAAGTATGTGGGATGTTATTATCATTTCCTTAAATATCTATAGTTTTAAGAATATAATCAAAGGAAAACATGATTGGAGTATATGAAGGAGAAGTGTAATGCCATCTATTTACAGGTCATAAGACTTAATAAATGTTTGAGAAAGAGAAAGAATTTATGCCAGATGAGGGAGGAAATAATATGGAATTTCTGAATTCAATATGCTTATGAGCTGGAAATGTTATTCCTTTTGATGCTGATATCAAACTTGGATGTAATGATGACTAAAATAAGTAAAGTTTTATTATTTGAACTATGGGTGAATGACTGTTAAGGTTGTGTAACATATGTACTCCTATCAGAGACAGAATTGAGCTTTCTAAAAGAGACTGGACTCTTTTTTTACAGACAAGTATCACTTATTATGTTAATTAAGGGATTTTAGAACCCATCTTGAAAATAGGAAAAAAAGATCATTGGCATGAAGATTCGATTAAATTGAACAAATGGTTAAAATGAACTTATCTGGTGTAAAATGCTCCCCCATTTAGGACAAGCTATATCTTGGCTACACAACCCTTGAGGATGATACATTAAAGCTAATTCTGGAACTTGAATTATTCATTATTTCTGAAAATAATAGACTTTATGGCATTTTATATGTTGTTCTCATTAATAATACCATGACTATGAATAGCTTTGTTATACAACTAATTTAAATACTGTGGGTAAAAAAATCGCTATTCTTTATTACAAGTGCAAAGCTATTATACTTGTTTAAGTTGCTACTTGATGACTAGACAGAGTCAAGAAAATTCAGTGTGTTAATATAAAGAAGTTTGCATTTCTAAACAGTCTTCAGATCTAAATGCAGTTTCAATTAACTGCTAAACTATTAAAAAAAAGTAACAGTTAAATACATTTATTGTCTCTTTCCCAGTCATATCCGGGAATGTTAGACAGTGTTTCTTCAAATGAATTTCAACCAATTGGTTTGCACAAAGGAGAAAATCAGATTTCTGGATCCAAATCGTCCAGTGTTCTCCCAAGTTGCTTTACAATCATAGAATTTTGGGGAAGGTGTGTGTGTGTGTGTGTGTGTGTGTGTGTGTGTGTGTGTGTGTGTGTGTGTGTGTGTGTGTGTGTGTGTGTGTGATCTCTCTCAACCTCTTAGAGAAAGAAATCTGGACAAAGCCATAAATAATGGGGCGACAAAGGCCCACAATAGGGACAACTTTTAAATATTGCTCATACAAATTTACAAAGTTAGAGTAACAGTTTTTCATTAGCATGCATTTTTTGAAGGATACGAAGTCTGAAACTCAAAAGTCTGTCATTATTTTCTGACTTCAATCTTTAATTAATTGCCAGTGATTTGCCAGAAAACCATAATTTTATGAAAAATTTACCAAAATCCGAGGCAAAAGTCTGGACATTCTGTGAAAATCTGTATAGTTGAGAGGTATAGTGCACACGCGCGTGTGTGTGTGTGTGTGTGTGTGTGTGTGTGTGTGTGTGTGTGTGTGTGTGTGTGTGTGTGTGTGTGTGTGGTGAAAGTTCTGTAGTTTCAAACATTAAAAACTTTTACTCCATGTTATGTCTGGAGATTTTCCCTCTGGTACTCAACTGAAATGGGACTTCCTAGTTGGACATTCCTACTTAAGACATGTTATTAAAGAAAATAAAAGAAATAACTAGATAATTCTTCACTTTCTGGAGACACATTTCTTCATTTATGACAGATATTTCTCCATTTTGTTACCAAGTAGTATCTTTTTTTTTAAACAAGAAACATCTTTATTAAACCATCACTTACAATATATGTAATCATACATTTATATAAATGAAAACAAACCACACCAACATAATCTTAGTTGCAAGCATTTTACATCACAAACCTTACTGACACACTCCCAGTTGCAAACATTATACATTACTTATAACCTACCCAATAATTTTCAGTCAGTCATTACATATCTCATTCAAGTCCTGCATTCTTTTAAACCTCATTCTTCCCCTGTATGGATTGTTCCCACAATTCCATTTTTTTCTATGTAGTTTGGTCCTACCCTTTTCTAAAGATCTCAATTCCAGTTATTTTATCTATGTTACTATAGTCACTACTTCTAATATAGTTGTTTTAGATTTTGATTTCCATTTCCTAGTAATTGCTTTTTTGGCAGCCACCATAATTAGACACAGCAAGGTCTCACCATGTCTAGGCAATTCCAATTCTGTATCAAAGCTCAAAAAAATCCGCTCCCTCATCACACCAATCTACCCACCCAACATCTCTGACAGTACAACCCACAGGGAATCCTTAAAGTCTGCCAACCCACCGCATTCCGAGAAAATATGTTGTAGGTAGAAGAGGAATGTACAAGTGTGGCCATTGTTCCCAATGTTAGTTTATTATAGAAAGTGAGAGCTTTGATATTGGGGGGGGGGGTAAAGTTGAAGGCCATTTTTATTGCATTTCTACTCAAGTAGTTTATCTGTTGGTAAGACCTCCTGTAGATTTAGGGATCGTATCTACGAACATATATTGTATATAAGGAAGCAAAAAACAATTAATGCTCTTTATATGCATATTAGGGTTAATCCTACACATAAGTTTGGTTTTCTTATTATACAGCAAGTTAAAAAGGATGTACAAGGAAGGAGTTTAGATGAACACCTTTCATTACAAGAGCTAAAATGGCAAATTCGACTAACTGCCCTATTGCCACCTGGTTTAAACGATGGTTGCACTATTGCACCCATCTTAAAACTTAGAAATTATGTGTAATTTTACTATTCATATATTTATAGCATTGTTAATTGGTTTCAAGCACTTTATATATATTTTTTATATACACTTTATATATGCTTGCTATATGTTTTACTAATTTTGGTTTTAATGATCTCATATAAGTCGTGATTATAACTTGGTTTCCATTGGTTTATCAGAATATAAAAGTCTAATCTTATTGATATTGTTTGTTCTGATGAAATTCCATTAGGAACGAAAGCATTCAACTTGGATTGGATTGTTTTTATGAATAAACTTGTTTTGGACAGAGCAGCTTGGGTTTCCATTGTCCTTTCTTAAGTTACCAGTTTGGCTTTTTGGAGTTATATATGTTCCCAAGTACCTCTTCCTTCCCAATCACACCTCCAACATTTGCTGTCTACCTGAGGAAAAATTATCTGGAGTCTACTTGGGATATAAAAATATCTATGTAAACATTTCTAAGCAAAAATCCGAAATCTTCTAGATTTTGTTGCATATTTGGCAGACATACATATATCCTCCCATTGCTTCTTTGTGAATTGCTTATTCAGTCTCTCTTCCCAATCCTTTCTAACCTCCTCTGATTGATTCTTATAATTATCATGCAATATTTTATACTCTGTACTAATTATTCCTTTTTTAATGGCAGTTTCTATTCTAGATTATGCTAAAAACTATACCAGAGCTGGTCTTTCATTTAGGACCTCCCTATTTCTTTCTTTTTGCCTTATTTCTGGTGTCAGTCCTTGATAGGGAAGGCAATCTCTTACCTGCAGTCTAAATAAATTCTTGGCTTCTTCCCATTCTATTACTTTTCCCTCTCTAGTTATTTGCTCCCAATACCTTGGTCCCTTTGCCAGTTTTCTCCAATAAATTCCAGCCCTCTCTAGCCCATTGTCTATATTCCTAAATGCAGTCATCCTTATCGGCAGAATCTCCTTCCTCCATTTCCGTGTTGGCTTAGTTCTTATAATACTTTCTGCTACTTTATGGATATAATATTCTGTATGATTATTGTTAATGTTACCATGTAGTATCTCAATGTCAAGTATATACCACAGAGACATAAGGTGTATGGTTTGGACTCATACATGTTTATATTCAAACCTATATCTCTCTAGAAGCAAGGGTTTACCACCTGACATGCAAATCACTGTAATTTATCTTATTAGCATTAAAGCTGTATGCTCTACATACAGCATATATACCAATCGCATATTCATTGCACTCTAGCTTTTTTGCTTATAAGAACAATCAGCAGCAATGGGCAAATGTAGAAATTATGGGAGACTTATACCCCTGTGCATCTCCTGTATAAATACAAAGACATGCAATCTGCATAGGGCTGCATAATAGGGACAGGGCTACTGGTCAAAGACATGCAGTCTGCATAGGGCTGCATAATGGGGACAGGGCTACTGGTCAAAGATATGCAATCTGCATAGGGCTGCATAATGAGGACAGGGCTATGGTCAAAGACATGCAATCTGCATAGGGCTGCATAATGGGGACAGGGCTACTGGTCAAAGACATGCAATCTGTATAGGGCTGCATAATGGGGGCAGGGCTACTCATCAAAGACATGCAATCTGCATAGGCCTGCATAATGGGGACAGGACTACCGGTCAAAGACATGCCATCTGCATAAGGCTGCATAATGGGGACAGGACTACTGGTCAAATACATGCAATGTGCATAGGGCTGCATAATGGGGACAGGGCTACTGGTCAAAGACATGCAATCTGCATAGAGCTTCATAATGGGGACAGGCTACTGGTCAAAGACATGCAGTCTGCATAGGGTTGCATAATGGCAACAGGGCTGCTGGTCAAATACATGAAATCTGCATAGGGCTGCATAATGGGGACAGGGCTGCTGGTCAAAGACATGCAATCTGCATAGGGCTGCATAATAGGGACAGGGCTACTGGTCAAAGACATGCAATCTGCATAAGGCTGCATAATGGGGACAGAGCTACTGGTCAAAGACATGCAATCTGCATAAGGCTGCATAATGGGGACAGGGATACTGGTCAAAGACATGCAAGCTGCGTAGGGCTGCATAATGGCGGCAGGCCTGCTGGAGTAAAACTGCCAACAGGCTGAGTAAACCCTGTTGTTATTATCTACTACATGACTGACAGCTTCCTGGAAGATATAATGTTTAGGTGAGTATCCCAAACAGTTCAGCTTTCCTTCTTGTTAAAGGTTAGCCTCCCTTGTATAATGGTTAAGGTGTTTACTTCATAAACACAAGGTTTGATTTTCACATTTGGAAGAGAAATTGCCTTGGCTTAAAATGGCCCACAGAGGCAACTAGCCTAATAATTAGTTATGTATATATATAAGACAGAGTTATTTGTATAACAAAAGAACAACAAAAGCCAGTAAAATCCAAAGGTTTATTCGATACACTCTAGCGCCTCGGCTACAGTAAGCCTTCCATGAAGGCTTACTGTAGCCGAGGCGCTAGAGTGTATCGAATAAACCTTTGGATTTTACTGGCTTTTGTTGTTCTTAGGTGATATCAGTTCTATTTTGTTGTTTTCTTCTTGTTTGTATAACAATACGATACAAGTAAACTATATAATTTGCTGACATGATGTGATAGCAGATGTTATATATTCTCTTAGATAATGTGAATTACTGAAATTTGGTTGGATGACTATGGCCCTGTTTCAGACACCACAATTTATTTATTTATTTATTGGTATTTCATTGCCACAGCCTATTCCAGGGGTTTCTAGAGCTGACTCTGGCACTAATTCTCTTCAGCATGTTGTGGCAGAGGCTTTAAGTACAAAATATTATCAATCTGGCTGGTAAGGGGAGGGGTTGTTGCAGGAATTCACTAACTTTTTCACTGAACAACTTTACAAACTGATACTGCTATTTGGGACTTAACTGTTGAGTTGACAAAGAACCTTCCTTATATGCTCTGCATATTCACCAACTGATTTCAAGCTTGGACTCATCTTCTCTTTGCTAGTTGTACTGAAGGCCATGCTCTGGACTTGGTATTATCATCTGGTATAGAATCTGCTTACTTGATGATGGAACTAGTCAGCTGGTTTTATCATCATTTAATTATGCTGTTTTACTCCCTACCTCCCCACAAGGACAGGCATGGACAATCCTACTGAACTGCATTTTCCCACTATCACTGAGTCAGAAAATTAAATAACACTTTTCACTGTGGTTGATCTTATTAGAGTTCTGTAGGCAGCATATGATGCTTAGTTAGTGATGATAGCTTATAATGAAACATTTCCTGAGGCAGTGCCGCAGATCACCCCTATTCATAATCAGCTTCCTTTTATTCATTATAATTAACTTTGGTTAGATAGGTCCCTACTGGTATCCAAGGAGATCAGATAGAATTATTATACTGAGCTGGAGGAAATCTGATCTGGACAGACACAGACTTCTTCTGTTGACCTGTTATTTCATAAAAGAGAACAGCCATTTATACCTGGAAACGACTGCTACTAGGAACCAAACCAGTATATCTGTTATGCACAGTAAATGTGCTGTGCAGCCCAGTTGTACTGCTTCACAAGACTCATGTGGAATATTTCCTTGAGCTACTACAGAAGAGTGCAGTGGTCTAGCTGGACATTGCTCCGTTTATTACCATAGGGAGTAGCAACAACTCTCCTGAATGACTCAACAGCTGCACACTAAATCAGGGAACACACAAGAGGGGAAAAAAACCTTGCTGACAGAAGTAATCCTGTTTAGCCAGTTTTACATCTGGGGTGCAGTGGTACTTGCCAATATTGCATTACTCAGGTGACAGAAGTAACTGTTTCTAGTTACACAATTACCTGTGGAATGGGAGTAAGGAAGTATCCTACCTTTGATGCATTAATTACTGACTCAGTTTAATATCACAATATTTACACAGTGGGATGGGGAACTTTGTCACTAGTTGATTAAGCAGGTCATAGCAGTGACCTTGTATAATGTCACATTAGTAAGGTGCTCTTCTTACAGTTCACTAATCAGTAGACAGTGGTGACCCCACTTAATGTCACATAGTTGCATGGTGAAAAGGGGGGTTACTCTGACTAAAGTCAGCTGACAATGTGACATCAGTGAAACTACATCTGTTAATCAGGACAGAGTCTGCTTTGCCTCCTGTGCATCTTTTCCCACAGCATACTTTACCTGTTTGTTTATTTATTCAGTTATTGACACATAACCAGGCAGATACTCATCTTCAGATCTCTGCTGCTTGAATTGTTTTTCCTCCTGCTCCTATTTCTGCTCTAACCCAGAGTAAAACATTTCAGAGTCCTGCCCTGCCTCTCTAAAATACACCTTCTGCAGCTTTGTGCTTCTGCTTTATTTTCCTTTTGCCTTCTGTTTACTCTCATTCTAAAAGCAGCTATGTAAGAAAAAAAATATATATATTAACTTCCTACATGACCATGTTTGTTAACTGTGCATCTTTGTAGTTTTTCTGCTTGCCTTTCTCATGTCCAACCTAGGTCCAGTCCCTATAAGTAAATTGCCCTTTCCCCTTCTTTCTATGATATTTTATGTTTTCTTTTTTTGTCTTCTTGCCTTTATCTTGTGTTGCTCCTGAGTTTCCTACAACCTTCCAAACATAAGTTTTATAAGAATGAAAAGATAGCCCATCTTTTAGCAGCAAATTGTTTTCCTTCTTCTTTTGCCAATTCTCATTGATTGAGAATGCAACACACACACACACACACACACACACACACACACACACACACACACACACACACACACACACATCTTCAGCACCCCATTCAACTGAGATTTTTAACCCTGGATTTCTATTTTAGATAGTTGGCAATCCTGTAACAAGATATTAGTCAAATATGATTATTTTCCAAGGTGTGGGTTCATTTTCATTCATTTTTCTGAACTTGCATTCCCTGACTTATCACTACTGTGAATGTATAGTTTCAACATTTTCTGGTTCATACTTCTTTACCTGATTTTCTTTGTGGCATAAACATGTGCAAACCAGCAGTGCAAAACTGTTGGCAGCTGCTAAGTAAGTTTGTTGCAGTAATATGAGTCTAGACAAGCCTTTAGAAACACATTAGCCTAAGACATTCAACAGGGGACAACTGCTGCATAAATACAACAAGTTGCAAATCACTTGTGGGAAAAGCCAACACAGCAGAAATAACTGCAAGCACTAAATAATGAAAAACATTTTTTTTTCTTCTGGGATGACAAAGTCAGAATAGCATCAACTGTTGCATTCCTTCTTATTATTATAAGCTCCGAGGGCAATGCAACCTGGGGAAAGGGGAATACACTACCAAAAGCAGCAGCCTTGGCTTCCCCAAGAATTGTCAATCCAAAAGTAAAGTCACATCAGTAGTACACCGCTGTACTCTTGTACATACAATATTTGTGTAATGAACATCAGTAGTGGACACTAAACAGTCGAATAGAACAGGAAAACCCATGACATTTTATTTTAATGATGACTTGGTTCACTACATTTATGGCCATTATAACTCACACCTTGTGCCAGTGCACCTGGTCCTACCTTAAGGGTTAATGACATCTGCCTAAATATATTTCATTTCACTTTGCTTTATTAAAATCATCTGAACAAAAATAATCTTTATTGCCCATTACTGTCAAAGGCATCTTCTTTATTCATTATAATGCTGTGGTGTGACACATATTTTTAATGTCTATTCATCCATCCATCCATCCATCTATCCATCCATCACTTTTCTAAACTATTTGTCTTAGTGAGGGTTGCTGTGTTAGCAAGCTGAGCAGGATACACCTGATTTCTCTATCCCTGGTAACAATCTCCAGTTGATTTAATTTCATGTAATCCTCAAATATTCCCAGGCAAGATGAGAAATATAATCCCTCCAATGTGTCCAGGGTCTGTCTCATAGCTTCCTCACAGTGAACCATGTCTGGTATACCTTCTGTGGGATGTGTGTGTGTGTGTGTGGGGGGCATTCTTACAAGGTGCCCATTGCAGCTCAGCTGACTGCCTCTCAAACCAGAGGAATAGTAGCTGTTCTCAAAGATACTACTGGTTTGCCTATCTCCTCAATGCATCACAGAAAGTGAGCCCAGCTACTCTGCAAATGAGTTTAATTTTTGTTGTATGTATCCATTTAAACAATCATCCAAAGCACATGACCATAGTTGGAGGCACAGAAATACACATACATTGAGAAGTTTATCCTGTTCCTCAAATCTCAGCTGCTGATTCTACTTCACCCACCCACTCATAAACAAGACCCTAACTTAAATTCAGTCTGAGGTACTGGTTCCTCCTCATTTGCAGAGAGCAATCCACTCATAAAATTATGAATTCTGATTTTGGAGGAGCTAATTTTTGCACTCAATATTGAATCCCTCCAAGTCATGCTGGGAATCACATTCACGTGAGGCTAAGAGGACATCTTAATCTGTAAACAGCAAAGCTGCAACTCTCGTACCTCCCCAAATTGACAGTCTTCCAACCTTAATTGCACCTTGATATTCTGTCCATGAAAATCACAAAACTGAGGGAAACAATATACTTTTAGAGTCCTATGTATTTCTTGAACATATCTGACTTAACTCTGAAGATACAGCCAAAACCCACTCTTCAAATATTGGGATCAAATGGCATACAGCTGTGATTCTGGGGCCCAATATTGTTGTATCATTTCCCAGAAGGTATTCTGAGGTACCTGGCCAAATGCATTTTCATTTTCCAAGTCCACAGAACCTATTAGACAGTATCAGTAAAGGACCACAACTCTTTCAATAATGTAAGGATAAAGTGTTGGTAAATAATAAGATCAATAAAAAATACCTTTACCCCCTCACCCTCCCATCCCAGGGCTACTGCTTACATCATCTGTAGTCTGGTACTGTCTTTCATATAAGCACTTCTCACAGTTAACTGTGCAGTGCAAATACCACTTTATAACTAATATGTTGCCTGTTTGTTCTGAAAAAAGGAGTCTCTTTTTAAGTTTGAGGGGAAAAAATTGCCATATGCATTGCTTAAATAACCACTTGTGCCTAGAAAGGGAAGCACATTATTTCTTTCTTATTGGCTAAAAAAGGTACTTGAAAAATTGACAGTGTGGAAAAAAAGTATGCATCATCTGAGCTGTTGCCATTGCAAGCACTATAGTGTCCTATACACTGGCAATTCCTCACTTTCAGGTAAACACCACAGCAGACTACATCTTTGAATCACAAAAACAACGAAAAAAAGTTTAGATATTTCCCTTTTAAATGTTATATTATACATATTTTTATTGGTTAATTGATTTAATTGTTTGATTAATTATGATATATAATGGAGTGGGTGTGTGTTTGTAATTATGCTCATTGAAGGCTACTATGCCGAAGCGCTAAGCTGCAATATACATCTTTGAATCACTCTGCTATGTGTGATGGCTTCATTTGCATAATTGCTTTCTCTCATTTGTATCAGGAACCCCATTCCCATATTATTATGTGGCCCTTTACAATACTGTATACCACACTATGTTTACACTACCAAAGCTTTGTACTTGTGTCTCTGAATCCCTGCTTTCATACATGTTTTCACTTTGTGCAGAGCAGTGAACTGTCTATGAATGTTGGCCTATGTTTCTTACTATAGTATTACCTTGCAATTAATATGAAGGTGGTAACTGTTTTTGACTGTATTGCTTGTGTTCATTACTGTGACACAGAAACTTGAATCTTCACTCAGTATTGTAATAGATATGCTCCTGAAAAAACAGTTTATTTTCACATACCAGAGAACAGGTTCTCCTAAGCAGCATTTCTGTATTTATATCCCCATTCAACATAATGCTCACTGCAAATAATGATGTATTGTGCCTGATTAGTAACATCCCCATTCACTAGTGCAAACTTAGAAAAAATATTTACACAAATAACTGAAGGGAGAGTGCCATTATGGTTTCATTGATACAAATGAGCAAACTTCAGCAGCAACTTTTGCATGTAAACAGCTCAAAAGACAGAATACAAGATATTGAACCACATGGAGAGAAAGGCATGTGTCTGAGCTGTTTCTGATTTTCACAATGTTCCTGACTTTGCCTGAAAACTTTGTTCTGTGTTATAAAATGAGCTACTTTCTGGCAAACTGCTAGGGATTATAGTCACTAAATAATGCCACATTAGAGTTTCACAGATCTTAGTCTTCAGAAAACACACCTTCTTATTCTATGTATTTCATTCCAATGTAAGGGTAATGTTTTAGTTTGTTACTGTTTTTGCTGTCCCTTATTCTTCAGCTTAGTCTGAGAGCTTTGGAGAAAGATGCTCTTTTCCTGAGTATACATGCCTTTTTAAATAAAACAGCTTTCTTAACTTTACATGCAGTAACCAAAAGTCAGAGTGCTTCTGCTTCAAATTACCAAAGGGATACCAAAATGTTTGTTGAACTTTATTATTTAAATAAACCATTACTGGACTAGAACCTCCTACATACTGCCACCATTTTGTGGCGTTAACTTACAGGTTTGCATGCTGCTTTTTATCATTTGCAGCTGGTATGCACCTGTGTGATTCTCCTTTATCTTTTAGCAATTATTTTATTTATTTTAATGTATTCGTATTTTCAAACACCATAAGAAAATTCATAAAAAGCATATCACTCATGTATATTGCAAATTCTTCATAGCACATTAACAGAATCAGATTCCACACAGTGCATTTTCTGTAGTTCGTTTAGGTTTCATAATTCATATAGTTTCTTATATTATCCCTGGAGTAGTAAACTGGCCCTGATCCAACACTAAGTACATATTTTGACACTGATTCTTTCTGCAAAGATTTTATCTTCCGTATGCTTGCTTCTCTATCTATCTATATGCCCATCTATTTTTATATTAATTTGTCTGTTTGTTTGATAAGTAGGCAGGTAGGCTTGTGCTGAGGCCATTTTCATTCACAATCTTGGCATGAGGCAATGTACAACATAAATGTAAGCAAGCATTTTATTTATATATTTTGTTAACCAGTTTGTCTGCCTGAGTTAAGAATAATTTTTAATTGAGGCTCTGTATCATTGTCTGGTTATGTGACTGTTTTCAGAAATGCACATTAGGCAAATAAAGACAAACTCAGCACTACAGGATAAAGCTCATTAGCAGCTCAATCGTAAACCCATGTGCTAAACTACCATACAATGGTAGAGTATACTAACATTTTACGGTTCATTAAAGTTAAGAGAAAGCAAATAACAGACAACACACAGATTTAAATATTCTATATAACTAGTAATTACAGGAAATAGCAATGAACAGATCTGAATCTGAACAACAGTTCAGATTCAGATCAGGATGCAGCACAACTGACCCAATGTTTGCAGTGAGACAAATAGTTGAGAAAAAGCTGCAGATGAGGAACTAGTCCAAATGGGCTTTCCTAGACTTGGAGAAAGCATATGATAAGGTCCCAAGAAAGCTGATTTGGGCAGTCCTGTGGTAGTTTGAAGTCTCAGAAACACTGGTAGAATTAGTACAGGCTATGTACGAGGACCCAATCACTCAAGTATGAACACTGTTCGGTCTCAGAGAGGGGGTTCTCAGAGGAAGTGGGTGTGCATCAGGGTTCGGCTCTGAGCCCACTGCTGTTCATACTGGTAATGGACTATATTAGCAAACAGGTTGAAAGGAGACAGATCAACAAAATTGCTGCATGCAGATGATGTGGCATTACAGGCAGACTCTGAGCAAGAATTTCATCAAAGGATAAGGGAGTGGAATGCAAAACTGAAGGCACATGGGATGAAACTGAGTATAGATAAGACAGTTCTAATGGCAGCAAATGTGGATAACTAGAAAAAGCTGAGAACTGAGATAGAAGGGAAGATAGTAGAACAGGAATACAGCTTCATGTATCTGGAGGGATGGTCGAGGAGAAGGGACGAACGAATGAGGAAGTCAAAGCAGAAATCAGAGAGGTTGCATCCAACTGGCAGAGAGCGTCAGGGGCAGTACATGACAGAAGAAGACCAAAAAAGCTGAAAAGTCTTTCGGCTTTTCCCAGTTGGGGTCTCCACAGCGGAACTCCGGTCTCCTAATGATTGGCAGTGAATTTTTATGTGTCTAGTTGCCATCCTTCAAGGAAGGCACACCCACCTACCTGCATGTCTTTTAAATTAAGAAAGATAAAAGATATTTTCATTGAAAGTAGTACTCCCAAACAAACACACTTACCTTTTTCCTTTACTCTGAGTAGGCTGACCTTACAGAAAGCATTTTCTTCAATGATTGATGTTTGCACAGCAAAAGAAAGAAAAGAAATGAAGTGCTAACATCTTAAACTCTTTGCTGGACACAAGTTAAAATACCTAGTGCTGTAGCTAAATCAAGATAGGGTATTTGTACCTCCAACCCAAGAAACTTGGCACCACCTACACCTTAGTAGGAAATTTACTTATAGAATGCCCTGCATCCTAAAACAAACCTAACTCCATGTGATTACAGCCAACCCAGTCTCTGAGTTGTTCTTGTCAAAACCATGAATGAGCATTGTCCAACAATTTCTGCAACTAGCCCGATTGAGATAGGTATCTCTAGACAATGTAAGGTGTACAAAACAGTGATGCAACCAGCACTACTGTATGGTATAGAAACCTGGGCAGTAAAAGCAGAACAGATGAGGAAGTTAGAGGTGATGAAGATGAAGTGTCAAGATGGATGGTAGGATGCACACTGTGGGTCAGAAGAAATGAGGACATAAGGGCAGAAGCAAAAGTAGCTCCAGAAGCAAAAGCAAAGAGCTGGGCAATGCCTTTATTCCCATACAGTAGCCAAACTCTGGAATGCTCTGCCACCCTCAATCACTCAGCTAGACACTACAAAAACTTTTAAGTCAGCATTAAAACAACATTATCTTAACAACCTTACATGTACCTATAATCTTTTGAACAAACCTCCTTAAAATTTTGCTTTATCCAGCACGCATACACAAACTGACTCACAAACCTAAGAATGGCAATCTCTTTTCTACACTGTACAATTTATAAAAGTTGAGCACGTAGAATTTGACTGAATCCATACTTATTGCTTTGTTATAATCTGTATTTTGCTCAATGTTGTAATCTGGTGTCTATGTAAAAAATAAAATATTTTCTTGTCTATGTAAAAATCTTAAAAACTGTTTTAAGTTTTTTACTAACTTTGTTTTAATGAGACACTGTATCTTTCTGGAGCTTTCTCCCTAGGCCTCCAATGAAAATGGATCCTTGATCCAGTGGACTTTCCCAGTTAACAAATGTCAATAAATAAATAATAATTGCAGAAAAGGTCAAAGAGAACAGATTACTGTAGTTCAGGGACATATTCAGAAAAGCAGAAGACAGTATGGAGAATAAAAATTGGGACAGACAGGAAGAAGGGAAGAGGAAATGGGGGTGTCCGGCAAAGAGGTGGACAGAGTGTGTGAGGGAAGCCCTATAATAGTCAGACATGAGTGTCAAGGAAGGTAAGACAGTAGCATTGAAGAGAGACAGAGAGAGATGGTGACAGTTGATATGACACTCCAACCTCATTTAGAAAGTGGGAAAAACTGTACAGTTGCTACAGTTTATACCCTGGCTGTTCATTGCACTACAGTGCTCAGGTTTTAGTTAATAAAAAAATTCTTCTAATAAACTACAGCAAACAGCTGCTACTATTTATACCCTGCCTGCAAAGAATGCTACATTGCTCAGGTTTTAGTTAAAAAAAAAAACAGAGATTATTTTTTTTTATCTTTTAAACTGTAGCATACTACTTGCTAAAATGTAGCATACAGTTGTTGCAGTTTAGATCACACACGGACACTACAGTGCTCAGGTTTAACCACAAATGCAAGTCCTGCTTTGAAAAGCTGATAGCACATTAGAGATTGGGATCCGCTGGTTGCACCCCCCCAACACTTTGCACCCAGGGCAGCTGCCTCTGTCACCCTGCTCTAGCTACACTAGTGTATATAAGATCAGGGGGTAGAGGGGAGGGAGATCTGTCTCCTGCAGAAACAAGTTTAAAGGAAAACAGTAATATTCAATATTCTCTCTCCTGTATTTCTGGTCCTTTTTTTCAGTGGTTTGGGTTTTGGCAGTGTGAATCCCAACATTTCAATAGGGAGTCAGTATGATGCAGCCCCAGGTGCCTCAGTCACCTGTTCAGCCCCAAACGTGGTAGGGAGATAGTCAAGGGGTGTAATTGGAGGATCGATAGACTTGGAGGACAATGAGAGGTCCCAAGGGGAAGGTGACAATCAGCTGTAGGGAGCGAAAAACAGTAAAAAAATGAATAAATGAAAAGAAAAAAAGAAAAAGGCTATCTCTTCTGTCATCACTGAGATTCAGGGTCTTATGAGAATGTCTGCCTTTTTTGTTTCTGAGGAGAATGGGGGGATGCTGAACTTAGACCTGTTTGCAAGCTCTGGCCAGCACCATTATGGATAAGATGGTATAAGAGAGGGGAGAAAGAGAATGATCACTAACCTTTCTGCTATTTGCAATCAGTTAGCTTTTTCCAATGAGATAGAATGAAGTTCTGTAAGATGAGAGAGTAGAAATAATTGTAAACACAGCTACAGTCAAACTCCAAATTCCCATATCTAAAGATACCAGTGTGAAACATCAACTGGTATTAAAATAACTAATAAAATAAGTGTTTTATGTTATATAAATTAAAAGCAACTGGCACCTCAGCTACACCTCCAAGGTTACAAAATACAAACTTAACAAAAGAATCCTTAACTACACAATAAAGAATTGCCTACCAATAAAAACACTAAATAGTAAGACAACATGGGATACTTAATTAGATAAACACCCCCTTCTGAATATTAAGACGGCACTACAAGGCAACATTCCTAATGCTCTGTATATGCTCTAATATGCGAACTTTGCTTATGTTTGGCTTGCTCAATTTAATATACATGACAAAGACACAAAAAAGCATACACTAATATGGTAGTCTGGCAGCTCTGAAAGATATAACATTATAATAATAATTTTGTGCATTGATGCAGTTGGAAAGCGCTGGGTATATGTAACGGTAAATAGAGCATCTCTGCATTATTGGCAGTTTTATCTTCCCATATTGACTGACAAAAACAATCTGAGTGGACCAAAATGATACATCAGACTTGGAGAGTTCCTATAAGTGCACCTTAGGATCATGTCCCAAAATCTTCTTAAATGCCAAGTTACTAAGCAAAAATACCAATATTTGTGAATAACTTGATTAACACTTTTAATAAATAATGTGTAATATTTAACACAGTGCATATCCTCTGCACTGGAAGATTTAGTAGAAAAAATGTTCAAAGGAACCACCCCAAGTAATTATTTGGATTTCCAAAGCAAGCCCTTAGAAATGATTTGCGCATTTTTTTCAGTAAACTCCTTTATCTGAACCCCGTTATATCAGAGAACACTCTCTCAAATTTCACTTTTTCTGTATATAGCTTCCATACCTGCAAAAAAACAAAAAAAACTAATAGTTTGCTAAGTTCTTCAGGTGGGCACTGGAGGAAACAAAAAAAATAGTCAATGACAATTTCCTAAATAAAAACAATATAAGCCCCCCCCCCTGTTTAATATACAAACAAGCATCTAGATGTTTTACCCAGTCAAGAGCATAATTTATAAGCAAAGGTGAAACCAGCGGGTTGCCTTTAAGACTAAAGAAGAATTTTTTCTTCAGCTCCTTAAATGTTAAACGATAAATCATGAAGAAAATGCCTGTAGAAACAATACTGTGTAAATAATAAATAGCCCAATAAATTAACGTTCCCGCAAGGCATCCCATAAACAGGTTAACATTGCTTGTGGTAAAGTTAGCTCTTATGGCTGTCCTCCATAGCTGTGAATAGGAATCACCATTAAAATAATAAAAAAAAATCATTAAACTGAATATCTACAACAAAAGATGCTATAGCCACAATGCCAAAAAAACAAGAAAAGGCTATTAAAACCATGTTCATGCCCATTAGCAGTATAAATATTTTCCACATCAACAGTATCAAAATGGTATTCAGTATGCTAACTAAAGTTCTTTAATATTTGTAATAAGTAGCCATTGTCATGCTAAATAAGATCAAATGAAAGCACATTACTTTGTGGAAACTATTAACAATATCTTTTGCAGTCTCCAAAGGTCCACCACCTGAAATTCAGAAGGTCTTCCAGATAGAATTTAAGTCATAATGGACTTTTGGGAAGAGGTGAAAAAGAGGGGTTCTGATATTACTCAAGCCAAGCTTTATAGTACACAAACTCCATGGTACACTTTTCACTACTAGTAATGTCACTTGTTGGCTGCTGGATTCCTACCAAATTATTTCAGAGGGTTAGAAAGAAGAATGCAACACATCTGACATCTTTATGTAGAAAGACATCAGTATGATAACAACATTACCTCCCTTAGCTACAGGCTTGACAAGTCACAAAAACACAAGTCCCGCTTGCAGAGCGAAAACCACTGAATACAAAATAAGCACACACTGCTGTAAGGAATTCAAAACCACACACGTTTCATCATTTATGTCTCTTTACAGCAAGACTTCTTCAAAAAATGACAGGAGCAAATAATGCTTAAAATGACAAAGAAAATCACAAAACCAGATCCATCAATAAAATTTTATTTTCAGTTACATGGGAAACACTCCGTCTAAACATCCAGTGATACATTCATCTGTTGGAAGCTTAGTTGCTTTTTTCAAAACACTTACTATTGATGCTATCATTGAGAACTGGAAAAAGAAGGGGAAATTACTTCTTAATTGTCAACATAATTCTTTTATTTCTAATACATTTTTATGACCCCACAGAAAGGTGACACTTCAGCATGGTCCAAAACAAAAATGAAAATCTCTTGGCAGTTTTACAGCTGACTGAACATCAGCACAATGTGTTTGTCTGCTTAATTTTGATAGCATATATATGTTAATGTACTCCTTGCCTATGTTTTCTGGTGGCTTTGCCTACCTGGTTTTAGAACCTTGCCAAAGGACAATAAGGGCTTCAAAAAGATTAGGCTGCAATTCTACTAACATGGATGAATACAGCAAACTTTTTCACTTGTAAATTATTTTACAGAGGAAAAAACACCAGAAAGCTTAGTCAAGAAGTGTGTTGATGTTTTTTGTTTCTATTTTAATTGTAATTTCTATTTACAGCTATAGAATATAGACATTGGGATACATTTGCCCCAAGTCATGCCACCCTGTTTATGGGTTGGCTTAAGAAGATATATATTTTGGATAGTTATTACTTACAGAATGTTGTTTTTTGCAAATATTTTGTTTATGATTTATTTATTTAAGATAAACTGAAGGAAATATATTTTCTTCTTCTGAAGACTTAAAGGTAACTCCTGTGCAATGCTTATACGTTATGTGCTGACACTGACAGGATAGAGTATTCAGTTGTTTGTATATAAAACATATTCTCTTATATAGGCACCTTATTTAGAAAATATTATTGGCTAATGTTTTTCTTCCTGCCACCAATGTCCACACAGAGCATTCTGTAAAATCTTTATGGTATGGTGAGTTTTTGCAAGCACAGAGTCTTTGTGCAGAAGAAGAGTTTGAAAAGATGGCCTCTGATAACATGGCTAGGATTTATACCAAAGGGAGTTTGCACAATCCACTTCTAAGGGTTTGCTCTGGAAATCTAAATCGTGTTGGAGGGTTCCCATGGACATTTTTTTTCACTATTCCTCCAGAAGAGAGAACATGTAGTTTGTTACATGTTGTGCACTGTTTGTTGAACATCTTACTCAAATTCTTCACTGATATAGGCATGTTTGTAACTTGCCACTGAAACAAATGTTGGCTTCAGTTCCTAAGGATTCCTACTCCCTAAGCCTAATGGATTGTATGGTCCACTCAGATTGTTTTTCTTTAGTTAATTTGGGAAATAATCCCTGCATGGACGCTCCTTTTGCCCTTACATAGACCCAGCACTTTCTTATTCTGTAATGGACAATATGTTAATATTACTGTTTTTCAGAGTTGCCAGGCTGTTTGAAAAGTGTATGCTGTTAAGTGTCTCTGTCATTTATATTACATTGGGCTAACAATCAGGAAATAAGGTTTTGTATATTTGAACTAATACAGGATACTCTTATACTACTGGCAAATGATTCTACATCTGTACTTCTTCACAAGAAGTAATTTCTGATGAAAGCACTTACTGTGGCTAATAAAATCATTTTAGTGTTACCAGTATCCGGCATCTAGGTATTTAGAGTTTGTTGTCATGTTTTTGCTGCAATCTGTCAAGTATACTTATTGCAAGAAAAGAACCTGTTAGCTTTGCAGCTTGTTCTTGCTTTTTCAATTCCATTTATTTATGCAACAAAATGGAATGGAGCAAGCATCCTACTAAAGCTGGAATCTTTCACGACAGTTTAATGCAAAAAAGGAGGGAAAAAAGACCTGATTGATTACAGCATTACAGTCCACTTATTTTTTTTTTTTAATAAACAGGTATAGCACTCTATGTTTTAACAACTCAGGAACAAGGGAGCAAGGGACAAATACAAAAAGCAACTGGGAACACATACCTCTCAACTGCCCCTGGTTTTACCACATTTTTTTGCCTGTTCCCTTATAATGGTTTTCATTGTTGGAAAATCGCTGAAAATTACAGTTAGTTAATAAAACCAGACATTAGAATGTATACTTCTTATTTTTCAGAAAATGTATGTTGTTGCAAAGCCTATCATTACTATGGCCCGTGTGTGTGTGTGTGTGTGTGTGTGTGTGTGTGTGTGTGTGTGTGTGTGTGTGTGTGTGTGTCTCTGTATGCGTGCGTGTGCATGCATGTTTGTGCATCTTGTGACTGACTGGGCTTATCAAGGGCAGTGTCAATGTGTGTATAAATAATGTCAACACACACATTATACAACGACCCCCCATTAATATTCTAAAACGTGCACACTGATTGGTCAGCGTGCACATTGTAAATCAGAGTTATACTAATGGAAAAAGGTCTGGTCACCCGGACTTTTTCCATTAGTATAACTCTTTTTTTAAAGCAACGGAGAACTCAAGATCTCCGTTGCTTTTTACACACTGTCTCGTTTAACATAGCGAGACAGCTTTAAAAAAAGTAACAAAGATCTTCCTATCTCCGTTGCTTTTTTTAAAGGTGTCTCGCTATGTTAAATGGATTTAACATAGCGAGACAGCTTTAAAAAAAGCAAAGGAGATTCTCCGTTGCTTTTTTTAAAGCTGTCTCGCTATGTTAAACTCCTTTAACATAGCGAGACACTTTGTAAAAAAGCAACGGAGATCTTGCTTTCTCTGTTGCTTTTTTCAAAACTGTCTCGCTATGTTAAAGGGGTTCAACATAGCGCGACAGCTTTAAAAAAAGCAACGGAGATTCTCTGTTGCTTTTTTTAAAGCTGTCTCGCTATGTTAAACCCCTTTAACATAGCGAGACAGTTTGCAAAAAGCAACGGAGATCTTGCTTTCTCAGTTGCTTTTGCCCACAGTTCTGATGTACTGTGTAAGCATAAGCATGCGCAGTACATCACAACTGCTGCAGAATACCAGACAGCTGCGGAAAGGCATGCAAGGAGGCATTATACAACACCATTATTTAAGAAAAGTAATTCTTTTTTTTTCTTAAATAATGTCATTGTATAATAGCAATAACCCACTTCTTAGTGTGGGTAATGCTGGATTTACCCACGGTTGTCTTTGTTTGGCCACTCGGGCTTCACCCTCATGACCAAACCACACCAGCCATGGGTAAATCCAGCATTACCCACACCCAGGCATGGGTTATTGCTATAATATTGCTTGAAACATACATAACTTTTCTGGGCAATTAAAAAGAAACAGTTAACAAACCATTATCGTTCACAAATAAGGCAAAAAATACATCACAGAAGCTCCAGACTCTTAGAACGTATAGGGGCCTGATGGCCTTACACCCCAGATTGTATAAGTGGATTTTGACATGGGCTTACTGGTGGCCTCTGTCCTGAACCCAACCTACTCTAAAACTAGCCCTGTTTGGAGATGTAGCGTGTGTGTGTGTGTGTGTGTGTGTGTGTGTGTGTGTGTGTGTGTATGTATGGGGTCATTATTTCCTTAATTCTCCTCATACTCAAACCTTATACACACAGGAGATACCTTGCATAGGGGCCTGGGGATAATGTCATTATTTCTTTTATTTCCTCACAAACCTGAGAGTTGTGCATAGAATGTCTCTACAGCTTGTGAAGGGCCAATGTACTGTGTAGGAGCAACAAGTTGGAATATGTTATTGTGATAATTATTTTGTTTTCACTTTCCGTATAATCAAATATCTGACACATATTCAGGTGGCTATCTTTTGGACATAGTGATAAAGAGGTATGCTGTTTATATGTCTGACAGCAACAGGTTGAAATATGTTACTGTGATTATTTGTTGTTTTAGTTTCATCTTTGCTTGACATCAGAGGGGTACGCAGAAGGTGTTTGCTTTTTTGGAAGCAGGGGTGAATGTGCATGCTGTATATATGCATGACTGCAGCACTTAAAATATAGGAGTGTGGTTATTTGTACTTCACTTTCATTCAAATCTAAAGCCAGAGGGATATACAAAAAGTGACTTTTTTGAGGGGGGGTGTACAGAGACAAGCACTATTCACAGATCAAGTTTCTATATCCTTGAAAACACTTGTCTACTCACTTTATCGTGAGCTAATATTTTGTCAGCTTTGAACATTAAGCCTTGACCATAATGTATTTCTTCTTTAAAATAAAAAATAAGACTGAATTTCTTATCTTACTCATCATTTTTGTGCAGGATGCCACCGGATCAAAACACTGGGAATTTGCTCTAAAATGTACATCAGAGCATCTATAATCCCATGGCTTATGGAGACCTGGTGTCCCCAGGCCCTCAGCTTAATTAAACTATTTCCTGCACAGCTAATTACAGTGTTGTATCAGCTTGATAATGTGTGCTGAAAGGATGTAGAAAAAAGAAAAGTCAAAGAGTAAGACTACATTTCTTTATTTAGTCATTACTTTTGTCCACATGGTCATTGGATGAAAATGTTATTTAAATGAAAAAGCTCTAAAATAAACCCCTCTGGCTTGAGTTTTTTCCTCCCTAGTTATTGCAGAGCAACCTTGGACAGTTAGATTGTATTGAAATGATGCAGGAAGAAAATGTTAAAGAGCAGGACAAAATGAAAGTAATGGGAGGAAGATAGTAATCTGGATACTGTGAAAGGTTAGGATGGGGGAATGGGAGGTGTGTGTGTGTGTGTGTGTGTGTGTGTGTGTGTGTGTGTGTGTGTGTGTGTGTGTGTGTGTGTGTGTAGCACAGTGGACACTGAGAGGGGTGCCATGATTCACCTACAACACTGTTTCAGCTAAGGAAAGCCCTACACACAAGTTTTGTTGTAAGGTATCATCATTGCAACTAAACGCCAGTCACTTTGATTGTCTTTCTGTGGGATGGGCTAACTTGTTATGGTACACAGGCCTGTTTCTGTCTGTGAGTACTGGTCATAAAGCTTTGTAGCTGGAGCCAAATGTTTGTGTAGGAGGGGTGGCAGCAACAGGTTGATACTTAGACTGGAATTGTCCAGTGGGCCTCCAAATTAAAATTTGCTGGAGGCCCCACAATGCTAACATTGTCCCTGGGTAAGATCCTGTATATAGCAAAGACATAAATTATATACCTTTATACCATTGCTTGACAGCATAGTATGGGTCTTACTGGTATTGATTAGTAACTTTTTAGTGAGAAACTATTCCTACACCAGATTAAGTTCAGACTGTAAGGGGTATGAAGAGTGGTAGGTTCTGATCTCATTAACAACAAGGTATCTGTGTACAGGATGACCTTTATGTGCAAAATATTCAACGTTAGGTTATTTATAAATAAGAAAATAATGACAGATACAGGAAAGATTATTTGGGACACACTCAGAGCCCTTATTTATGTTAGAATGAATATAATTAAACAAGGCAAGAATTAGACTGATACTTAAATAAGCTCGAGATGAGTGCCATTGACAGCTTCATTTGGTTTAGGTGTAAAAGGTGGTATGCAGAGGCAAAAGCTTTCCTCAAGGTCAACAGACAAGGCTTCAGTAATCTTTCCACATCCACAGTTAATGTATATGGAAGAAGTGTTGAAGGTATTATGGTCAGATGTGAAGTCCTTTAGGGGAGCAGTTAACATACCATATTTGTTATAACTTCAAGTACTTCTTGCAAACAAATTTCTTAAGAATTTGGGTTAGAACTCCAACAATAGGCAAGTGGCCTTCAGTCCTCTTTTATCTGGGAATGAGGGGTTTTAGGTAAGAGAAGTATTACCATATGTTTCTACTGCATGGGTATTAGAAAGATAATGAGAGAGAGAAAGAGGTAGAGAGAGGGAGAGATTATGGATATGAGCAAATACAGTGATGCTACATGGCAGACTATCCATCTACTGCTGTAGCTTGTGTTGTGTGGTATTTGAGGTGAGCAGCATGTAAGAATAAATTAGGGAACCTGACAAAACCACACACACACACACACACACACACACACACACACACACACACACTCACACTCACAGTCACACTCACACACACACACACACACACACACACACACACACACACACACACACACACACACACACACACACACACACACACTCTCATTATGACACCTTGTGTGTGTGTGTGTGTGTGTGTGTGTGTGTGTGTGTGTGTGTGTGTGTGAGTAGGGGTCTATATTAGATAATCGAACTTTCAAAAGTTCGAGTGTCATGTGGTCGACACCATATGATTGAATTTTTGAAAATTCAAACGTTTTAACGGAGATCTCCATACAGCGCGGAATGGGAAGATTTCCCTTTTATGCACTGTAGTGTGATCTCGGACATGGTATATTTAAAGAGCGGGGGAGGGGGGTGCATGGGGGCTTGCCCACCTTTCTTAAAATGTTCAGGTAGGTTATTTGTGTAGTTTATTTTTTTTATTAAATGTTCAAACTTTCAAATGTTCAATCATATGGTGTCGACCACATGACAGTCGAACTTTTGAAATATAATATAGACCTGTGGGGGGGGGGGTAGAAACAGAGATATAGAAATAGAAAAAGAGAGGGCATCCTGGGGATTAAAACAGGACCTCAGAAGCTGAAAGACAACTCCAGATAGTATAGCAGGCTGTGTGCAGTACATTTATGTCACCTGTGAATGCATGCAAACCACTCCTACTTCAGTTATGAGCATATAGCAGAGTATGGCTGTGTACCAAGTATGTAAGCAGTGCTGTGGGTGTTTTTGCAGGTTGTCTGCAAAGATGTATGGTACATAACCTGAGTGTGTTATGTGCATCCTGTTATGAAGAGGAACATTGTGCATCTGCCACTAACTGCAACTAAGGAGCAGCATGCAGACAAGTTGAATCAGGTGTAGGGCACACATCATGGTATGACAAGTGCACACAGCTGTAACACATGCATATGATAGTAGGGGTTATGAACAATGTAAAGCATACGCATACACACAATGTCACCTGCATGAATTATGCATGCATGTCTGTCTATGTTTGTTTCCATTTGGTATTGCACTGATCAAATACTGCACCTTTCTGAAATCCCTAATATGCAGGAATAGGTCATACTATTCATAAAATGTTGACATTGTATGTAGCTTTTAGCAGTTGATATATACTAGGTACCATTTGCATCTCATTATGGAACAGTTCCTTCTCCCTCTGTGACATCACAGTGCTGCTTTGTTTCAGGGTTCTATTTGTTGACTTTTACTGTAGAAAGAATAGCTCACAATTCATTAGGGTCCCTTTTCCACATTTGGCCAGCAATCCTCACCCCCAGGTATCCCCTGGACTCATTTGTCCTAGGACATATATTACCTACAATGGTCAATAAGTTACTGGAATCAGGATATGTGCCATCTCTATGGAAGGAATCTTTGGTTACTCATTTGTATAAGAAGGTAAATAAATTATTAGTAAATGATTACAGACCGATAAGTCTTACTTCTATTTTATGTAAATGTTTTGACAAATGCAGTAGCAAAATTATTATAAGAGATAATAAGCTTGCTTTAACAGACCTTTCTCAAAATGTGTTTATTAGCGGTCAATCTATACTGACAAATTTGTCAAGCTTTCACAATAATGTTACCAAAGCTGTTGATCTAGGGTTGTGTACTGCAGTAATCTTTTTAGACCTAGCAAAGGCTTTTGATTTGTTAAGTTATCAATCATTACTTAAACTGAAGGTAAATTATTTTTTAATCAGATGGATCATCAACTAGTTGACAAAAACAAAGCAATCAGTGCTAATACAAGGCATTGCATGAAATCCATTAAGGGCATGCTCTAGAGTCTCACAGGGCTCAGTACATAGGCCATTGTTTAATACAGTTTTCTCAACAGTTATTTATAACAAGAAGTGATGGTTATATAAATATGAAGATGATTGCAAAATTGGATTTTTTTTTTTTTTGCTGAAAAGGGTGAGGATTTTTAATTATTTTTCAGAGCTTGGTATATAGCAGATATAGGCCAGAGATTTAGCAAAGAGAAATGTAATATTGTGTTTATTTGGTAATCCACTGAATAAAAAACAGGTTTCTTTAACACAATTTACTTTTATTGAGATTGACAGTTATAAATTATATAATTATTGACCATAGTATGGGTAAAACCAATGTATAACCAAATGAACTAGCTATGTTGAGCACAAAAAAGGAAACTGGATAGGCTTAAAATGGCCTACAAAGGTAGCTAGACTAGTATTTACCTGTGAACCTATAAAGATCTTGTCATATTCTAGAAAAAAATTGTTCTGATATGCATTGTCAAATAATTTGCTGTAGGGCTAGGTGACAAATGGGTTTTGCATTTAAAATTATTACTACAAGGGGTGTTAATTGTTTGGTAACGTTATATAAAGTATATGTAAGATCTATATTAGAATATAATAATTATCTTTGTATTTATAATGTAAGTCAGCTTGAAAATTTTGAATCTGTTCAAAGATGCTTCAAGAAAATGTCCATATTAAGGGATTTAAGTTATAAGGATTGGAGTTTAAAACTGAATTTATACACCATACATTATAGATATCCAAGGAGTAGATTAATATTAGCATTTATAGATATCTAAGGAGTAGATAATATTAGCATTTAAATCCTTCCATGATATGACATTACAGTCTCTTCTAGACATTGAAATATATAAAAGTACTAAGATCTATATATATCAAAATCTAATATTTCTAACTGAATTTTATAATAAGAAAGTTGGGAAATCTTATATTAATGTATGAATTGCTCAACTATGGAATAAATTACCAGAATACGTGAGATTAGCTAATAATTTTTTACGCTTTAAGAAAATCTTAGATGAGTAGGCCAGAGATTGGACTTTTGAACCAACAGCATCACAAACAGTGTTGCTTGATGGCATTATGGCCTGCCTAAACACTGATAATACTTATGAAATGATGGACTTATGTTCCTCTGCAGATGAGAGCTCATTTATTCCTGTCTTGGAAATTGTGAAGTGCCAGAAGAGGTGGTGTCATTTGCAGTGGATGGGAATTTTTGCTTTAAAAGCTCTAATTCCCCACGCATGCCTCACAGGCATTCTTCTGGGGGATACACAGTGGGCAGAATGCAGGGCTGTTGCTCACTTCCACAAGCAATGTAATCCTGCAGACATCCCTGCCTTCACAGAGCAGGGACTTATGTATGATCCTCTAAACTCCACCAGGGAGATCATTGTCAAACAGAAATTATTCTTATGGTCATAAATGCTATTTTAAGTCAAGTTGTCACATGTAGGATTTGTATTAGTTTTAACTGTACTTCTCAAGTACCCTCCTATTATAAATAGATAGCAGTGCTTGATCCAAAAGGTGATGCAATCTTCCTTGTATGTATTTCAGCCAAAATTCCTGTATGAGTTTAAAACATTTATTTACTTTATTTTATTTTATCGTATTTATTATTCAATAACCAGCTAAGTGAATTGGTCTTTGCACGCTTCTCAGTCACAACCCAGACCATAAGGCATTTAAAATTAAATAATTGCACAAGACAGACAGAATATCAAATATTGTGACGAAAACAGCTGTACAGAACATAGTTGGATACAAAGAACTGAAATCACTTGCAAATTCCAATATAGTAATATAGTTTTACACACACACACACACACACACACACACACACACACACACACACACACACACACACACACACACACACACACACACACACACACACACACACACACACACACACTTAGGAAACCAGAGTTCTCAGTGAAGAACCACATGAATACAAGGAAGATGTGCAGAGTTCAAAGAGAAAGCACCCATATTAGGAACTGAACCAGAGAATATGATGGTACGAAGTAGCAAAACAAATCATTGCACCACCGTGATAAGGCCAGTTTCTCAAAATGCAGTAATAGTAATTGTACTTAGCTATGGATTTAATTTTCACTTGATCCAGTAAAAGACAACACAGTGGATCCCAGGCTACCAGATTAGACAGTATTCTATTCAAGGTTCTTGGTGATACCAAGAAAGGACTACAGGTGAGGGCTCATACTTTATCTATCATACTTAGGTTATTTTAACAAATATGTTTTGGATTCTTACTTTAAAGAGCTGTTATCATTCATAGGCCTTACATACCTGTTTCTGACATGGAAGATGTTTATCTGCACAATCCTGTGTGCCCATTACACAACAAATGCATATGTTTATTTGGTGATGGAAGGTTTGCAGTTGCATTTCTTGCTTTCAGTTCCACCTTTTGGTCTCATCACAGTCCTAGTAGTGTTTATTAAATGCCTAGCTCCAGACTTCACCTAAAATGTAGACTCAATGAATGCAGATTCTTCCATAGCTTGATAACAGTTTGATAATAAACAACTCTCCCAAGGAGTTACGGCAACATCTGTCTTTGGCAAGGTATCAGTTTCTTCCATAAGAGATCAGAGTTATCCAGTAGAACTGTTTCATGGTACTTTCACAAGGAATATATTTTCTTGGTGCAGTATTTGACTCAGCCTTATCATAGTTCTTTTTTCTCTCCAAGCAGACTTAAGAAAATATATATTTTTTATTAGTGAAAAGGCAGTCTAACCAGCAGTGACAGTAAGACAATACTTCAGAGCCATGAAATTCATGACTTTCTGGTTCCTCAAGATACCAAATGACATGCCTTGGGCAGTGAAAGCTCAGTGGCAATCATCGACCTATGGATCCAAGCCAGACACTTTTTAGAGCAAAGAGTACCATTCCTAACAAGGACTGCAAAACCACTTGATATACAACCCAGTCCCAGAATCTGTTTCTGTCTTTGAATGCTCTTGGCCCACCAATACATTATGCAAGGGGTGAGCACAGAATATGTTTAAAGTACAAGAGATTTAGTCTGTGAAGGAATTCTGTCTTCATATAAAAGCATGTTAAATGAGAGCAGTGTTTCTAGCCCTAATACAGTGTATTAGAAACTACATCAGCGAACTACCAAATAAATACAAACAATTCAACAATGATGTGGTAAAACAAAATGTACAAGGAGGTGTGTCCTGCTTACTCATCAGAAAGCCCTGTACATTTGTTAATTTTACCTAGGCTACAGCTTAACATTTCCAGCAACGTATTCATCAGATGCACACAATTACCTGACAGAATAAGTAGAACAACTTCTTGGATACACAGGTGGCAACTAGCTGGTGTAGTATTCCCAAGTATAACAGTCTATCGGGGGGACTCTACTGATAAGCTTGTTTACAAAAAAGGAAGTGTACAGACTTTGAACTTTTGTTCCTTGTGCCACCATCTATAAGCTTGAAGAGAGAGGATATTTTTTTTCATTTTCTTGGCTTCAGCATTTGCTATACATCTTTCTTCTAGGCATTCCTATTCAAGGCAAATATAAAAGACTCAATTCTTGAAATCAAGGAAACCACAGTTCATCTCAAGTCTACAATTAACATGTTGTCCACACCTCTCCTCTCCCAGTGTGCGTTACTATTACAAGGGTCATTTCTGCATCTAAATCTCTAAGCTCCTGACCTTTGTGCATGCATAATTTATTGGCATTTCTTAACCATGCTTTAGAGTTTGATGAAGAAATTTACATTTTATACTTGCATGTATTTTTTTTCAGTTTTCTTTGCAGTAGGCCTAAAGTGTCACAACTGAAAAATTGTGCAAGAAGGATTTTTAAACTGCATGCCTCAATGCACAAGAAACCCTACAGAAAATGACAAAGTATCTATGAGAACTAATCCATCCATTATGCCTAAAAAATTTGTTCTGTCCTTCGAGCAAGTTTATATATCTTGCAGTTTTTTTCAGGAATAAGTAAATATAGGTAAAAAATGCCATAGGTATACAGCAGAAAATCAGGTTCTAAGAGAACAGAAATAAGAACATCATAAAAAATGATCAATTATTTGTCACTTCTATCAGAAGATTAACCTACTGGTGACCAAATTGAATTTGCATAAATGTCTTGCCCATCTAAATGTTTCTATTGTAAAAACAACAAAGGGTACAGTTATTTGTTTATTTGCTTGTTTGTTTATTTTTTTATTGTCACTTTTGCTCAATTGGTTGAGTCCCATTTCAGCTGAGTGCCAAGGAGAACACCTCCATGAAGTAGTTATATTACAGGAAAGCAGAAATGCAATTACTGCATAACAAGGCATTCTACACCCAGTAGACCATTTGAAAACATATTTCCCTAGGACTACTGCTACCTCTGATTCCTGTTTCAAAAATGCAAGATGATATGGACATGAACTGCAGCTCTGACAACTGTGCACACACTTGGTAAATACGGCAAGCTAGAGTCTCATAATTGTAAAAGCAGGAAAGGCTTTGGAATAACAAGATTTCCAAGGATTCCCTCCTTAGTTATCCAGTACCCAGCATTCATTTTTTTAATACCTTTATTAAATTATCACTTAAGACGTAGTCAGACATACATTAATATAAAAGAAAACAAGCCATACTAACGTTTCCAATTACGTACATTATACATCACATATGTTCTTTTTTACATATATCATTAGTCCAGCATTACATAAATTGCTCATTTCTTGCTTTTCCTTGAATCTTATTCCACCTCATGAACATTATTCTGCATGCATTGTTAGCAGAATTTCCATTTATTTCGATGTTTCAGAGATCATCCATGTGCAACTAACAATGAGCAAAACTGCAATTCAAATTGTAGCTTGCTACAGATCACCCACCATGTCCCAGGACCTCCATTCCATGTTCCTGGAAACACTGGGAAACATAAAGTTCCTACCAAACACCCTAATATTGGGTGGTTTCAATTATCCAAAGATTAACTGGGAGAACTACTCAAGTACTAACTCACTTGCCCAACATTTCCTAGAATTTATAAGCTCAAACGCCCTGGTTCAACTGGTCAACACTCCCACCAGAGGTGACAACATATTGGACCTGGTCATCACCAACATGGGTGACTGGTGTTGCACACCGGTGGTCAACCCCTCGCTGGTAAGATCTGACCATAAACAAATCACTTTGGATATCCACATTCCGCCCCCACCCCCGGACAAGAAAACTACCGTGAAAAACTTTTCAAAAGCAAACTTCACGTTACTTAAGACCGAGGTGGAAAGTTTCAAAGCCCCCATGCTGAAGGATAATGCTGTCCAAGCTGCAAAATTCTTTACTAATGCATTCTATGGGCATCTACAAGAAAGCATGGATCATGCCATCCCAAGCAAAACCAAGACTCACTCCTCCAAGAAAAGGAAACATGTCTGGTGAACTCCTGCCATAAACAAGCTATACAATAGGAGGAGGAAACTAGTACAGAAAAGAGTAAAATCCCAAGAAGGGAAGACATCCCTGATCAGTATCAGCACAAAACTATGATCCCTCATAAAATCATCCAAGGCGAGCATTGAAAGAAAATTTGCCAAGGACTCCAAAGATAACCACAAGGCATTCTTTAGCTATGTCAAGAATCTAAGTGGCAATGCTCAGATCTGCTCGGAGTTAGTGCAGAATGGCACAAAATACACTGAACCGACCGATATCGCCAAGATCCTGGCAGACAGGTTCAGCGCAAACTTCACCACCCTCTCACCCCCAAGAGGGCCCATAATCATACCAGAAGAATGTAGAGTCCCTGAAATTACAGACACTCAGGTTAAAACAGCCCTCTCCAAAGCCAAAAACACAGCATCAATGGGACTGGACGGTGCCCAGGCTGCATCCTACATGAGCTCAAAGATGAACTAACCCCTCACCTAAACACACTGTTCAAACTCAGCCTCTCCACAGGCTACGTACCCATAGAGTCGTGCACAGCAGCGGTTATTCCACTCCACAAAGGTGGAGCCATAACAGACCCCAGGAACTATCACCCTATAAGCCTGACTAGCTTGGTCTGCAAGGCTATGGAGTGCATCATCATGGAACTCATTAACAGAGACATTGGGAACCTCTAAACTTTGGACCCTACCCAGTTTGGCTTTGTTAAGGGCAGATCATGCCTCCTAAACCTGGTGGACATGTTTGAGACAGTTACCAAGGCTATAGATGAGAGAAACGTGGTACACACAGCCTACCTAGACCTCACAAAGGCCTTCAACACCATTCCCCATTTTGGTATTATAGACAAGCTCACCAGCCTGAAGATAAACCCCTACATCACAAGATGGGTTGCCAACTGGCTCACGGACAGGACCCACATGGTGAGAGTTGCAGGAGCTAGGTCCGACTCTAAATCAGTTACAAGTGGAGTTCCCCAGGGCTCAGTCCTAGGACCCCTCCTGTTCGGCATATACTTCTCAGAGGTGCAGGCAAGCACAGGAGGACTATGGCTGACCAAGTTTGCAGACAACTGCAAACTAGGGGCTATAATTGACTCTCTGGCTGACACAGACATCCTCCAAAAGGGTCTTACTGAGACGGATACCTGGTGTCAAAATCATGGCCTCAAGCTAAATGCCAAAAAGTGCATAGTCATCCCCTTTGGAAAAAACAAAGTACCCACAAACTACCACATAGGTGGTAGTCCCCTAAATATGGAAGACATAATAAGGGATCTGGGGACCCAAGTAGATAGTAATCTCACCTTTGATAATCACACTGCCAAAGTGGCTAGAAAATCCTTCTACGTGGCCCACCTAATCACAAAAGGGTTCGCATCCAGATCAAAAGAGGTCATTGTGTCCCTCTACTCATCACTCATCAGACCCATCATAGAGTACAATGCCCCATTTGGGATGTACCTTACAAGACACCTGCAACAGCTGGAAAGACCACAGAAGTACCTCACCAAGAGGATCACTGGCCTCAAACAGATGCCCTATGCAGCTCGACTGAAGAAATTACAGCTGTACTCGGTTGCATACCACCTACTCAGAGGTGATCTCTGCCTGACATACAAGGCCATGTCCAACCCAGAATTGATGGACATGCTCCACCTAAAGAAAACCTTATCCCTGCGAGCCACACACTCTAGGGATCTAAACCTCACCACAACAATAAATAGGACATGCTGGAGGGATAGATTCCTGTCTCAGAGACTTCCCATGCTTTGGAACAAGATCCCAATCTACATTAGGCAGAGTTCCTTGCTAACACTCTTTGAAAAATCTTGATGAGTGGATGGGAAACAGAAAGTTTACCTTGAGGATCACTTCAGTAGCACTGCTGGACAGGGGCACAGGGAACTAATCTAAGGGGGCGGCAAAAGCCAACACATTCTGGCTAGGCTTATAAATGCCTTCGGGTAGATAGCGTAGTACCTACCTATGAACCTAATTTGCTTTTATCTCTGTTACAATATTTGACACTTAATATGCAACTGGTTTAGACTGATCTCCATTTTCTAGTATTTGCTGTTTTGGCAGCCACCAGAATTAAACTTAACAAGGCATTATGTCTAGGCAATTCAGATCCTGTGCCCCAGCTCAAAAGAATCATTTCCTTAGTTGTACCCATCTGCTCACCCAATTTTTTGACAGAGTACTCTGTAGGGAACTTTTAAAATTTGCCAACTCATTACACTCCCAAAACATATGTTCACAGTTACCTCTTTCTTCACCATCACACCTCAAACATTTGCCATCTACCTGAGGAAAAATTCTTTGAAGTCTGCTTGGAGTATAAAAATACCTATGCAAACACATCCAAGCAAAAATCCTAAACCGTCTGGACTTTATTGCATACTTGTGAGCCATGCATATGTCTTCCTATTGGTTCCTTGTAAATTTCTTATCCAGTCTCTCTTCCCAGTCTTTTCTGTCCTCCTCTGATTGATTCTTATAGTTATCGTACAATATTGTATATACCCTACTTATTATGCCTTTTTTTAACAGCAGCTTTTATTCTAGATTCAACCAAAAATTATACCAGAGAATGTCTTTCACTTAGGATTACTGTATCCATTTCTCTTTGTCTATACTCTGATACCAATCCCTGGTAGCGAAGGCAGTCCCTAGCCTGGAGTTCAAATATCTTTTTGGCCTCATCTCATTCTGTTACCTTTCACTCTTTAGTTTTTTGCTCCCAATACCTTTGTTACTTTGCCAGTTTTTCTCCAGTAAGTTTCAGTCCCCTTTTAGTCTATTTTCTGAGCCCCTTGCACTCATCCCCATCAGCAAAATCTCCTTTGTCCATGTCATGCTGGCTTTGTTCTTAGAATACATTCTTCTACAGTATGAATATAATATTATGTATGACTGCTATTATTCTCCTTAAAGATCTGTATCCAAAATACCACTCTTTCATTATTTCTTGAATTTCTCCCCTGCTTTATCCCAATTCCTTTCCACTTTGAATTATAATGTTCTGCTTGTGTTATGTAGATGAACCTTAATCGTGCAGCTGTAAAATATCCCTTCAAATAAGGTAATCCTAAACTACCTTGTTCTATATGAAGGATCAACTTATCCCACTTAACTATTGCCCTATTCTCCTAGATAAATTCCTTTAATTTTTTTATTAATTAATGTCCACAGTTTTTCCTCTGGTCAATAAAAATATGCCTGACCTACATATAAAGCTAAAGGAACTAACTATATTTTCACTTGCTTGTATCTTATTATCCATATCAATAAACAAGAGTTTTCATTTTCTCAATTTTTGTATTATATTTGTTTAGCCTCTTTCCATATATCCTTAGCTGCCTTAACAGAAACATTTCTGATCCAGACTCCTAAATGCTTCTTCTTATCATGTCCCCATAAATATGGGTATTACTGTACCAATTCATGTGTGAGTACATCGTTTGTGGCTATAGCCTTTCTTTTATCTTCATTAATTTTGTATCCCAAAAAGACTTGAAACTGTCTTAAAATGTCCTTTTCTTGATTTATCAGTTCCAAAATAATATCATCTGGAAATAAAGCCAGCTTTTCTTGATTACTATACCAATTATATCCTTGAATTTCTGAGTCCTTTATTTTCTTTGCCAATGGCTCTAAGTAAAGTGGACACCCCTTTGTAGTTCCTCTGTTGGGCACAATTACTCAGATAGAAACGTTCCCACTTTAATTCTTGTCTTCAACCCTTCATATCGCCTCCTAATTAACTTTATTTTTGCATCAGGTAACGTAAATGCTTCCATTGTCGTACTCCAAAAAATCTCATTTTACTCTGTTTACTGCTGTCTGTGCATCAAGACCCACCACCAAGATCAGTATTTTCTTGCATTCTATTTCTCTCTACATCATCGTTGTTCTATTAATGCTGTCAAATGTTTGCCTCCCTGCCACAAAAACACATTGATCCGTGTCTACCAATTTTGACACCACCTTTGTCATTCGTTTAGCTAGTATAGAAATAAACAACATACAATCATGGTTTAAAATTGAAATGGGTCCATTTGAAGCTGGCTCTGATGGGTCTTTACTACCTTTAGGTATTATAGCCGCCACATTTTTCTTCCAAGATGTTGATGAATCCCCTCCTTTTAAAATACAATTAAACTCATCCAGATCTTTATCACTTTCTTCCCGCCTAGCTTTCAAACTTCCACAGGAATACCATTTGTTCCTGAAGACTTTCCTACAGATTGATTGTAGATCACCATTTTTATTTCATCTCCTCTTAACTTAACTGTTAATTGCTGAGTCTCATTTACCTTTAACCTTGGCATGATTAACCATAAATATTTCCATTTGTACTCTTTCTTGAGTTCCACATTTCTCTGCTTTATAAAACTTTTCATAAAATTTCTGAAATATCTCTAATAACTCTACAGGATCTCTGCTTATTGTTCTTGTTATAGGCTCCTTAAGTTTGACAACAACTCCTTCTACTTTCTGTTGCCTAGTCTTTTTGCAAAAATGTTTGTGCACTGTGGAGTTATCAAAAATAGTTACTTAACAGCACTCTTTCTAATCTCATGTATATTGTCCAGATATTTCCTCATTTTATCTTTAGTACTCTGCAGCTGAACCTCCTCTTCTTTTTCTTGTTCTGTTAATATGAGATTCCCCTTATTATGTAATGCTTTAACCTTTTTCAGCCCCACTAAATAATTCCTATTACTTCTTAATCATATCTCTTACACTTTTATTTCTAACCTATTTTTAAAATCAATTTTCATTTTATTCTACTTTCCCCTAATAACTCTCGAATAATTTCTGCTACCCATTCCTTAGATGTCCATCTTTTTAACAGGTAGGTGGAAAACTGCTAGTGTCTCATTTTTACATCATTACCTTGTATTTTAATCTTAATTTTTATTGGTGCATTATCTGAAATAGTTACTGGATGTGTGTTGAAGCTTTCAATTAAAATCATATGCTCCTGTGAAATATAATGTCTATCTAGTCTAGCCCAGTTATTGTACCTTGAGAATTATATGTAAATTCACTCTGAGTTCATACTACTGAATTCATATATTCTACACCAAATATTTCCTAAATTTCTTCAGAAAACTAGCCTCCTTTGTTGTATTTTCCCTTCTAGACCCCCCAGATACATCCACACTGTTGCAAATCAAGCTCCAGTCCCCACCTATAAGTAATATTCACTTCTGAAAGTTCATAATTTCACCCAAAATAATCATAAGCTACACAATAAGAGTTTTTAGAAGAATAGAAATGCATGTCAGTGTAATCCTCCTCTTTTGCCAGTAGCCCCTTACTACCACAAATCTATCATTATTATCTTTCTTTCCTCTTCTATCACTATTGGATCTCCTCTAGCAATTATATAATTATTCCCCTTTTCCTTTGTCTCTGATATTCTGCTTTCTTTATAAAATTCACAAGCTCATTTCTTTCCAAATGTGTCTCCTGTAGCATTGCTATTTGTACTCTGCATTTCTTAATATAATTCAGTCCCCTTTCCTTTTTATCAATACCTGTAAGGCCATTTACATTCTATGATAATATGGATTGTGTAGCCATTATGATAAATGGTTATTATTCACACCTATTATGCATTACAGCTTTTTTGAATGTGTATTTCCAATTTTTATTTTACACGCACACTAATCTTTTATACAGTTGTTTCTTGTCATCATTGCTGTTTGAACCTATGTCACATTTTCAAGTCTTTTTGTTTTAATGAAAACCATCAGACAAAAAACTAAATACATTTTTAGAATACCCTCATAAGCTGTTAACTTATAACAAACACACAGAACTAGGTATATCTTCACAAAATTAAGTTTAACCATCCAGATAGGAACAATTTATCCCAAATCAACAGCTGCACCTACAAGCATTACCTAACCTAAAATGAAGGTTACCCATGCTGAAATGCATGGTACAGCCTGTGCTCCCATTTACACTGTGACACTTTGCCATCTGTTCTTTTCTTATCTCCCCCCCAACACACACACACACACACACACACACACACACACACACACACACACACACACACACACACACACACACACACACACACACACACACACACACCAGATGTGAAAAACTGCACCTTCCTTTACTCTTAAGACTGCTTAGGATTCTACAAAATGTTACTAATATTGCTACAAGAGTTTTCTGCAGAGAAAGACATTACAGCTGTTTGAAAGTGCTCACTCTAGCAAGACACTGCTGTACCAATATGTACACCCCTTTTTACACACAATGTTGGCTTATGATTTACTTGTATATTGTTATAATATGCTTTCAGTTTTACATTTATTATTTGCACTGTTATTTAACACCATTCATTTCACTTTAAAATTTCTCAGTAGAAGAGCCTTAATATAGTGACTGGCAATGCTGTGTTTATATAGGCCTTTTAATAATTAACTGATGAAACTATGAGAGTAAGAGAGATGTTAGAACTGCATATGATAATGTTCAATTTCTAATAAAACTTGCTAGATGATGATAATGATAGTTATGGTGAATAATATCAGTCCCAGAGTTAAGTCCATTTCAAAATGTTAAAATGGCTTGTTATCTGCCCATTTTAAGACAGTACATATCATTCTTTACAGAAGCCATGTCAACATTAATGGAGCATGATCTCACATGATCCTGCTAATATGTAACTAAACATCATCAGTCACAGAACTAAAGGAGGCAAAGGAGCTAAACTGAAGCAAGATTTAGGACTTGATTATAAAAATTGCACAGATCATTCTGAAGGTGTTCTGGCCTTTAAAGCTTGAGGAAGTACAGCAATGTGTGTGATGAGAACAGTTCCCAGCAAATGTGAGTGTTAGCTAGCATAAGGCATCACTAAAAAATAAAAAGAGAAAGACAGTTCAGCTGCCAGATCTCTTTCCACTGCAGAAGAATAAAAAGTAAATATTGTTGCATACACATGGTGTAAGCAAGAAGGTCAGATATTAAACTGACAAGAAAAATGACAGCAGAAATGCTGATCATTTGTTGGCTTCCCTTATTCAAGAGAAGCTGCAATTTCCGGTCATAAAATAGTGACAAGCTAAATGATAGGTTATTATACTGTATGTTGTAATAAACGTGGCAAAACCTTAACTGGAGTCATCAGAGGTCATTCTTGTAGAGCAGCTGCTACCTTTGCTACCTTCCAAAATGTCTTCCTTCAAGCCGTGTGTAAGGCTGCAACCTGCAAAACAAAACTCAAATTAAAAAAAACCCCACTATAGGCTGAATTATACGTGCAGAAAAATAACTGTCTTTCAAAGAGAAATCTTATAATGTATTCTATCATAATTGTTCAGTATCCCACTTTTTTCACTAGAATGATATACTGACCAGAATACTGCTCATGTTAAACTACTGCAAATGTTCTTCTCAAAAAATTGTATTGAAGCTCTGCATTTATTTAACATAAATTAGAGCAATATGTCTCAAATGCCCTTCATTACAAGGAACATTCCTCATTTTTGGGTCTTACAAAGTCCGTGTTCTACATTGTTTCACATTGAAAAGGTCTGTAACACTTGCAGTGATAAGAATTTTCTTAACTAATGTCCATGGTAAATAAAACTGAATTATATTAATTCTTAAAACTAACTTTTTTATAATATAGTAACACATTTAACCATCTTGTGATCTTCCTAGTTGAAGTTGTTGATAAGTTGTTAGTAAATGTTCCACATTTTGCCCATTTGTTCTACATTATGAGAGGTGGTGTTCTACATTTCAGGCATGGAAGGTTGAGAGCTATAATTAGAGCTTACAGACATACAAAGAAAGTATTTCATCAGTGTCAAAAATAAATTCATACAGTTCTCCTGCAGTGCCTTTCTGTTCATGCCCACCCAAAATGCTTATATAATTTTGTCAGGGAGTTTCCACTTTTTGGGCAGGATTGTTTACTGTTAGGGTTTCTTGTTAGAAAAACTGAAGATGGAATGAAGCTTTATATGGGGGGGGGGGGGTGGCACCAACAAAAATTGTGCTGTATCGGTATGAGGCATATGGTGTCTTGTTTTAGGAGTGGGGTTTACCAAATGCTGGAAAAAAAAAGAGGCTGACAGTTGATTGACACAGGTGAGTCAAAAATTCAGGGTAGTTATAGTTATTTGTAAGTCTGTGTGCGCCTCTCTCTTGAAAATCTAGTTTTTAGGAACTTACTTATTCTTGTATATGCTGTTAGACTAAAATAATCCCTTTTTGAGTAAAGTAATAAAAAAGAAAGTAAGAAAGAAAGAAAACAATACAATAGTTGTTGTGTGCTTTAGGGACTCAGTTCAGATGCAGACATTTGCTTGTTTTTTTTAACTACCTGCAATTAAGGAAAAAAGAAAGAGGTACCAGCTTTCAATCTGAGAGAATCCATTTGTGAGAACAGACATGTTTTACAGCTGCTTCAGGTTAAAATATTAACATCTTTGTGTCCAATATAATCCATTTGTAAGCAAAGCCTTGTGTTACAGCTGCATGTAGTTAACAAATGCAGGCCCATAATTTGTGTGTCTGTGAGATATCATTTATGGGTTGAATTATTGCAGCCCACAGTTTGTTTAATACAGTAAGCTTAATTTAATCTTTAGCATGTCTCAGAGAATACATTTTATGAGCTCAGGCTTATAGTCTAGTTGCTTCAGTTAAAAAAAAAAAACGTTAAATGTTAACTGTGTTTTTGTTAAAATCCATTTGCGAATACATCTTTTGTTTGTCAGACAGATTCCATATGAGAACATGGGCTTGTACTGTAACTTTCCAGATTTTATTTATTTGTCTTATACTGTTTTAAAGTTAGACAGTAATTTTAATAGGCTTAATTTGTGTTAAGGCTGTTATATTTAATTATTTTTATATTTAGCTTGATGAGGATATTTGAAAAAGTATCCTAAGTGAGGCATGCTAAATATGTACAGGTAAAAAGTTACACTTTTAGGGCAGATAGACTGTTTTCAGTAGTGACATCAGGAAGGACTGTTACAATGATGGTATAGTGTTCTGTGAATTCAATATGTATTTGAAATGTCAATAAAATATTTAGAAGACAATGGAAACAAATGCTGTAGTGTTCAAAACTGTAGAGACAAAACCACAGCTTTTGGGTAGAAGGGATAATAATTTCAGACAAATACTGGATACAGGCGATATTTGAATTATCGGTGTGATGTAACAAATAACTCTGTTAGGAAAGATAACTGGTCTCTAATATCAACATCATGAGATATTTGAATGAGGATAGAAGTTTCTGTGGATTCAACAATTGAGTGCAATGTCATTAGAAATAACTCATATGTTCATAGATTCATAAGCTCTTATTCAACTTGTGGCCAACGAGACCACTAAAAAACTCATCCACATCATCCATTACTGGTGGAAGAATAACAGTGTCAAGAAGACTTTCCCTACATATCCCAGATGAAAATTTACAGTCACCCACCTAGTCAAACATAATGGTTTTAAAATTGCTAGGGAAGTACTCTGCTTGATAGGTATGGGCAAGCTATTTCAGAAATGGGGAATATGTTGGGTTATGTACCTGTTTCACCATCTGGTGTTGCTGATATTGTAGAGCAGGTTTATGTCTCTGCTTTATCACTGGTTCTGTTTAGATGAAGGAGTTCAACCTGCACTAAGTTGTTCCTAACTCAGAAGGTTAAGCAGAAGTTACACCTCAGAAGTGGATACAACACTGGGTAGAGAGACAAAGCTTGCAATCTGTCAGACTATCTAAGCATGCTGATGTCTCTCTGGTGAGGTCTCTCAAGCTGATTTGGGTACTTAGTTAGGTGCATGCCAAAGGGAGCACTATATTCAGTGATGGACTTAATAAGGGAAGAATAAAGTGAGGCTAGAACTTTTTTTGGACTTGATGAGATACCATGAAGGATAAGCTATGCAAGGTAGATGGATTTTCTAACTATAACAGCAGAGGTGTAACTAGCCCTTCTGGCATCTAGGGTCATTTTTCAATATAATGCC